>NC_045559.1:146323458-146629529 GCF_009819795.1 Aythya fuligula
CAGTTTCTTGAGCTTGTTCTCACCTTGCAGGGTTGTAAACTTTTGTCTTACACTCAGATAGTGTCACCTATTTGGTTCCAAACCACAATTGTCCCTAAGGCTGGCATGTTAGAAGAGTTTTGCTTCCAGGAAGGTGGTAACTCATTTTTCAATTTGTCCTTTAATAATATTTTTCATATATATATATATATATATATATATATATTTATTTATTTTTCTCTCCAGGAATTCTTAGTTGTTACTATTTATTTAGCAGTAATGGGGGAAGACATTCTCATTATTAGCTTGTCTAAGAGTGGTTTGTAAGCATTCCCAGGTCAGGGAAGAAAAGGTTATTCTTCCTTTTTGAAAGCATTGTAGGGGGATGGTGTAGAGCTCCCTGCAAGGAAGCAGTTTCCAACCTCTAACCCCATGGACTATTTTGCAAAGTCTTTGCCTTCTCAATTCCAGAGAGGTTTTCAAGTGCAAATTTAGCTCTCCCCATCTACACTGACAGCCAAAAGACGTACGCTTCTTGAACACATAATATGGCTTGGGCTATAGGGCTACCTGGTGCCCTTGTTGGAACTGGGGCTGCATCTACATTCTGCATTTCCACAAGTCCATGGAAAGGACCATCATTTGGCCACTCTGGGCTTGTTTTGATTGTTGTTGAATTTTTATTTTATTTATTTTTTATTGCTAGATAACTCAAAAGAGAAGCAGCTTCTGTTTGTCAGTCAAAAGGAATAAAAATGCAAACAATGACAGTATTATGCCTGTATGGATGTATGATTTGCATTTAGATTTATGTAAATAGCTATGGAAATTAAGTTGGCACTTGGCTTTTAGTAGGTTACTAGTACAGCTCATGGAGTTTTAAAGTTTGAACAGACACATTTTAGTTTCCTCTGTCACAGAAATAACTTTTCTCTAGTTAAACTAGAACACTTCCTTTCTATATTTCACAAGACACTAGACTTTTCTCTCATCTATAGACTTGAAACTATTCATATTTTTATTTTACATTCATGTTTTTAGCCCCAGAAGTTTTAAGCACACAGATGCTGTTTATTTTGCATGTGCGTATTCTTATGTGTTTTAATTTATAAGCAGAAAAACTTCAATTTACTGGTATCTTGTTCTGAAGGATTAGCAGTCAGTACCCAGGAACACATTGGGACTGTCTTTTCACAGCTGTTTAGGCACAGAATAGAAATGTTTATTGATCCTACCGAAACAACTAAGACATGTCTATTATTACTACATATCCATTGATACTCTGGTGTTACATTTGCCCTATAGACGATAGTCTTTAACTAAGGTGTTGTCCAGACTGTAGCCTGATAGGAAAATGCATTATTCTGGGGGACATGTTACTGATTTGTGTGCTCCATTGCAATCTTATTGTTGATATAAATGGGAATATCACATTAACCTAATTGGGAGCAGATTCAATCTTGAATAAATATATCTCTGAATGAAATTTTGGAATTGCTTAGCACTGATATACTTTCTCTGTATAACTATTTGAAGGTCTTAGTACATTCAAGTATGTTAAATGTGCCTATTTCACATTTTCTGAAATGCTCAATAACATTTTTCTCCTCTCTGATCAGAAGCACCAAAAGCCATTCCTTTCTTCTGGTGCAAACACATGATTTAACTTGGGTTCTGTAGAGTGCAGAGATGCTGGTAGTTTATCAGGGCATTTTTTTTTCTCCCAGCAGTCTCCTTCTAAGGAGTTGATCCATTTGCAAGCTATAATGAGAAGTAGGTTAAAAGAAAAAGGGCATTATAGTGGAGGAGGGAATTAAAATTCATCAGCCTAATATCAGCAGTAGTTTATAGCAGGGCCTTATAAAGGCAGCTCTGTTTTTTTTTTTTTTTTTTTTTTTTTTTTTTTTTTTTTTTTTTTTTTGTGTGTGTGTGTGTGTGTGTGTACGCGCGCGCACACTTTTATTTCCTTTGATATCAGCAGGGGAATTTTCTCTGTAAGACCCATTCCCATCTCACTTTTCTGCTTTCAGATCCCTGCTGCTCTGGGTTTTCTCCTTTCATTTTGATATATGTTATATTCTTCAACCTTCCCACTTGAAGGTTGTAGGAAGCTCAATATTGCCCTTAAAATAGAGAACACAACTGACATGAAAATTCTTCAAGGGGTCACCCTGCTTTTCTTATATGTTGAAAAGAATCCTTCCAGTGACTGGGAGGCCTTGGCGATTATGGAGGTGAAATCCTCGGGACATCATCCTATACTTAATAAAGTGGTACTAGAAATGGCAACTCACTATTGGAAGTTTCAGCCAGACCATATCCATAATGAAAATACATTTGAGTATTCTATAATTATACAATGGTATGCTATAATTATTTTTTTTTTATGTATATTAACCTATCTCTAATGCTGTTAGTGAATTAAAAATGTTCTGTAATGTACTATTGCTCAAATCTTTGCCCTCTTGTTGAATTTTGCCCATATGTCAAGCTCCCCAGTTTAGTTTGAACTAATTTATTTTCTATACTTCCTGGGACAGAGGCTAAAAAGCCAGTTAGATGCTTCTGCAGAAGCGGGGAATTTCGTTCAACATCCCAATCATAAAGTGGCTAACCTGTTCCGAGGGAAATTGTGGTTTAACTTCCCATAATTCTCTCAAGCTATTTGCTGGCTCTTTTGCTTTCTGGTGATCCTCATTGCTAGGAAAGCAGTGTGCAGGGGAAGCATGGTCGATTCACATGGTCGACTCCAGCAGTGGCCTTTGGTGCATTTCTAGCTTTTACAAATAGATGGCACTTTTGACTTGTGCTAGAGCAATTCAGCTGGTAGGATGCAATACCTGAAAAAACACTTGCTAAGGTTTTCATAAGTCAGGCACATATTTGTTATTACTTATATAGGGGCAAAAGAAAGGAAGCAGATTCAAATAGTCTGCCACGTATATCTCAGGTGGTGAAAGCTTAAAAATATAAAAATTAAATAGTAGAATGGGTAAATCAAGTACAATTGTAACATATTTTGAGACTCACACACTGGTTCTCAGGGCAAGCTGTAGGAGAATTACCTTTTAGTGCTGAGTTGTTTTAAATGTGAGTGAGGCAACTGCCACAAAAGTCTCTTATTTGCTGCTTTTCTGGTCTACACGTGTGCACACAGAGACACACGCACACAGGGGGGAAAAATCAGCCTGTTGTCTTGCAAGTGTTACTTATCATATTAATTAAAATCTGGTGACACGATAACACTAGCAGCTGTGTGGGAAAGCGAGGGAAATTAACAAACGTTTGATTTGTTGTGTTGCTAATGTGACACTTATTATACAGGTCACAGTAAAACAATACCTCAGCCAAAATATGCTAATACTGGTGGAGAACTGTTGCAGTTGTAAAAACATTGGTGTTTATTATAATGAGGCAAAATAGCACATTACCTTTAGCAGAGAGAATTGCTGTTTCTCAGGGCAAGAATACAGTGTATCTGAAGGTTTAATAATAGGAAAGATGTAGAGGAAGAATAAAGTGAAATTATTATACTTATTCATGCAAGCCACTAAAAAGAAAACAACCTCTAGTAAGAAAAGGAAGTAAAGCTCTTAGAAAGCAAAATATGTAATTTCTAATGGACATGGATTAAATGGAGGATGCCTGCAGCTTCTTCGTTTAGCATTCCAAGGAACTTTGTTACAAGAACAAAAGAAAATGATTTGCTAAGATACAAGTTATGCTATAAAATACACATAGCACTGAAAAAGTAATTACATTTAGAAATGGATGTATTATCTGCCCTTTTCCCCTGAGGAAAACTAATATGTAAGCTTATTTTTAATGCTGGCTTATATCCAATCAACCGGTTTGATAACATTTTTAAACAAAGAAATTTGGACTTTAAATAATTATTCCCATGCAATTGTTGGATCACATATAATTGCTTGTTGTTTAGTACCTCTTCCCAAACTTATTTTGCCTATGGTATACGGTGTTTTGTTTGTTTATTTTTTGTTTTGTTTGTTTGTTGTTGTTGTTTTAATATGTATAAAAAAGAAATAACTTTACAGAATTCAAATTAAAAATTCTTACCACAACCAAAGTAAAAATTAAGAGTATGCATTCAGAATGTTCTAGCTATTTACATCATCCCAGGAAGAACTTGATTTTTACCTTTTCAAATGTTTTTTTCATTTCCAGGGTATTTTCCCGATCTCTGTACCATATTTTTTCAGCCCAAGGAAGGATATATTTTTTTTTTTGTTTCTGATGTTTTGATCATTTTACTGAAATGGGGTTTATGAAGTCAACCATTTGTTTGACAGTCTTTGACAGCAGATTATGTAGATTTTGTCTGACAGAACACTAGTCATTCGGAACTGAATTCTGAGTGAGCAGTCTAGACTAGAGGTCAGACTGCAGGGTACAAATGGGGACAGATATTTCACCTTGCCGTGTGAGAGGACACAAAAAAAGCACACAAACCAAGAATTGGTGAGAACTAAAAGGTTGAAGCCGAGGTGATCCAATTACACAATATTTACAGCCTAAGATTGTGTGTAAGTCCTTTTGAACCTCCTGCACCTCCAGTTCACAGAGGAAGCAGGCTCTGCTTTAGAAGTCTTCCCTGAAGAAATGTAAATGTACTCTTTAAAGAACTGCTCAAATCTAAAATGCTAAGCTATACCTGTTGTCACTTGTGTTTCCCATCATTCACCTTGGTTTCAGTTTCAAATGGGGTATCAAAGGTGCCCCAAAGTATAAAAAAGTATATGTAGGTGCACTTACCAGTAAATATTTCTTTATTCCTTCTCTCTTTCCAGAATAATGCCAGTAAGAAAAAACATACAAAGAAGAGAAAAGATAGTTATCTAGGATAACTCAGTTACAGAACACAGGCAGTAGATCTTTTGACTTCTCAGATGGAAATTGCTAGGTGTAAAAGTGTAATACTGATATATTAAATTAAATTATTGGTAAATTAGATGTAAAAACCAAACCAAACCAACCAACCAAACAAAAACAGAGGAAAAAATCTTCCATGATTTAATGGTAACTGGACTACGATATCAATGAAACAAATTTGCAAATATCTGAAGCTTAAGCATTCAATAGAAAATGCATTTATTTTTAGTGATTAGTATTACTGTTAACACATGCAAAACAAAACTCAGAAGAACATTTCAGCTGTAGATTAAAAATAATATGTCTAGATCAGGAAGTATATTTTTTAATAACTCTGATTTACTTTTATTGGAGATAATTTTCAGAGGAATGCTGGCATAACATTTATTATTTATCCTTACCCATTCTACTTGTTCTTTTATTAATATATGCCAAAACATAGCAGAAGTCAAAGCAAAAGAGTTTAGAGAAATTCCAGAAAGAGATTAAGTTTTGTTTTTGTTTTGGTGGAATCTGTATAAATTAGATGGAGCTTTTATGTAAACTTCCACCTTTTAGAGGCATGAAAGGATGTCTCTAAATGTTCAAGGAGGTTAAGGATACCTGAATCAATGATAAAGATGCCAAGAGTACAATTTAAATCTACTAAGTAACTAAAATCCTAAAACCATTATGTGAAAAAAGAGAGAGGAAAAAAGAAAACACTTAAGGCTGATGAAATATCAAGGTTTATTATTCTATTAGACTTTGACAATGAAATGAAATACACAGACCTCTAACAATGTTATTAAAATAAAATTTCAAAGCTTGATTTTTCAATCATGCAGTCAAAGAAAGGAAGACATTTTACAGTCATATCCTGTAGAGTATAGGAAAGTTCTCTGTCAAAGCTGTATAACATTTTGATTAAGTGCTTGATAGATTATAAATATAAGTCAGAGCTAGCAAGACACTATAATAAATGGATTTTCTAAGAATGACTTGTGATCAATTTCAAATTACAGAAGTTTATAATATACTAGGATCTTCCCTACATACACTCTCTTTTATAATGACTTAAATTACATATTTGTAGTTTTATATGTATGTAGGTGCTCAATACAGAAATGCATATGTGCATGTATAAACATATGTATACATATGTACGTATATACATATTTATATACATACTTATATTTGCACATGCACATCTCCATATATATTGTTTCAAGTAGAAGGTTCTACTCTGCAAATTTAATTATTTAATTAATAATATTTTTCATTTTACTAAACTATAAGAATAGATGGGTAGACCTGCTGTGAGTGGGTTTTGGACAAGCAGACTGGGCCCTAAATCCATGGATGATTAGATAGGAAGTCAGTGGCCAATGCAATGTCATAAAAAAGGAAGTGCAGCACTGTTCCTGCTAGATTGCAGTAAGCAGCAAAAATATATATATATATATATATTATTTTTTTTTTCCCTGTGCCTCATTTCTGGTGTGACATAACTTTGTAAGAGGTCTAAGGGAAAAATATTTTGGTAGGAAGTGAACAATAGCTGATTCAGTTCTGTACTCTCAACTTTTGTTACCAGTACCGTTCGTTGAAATAATATCATTTATTGATATAATTTAACCTCTCTCATGAATTGTTTGAAAGCAACCAGTCTCTTAAGTACTATTGATCTATGCTCTACCTTGATTTTAATGGGCACTCTTATAATACTGTCTTTGGAACCTATGCTATTTGTCCATAAGTACCTTAATCTCAATAATTACAATTATATTCATTATAAAAATACTCCACGTAGTACATAAACTATTTGACTCTTAGCTGGAATTAATTTGTCATTATCTTGTTCTGAACTGGAAAAAGCCTACAAAAAGGGAGGAAATGACTACAGAAAGAAGAGACAATTTCCAAAGGCTTTATCTAACAAAGAAGTGAATGTTTTCAGTAAGAGTTATAGCACACAACATGCTTGAAGTACATACATTCAGTAGTGTAATAAGTTTACTATCAATTGTTGGTTCATAGGTCATTGGTCATAAATTATAATTTGAAATTACTTTCTTCTGAATAAGTTCTGATATTATGCAGATTTTTCATATATCAGAATTGTTAGAGTTCACAGTTAAAGATTCATTATCAGTGCAAGCCTGATAAATTTGGCAAGATGTTAACTTTTATTACTAACATTTGTTTGTTTAGATTACTGTAACTTGTAAAGTATATTTATAATAAGCATTAGACCAGGAATAATGGGAACTTTCCTTTTGAAATGTCACAGATGTACCATTCCCTTTAATTCTCCAGAAATATGGGAAGTGATGATAGAAAAGGGGGTGGGGGGGTGGAGGGGGTTCCATTCAAAATATGCAATTTGGTTTTTAGGGACAATATTAAAAAAGACCAATTTCCATATATCAACACTTCTCAGTGAGTTCCATGAAACATTTTGATATGATTTACCAAAAACAGTTTTTGCATCAGGAACATTACAGTAGCTAATCTGCATCTGTAAAGAGTGGGAAATGGAATCACATTAGATATAAATGCAATGCAAACAAGAAGAAAAAGTTAATGCAACATTATGGTAGAGAATTTAAATGTACAATAGTGAGGATATTCAAAGTTGTGGTTCCCACAGCAACAGTAACTCAGTTTTATTTACATTGAAGTATTATATATGTTTTATTCCTTATAGGAAAACTGATTTTTATTTTATTTTTTTCTCAACTGCATGGGATAACATTTGCACATTAAGAAATATTTGTCTCTGAAATGAAACTGTGAACAGTAAGGATGTATATTTAGGATATTTCTTCTTGTGGCTAAGAAAATACTTTTTGTATAGAAGGTGAGAGAAATTTAGCATGGGACTAGAAGAATTACTGTGCAATAATTTAACACAGTTAACTGTTTAGCTGATGAAATGTAATGAGATTTGCTAGAATTATTTAAATATTTCATATTTAAATATTAAACTTTCTCATATATTCGATATTGTTAGATATTTTGCATTTAATATTAATATTTATTATCATTTATTGTGTTTTCTGTTAAGATTTTATACTGGCTGGATCATCCATGACATAACCTTTCAGTAAAAATGTAATCCCTATTACAAGCTTCAGAAGAGCCAACAAAACTGATTTCACCTGTGGGCTTAAAAACTGGGCAGTAATAAGTAAACAGAATGAGAAATAATAACAAAGCTAGAAACCTACATTTGGCTACATATTTCACCAAAGTTTAAGGTTTATGATGATGTAGAAATCTCATTTTTGTTTGCTTTCTCCTTCTTTAAATAAAACAAACACAATATATAAACAATGGAAAATAATCCGCAATATCCATCCATTAGGCTTTTCCCTTGTGAGTCATTAGTCTAATGTGAATTCTGAACCTTCATGTTCCCCAGCTGTAGACATCTGTCACTCAGGTGACAAAGCAACTGTTAACCTCTTTTTGGGTACCAACCCCTACAGCAATACTTGAAGTACCCTTCTTGAAGCTAACAGAAACCCTGAGCCATTCAGAAACTCTGAGCTCTCTGTAGCTGTGGCACAAGGTTAAGGTACATCAGTTAGTAATAGGATTACTAAAATTTGTACATTTGATATTTAGAAATTTTTGACTTACAGGGTGTTTGGTCACTTTTCCTCCCCTTTTGCCTGCCAGTGGGACTTTGACTTCAGGTCAAAGAGATGCTAGAGTGTCTCAGCTAGAGATGCTATGGTGTTTGTTAGGGCCAGGTTAGTGGGGACTTGCATGATGTAAGAGAAATATATATTTAGCAGTGCTAGGATTAGAAACAGAAAAAAGACAAAGTACTAGCTGGGTCATTGTCCCACCATCTGTCTTAATATACTCCCTACCTGGAGCATGGACAAGGAAATGGAATATTCCAGGACCTCTTCCTAATGAGCACTCCTGACACAGTGGAGCAAATGTTGATACTCAAATATTGAACTTTGTCATGGTATGTGGCCCATTTCCTTTGTTAGCATAAACATCTCCTGGAAGTTCCCCTGACACATAAGTGCATGCACACACCTAGGTTACCTGAGAAGCTTAAGTTTGTCTCTGTGCTACTAAAATGTATGTGCTTCTGCACAACACTGCCCACAATACTTAGGACTAGCTCCCCATGGAGTAAACTGACTGTGCTCTCACTACGTGACAGTGGGCTGAGGCTTTATATGCTGTTCCTCTGGGACTGGGACATAATTCTCATTTTTAGTATGGTATTTTCAGATCAAAAGGTCCAAAATAATATGTGGTCTCTGTTGCAGCCTACAGCCATGGTATTTTCACAGCATGAAACAGAGAGCATGTGTTGTATGTTCTGGGGTGTGGGATAATAATATGCAAGTGTGGGTGAATGTGTAAAACTTACTGGTATTGTGCTGAAAAACTGTGGAAAGCAGGGGTATTGAATCCGGTGCAGTCTCATCCTTACAATATGTTTAGAGAGATCTTTAGCCCAAATCCTATCCAGATTTTTCTGGGAGATTAAAAACAAGCAAACAAACAAAAAATGGGATAAACTGAGGATTTTGTAGTATTGGCTATCATGTGGTTCAAGGTTTGAAAATAGTCCTTACAGTGCTATAATTAGCAGTAGTTTGCTTATTTGTTTTTGTTTGTTTGTTTTGCTTGCTTTTTTTTTTTTGTTTGTTTGTTTTTTGCTTTTGTTTGTTTGTTTGTTTGTTTGTTTTGTTTGTTTGTTTGTTTGTTTTTTTTTTGGTTTGACTTAGCAGGTCCAGGGATGGTCAAATACGTTGTACCATTAAGCTAATTGTTTCATGAAAAAAAGGTATTTTTAGGTCCCATGACCTGTGAATGTTGTTTTTTTTTTTTTACAACATTCACGTTTGTGGGCTTTTGGGGAAGTGTACTGTTGACAGCACATCCACCACACTCATATTTATCCAGACTCCTGGTCTGATGATACTAATAATTATATTTAACGAGCTGTGTTAAATTAAACTCTAGTCTTCCTGTAACTAATTGTCATCAGAGATGTGCCTGTAAATTGATAAGTATTTATAGAATGGTCTTCTGACAAATAATATACTAAATACCCTTTGAGTGTCCTATACATGCAATGAATATGCACTGTATATGACTGAAATTCCTGGATTGTTTGTTTATATTCATTTATTTTTTTTTTTATTTTTTAATTTTAATTTTTAGTGTTTTTAGAACAAAGTAAAAAGAAATTCATGTTAGCATCCTTAGTAATTTTGTTAGAGAAAATATTAATTTCACAATTTCACATAAAGATTAAAAAGATTTCTCTTAAGTTTCAGTTCTACAGAATGCAAAATGAATGTTTGGAGGGAGCAATATGGAGAAATTTACACTGGTAAATCAACTTTGTTTAAAAACAGAAGACATGTCCATTGAGAACTCTTCAATAAAGTCATTTTGGAGAAATAAGAATGACATTATGTGTGAAAGTCTGTGCTTATCTGAGTGTGATAAATTAGAATCAGACCTAACTACATGGAACTGATTGTTTCCACAGAACATTTCTAAATAATTAAATATCACACACATGATGCCAGAATACCACAGGAATAACACTCTAAAATATAGTGAGGTGAAATAACAAATGAACACATACACAATTATGTTGCTTGATAAATAATTCTAAAAACAGTGAAAGATCTTGAAAAAGTAATTTTAAGAATGATATTCTAAATTAAGGTAACTAGACACTCCTAAGACAATTATCTTTAGAGGAAAATATGTCCTTAAAAAAAACAAACTGCAGAAATCGTAGACATAATGCACATTAGTCTTTGTATCCAAAAGGTGAAAAAGACACTTTACCAATTTTTAACTGACTGGAAATCATGATGGCCCAAATTCTCTGTGACGTTTTATGTGTACTGACTCTCTGACTTGAGTGCAAGCACAGACCTGCAATCCACAGTCTCTAGGCTCTGATTTGTCAAACTCTACTGAAAGAGAAGTACACAGACTTTGCAAAAATCTTTTTTGTTCTGAACTTAGGACTTACAGGGATAAATTCCTCTTTTTGCAAAATCAAAACATTGGAATTTTCAGAAAGTTATGCATTCTTGAGAAAGAGAAGTATGTAATAAGATCACTTATTTTAATTATACATTACTGAAAATTATACATTACTGAAAAACATTTAAAACATTATCATGAGCTTCTACAGACTCATTTAAAATATTATCATAGATATGTTGATAAAAAAAAAAAAACATTTCAAATTAGCTCTATGAAACTGTTAGACTCACACATTATTCTCTATTTCCTAATAAATTGATTTATTACCTGTAAGAGAGCTGTGTAACGCTTTCAGTAGTGTCACTTTCAAATTAGGCAAATGAACTGCAGTGAAAATTGGTTAATCAGTTTTAAAAATGATTATTTTTTAAAAGCAAGGTATATCTGGAACAGCTGGAGGTTTCAGACATTTCCATATGGATGGCATTTCTGTGTCTTTGAACATACTAATCAGAAAACCCAGGGTAAAAATCCAAGACTGTTCATCTTTCCCTGGCTACAAAAAACGCTGTGCTGGATTTCTGATTTTTACCATGCTCTGCAAAGGGTAGATCCTTAATGAGATTTTAGTGTGTTATTACTTAGGCCCTGTGGGGTTGATTCTCTCTGAATCAAGATAGTCACCTAGAGGCAGAAAGGAATTTGCATTGCTGGCTCATCTACCTGCACTCATGCTATAGGCACAATAAGGAGAGAGCAAGTGCTTCTTCCAGAGCATTAATTCAGAGGAGCCAATCTGGATTCCTACTGAGTCAGAGCAGCAGCTCTATTGGTCCAAGCAGCAGCTTCTCTCTGTCAGGGACAGAGGAGGCACGGTGGGACCAGCCACCAAAGTTGCTTGGAGGCAAGCAGGCACCAACAGCTGGGGCAGCCGCATGGCCACCATGGCAAGGACTGAAGAGCAAAGGCCAAAGGAAGACCTCTGTTGATTTCCTTTGCACTGCGCTGCACAAACACTGCATTGGGGAAGCTGAACATGCAGGAAAAAGACTGCTGGAGATAGTAGGGAGAATGTGTGGCAGAGAAAATTAGGAACTACAGAGGGAAATTATGCAGACTGATACAGGACATTGGCAGAGATGACCATAAGTTTCCATCCAGGCATTCACATTTCTGGAACCTTGGTGGAATAATTGGTGCTGCTGCCATCTGCTTTCCTTCTAGGTGTTCCTTCCCTTGGTCCTCATATAAGCCTTAACTCTGGTCATCGTTCATCCCAGTGGCTACTCAGGACAAGTTCACACCAGGAAAGATTTGTTTGCTTTGCAAATGCCTTCTTTATTGAAAAAAAAAAAAAAAAAAGTTTTTGTTATAGTCAACTGTTGCATTAACTCACATTTGTGAAGCTCCCTTTGTCAAAGATCCCTGTTTTTTGCAGGAGGCACTGCTCTTTGACACTGCAGTGCTTGGACTTGTCATGGCTCAGCTTCTGTTGGTGTCATGTCTGACCTCAAGGGTCTGTTCTGATTCAGAGAAGACCTCAAGTAGTTCTTGATCACTTGAAGGATGATCAAATCTGTAAGAGAGATAGTGTACAGGAACCCAGAAACAAGCACAGGTTGGAAAATATATCATGCAGTAAAGCTTCTGCTTTCTGCTCTCTACAGTGAAAACAGCAATTCTTCAATAGTGAGTAGTGACATGGTCAGTGTTGTGCTAGCAATATTTAGTGCTACAGCACATTTACAGAATCACAGAATCACGGAGTTGTAGGGGTTGAAAGGGACCACAAGAGATCGTCGGGTCCAACCCCCCTGCCAAAGCAGCTTACCTAAAGACACTTACAAATGTTACATTAACATTTGTAAGTGTCTAATTATCAGAATCAGAGAAATGAGAATCACGGAATCATAGAATATCCTGAGTTGTAAGGGACCCACAAGGATTATTGAATCTAACTCCCAGCCCAGGACCACCCAAAAGTCAAACCCTATGTCTGAGAGTGTTGCCCAAACACTCCTTGAACTCTGTCAAGCTTGGTACTTTGCCCACTTCCCTGGGGAGCCTGTCCCAGTGCCCGGCCATTCTCTTGGTGAAGAACCTTTTCTTAACATCCAGTCTAAGGACTCAACATGTGGAAACTGAAATTTGAAAATGGTTGACACAACATACTGAAGTTTCCTGGTTAGGTTGGTTATTAGACTGTTCCTGGTGAATTTAAGTGCATTGCAAGACTCTCCACATATTCAATACCTAAAGAAAAGGTGAATAATTTTATAAGCCTCGATGAATATCAAGACAAAACCTTTTGTATACCACTTGTGGTATGCCTTGTCTGCCACGAGCTGCTCATCTCTGTTGCTGGAGAGAACCCTGCCCTGTCTTTAAACTCTGTCAATATATTTCTGCTGAAGAGAGATCATGAGTAAAGAGGCTGTTGATGTACCATCACATCATGTACATGATGTACATTTGTACCATCAGTTCTAAAGCCGTTTTTTCCTCAACTTTTTTACTTTTTTTATGTCAAACATAGAAAATCTTAACAATTATCAAGAATCTAGTATTTTTGAACCACACAGCTATTACTAATATGAAAATTACACATTTGAACTTGTGTTTGGAAGTCAGAGTTGACAATGAAAATAATTTTGATAGATATGAATATGCGTTGGTGGTATAGAATATATTATTGTAAAATATGGCTCATTTTTAACTTTAGGATTGCTTTTTAACTGTACCATTTTTTTTTTTTGTTTTCCAAACGGCAAATATACCAGATTCACTTACTCTGATTCCTCCAAATATTTTTTCTTCTGCTTTCTGTACTTTTTTGTCTTGACACAGCTGAGGATAAACATTTGTCTGACAGTTTAGGAATGAATTTGCTCAGGTATGCTGAAGATCTTCCATATCTTTTTGTCTTGTATTCTGTGTGTTCTTAAATTCCCTTAGGGTCTGGCTCAATGATTTTGTCTGTTGTAACCATACCCATCATGCTGTCTTAAGAGTTGTTCCTGCCTCCTGCTTTATGTTCTTTTAAATGTTATTTTTCAGTCTGGTGCTCTGAAGTCATTCATTTCTGATTTAGGATCAGCAAGCTAAAAATATAAGTTTTTGGGAATGCAACTCTGAACCTGAGCAGTTTGCTATGCTTGGGTTCTCATTCAGGATGGAAGTGGTTAATGTACTGCAAGCACAAGACTAGTGCTTGCCCTGTTGAGTTCAGCCTGTGCAAACTCTTGGTGAAAATCTAAAGCCAATAATATTTTTTTCCCTTTCAGCTATTGTTTGCTACACTTGCTGTTGACAGTCCTTTCCAGATTAGGAAAAATATTCTCTTTTCTTGGTTTCTTTCTGCTGACCACACAATTAACCTACTTGGATAATGTCTGTTTTTGATTAATAACTTCTTATTTTATCACAAGGATGCATAATTTTATTTAGTTTCTCAGCATTGGTTGGATTTCCCTTGAAAATATAGGACATTGTGAAGTCTTTCCAGAAGCAAATGTATTTATAAATTCACTACATTATAGATATTCTCCCTGTGTCTTTAATTTTGGCATAATTTTCTGTGGGTCTGCCAGATTCCTTCCATTTTGAATAAGCACTTTTAATTTTTTTTTTATTTTTTTTTTTCATTGTAAGGATAAGTATCCATTCCCAAAACCATTTTAAAGTAGAAATCAATATATTATTAATAAGTGTGGAAGATCAGGACATAAATCCAACATATTCTGTGCTTGTTTACTTCCTACCTGGATTTGGCTTATTGCAATACTAGAAAGTTCATCCTGTACTGGATATTGGAACTCATCAGTTATATCTTTGTCTAGGGACTTAAAATTTAAATGAGAGTTCTGAATTTATATGAGTTTTTAATTGAATAAATATAGTTCCAGTCTTAATAATTCTATGCAACATTTTAGATACAGTCATATTCTTAAGCAGAATATGAGTAAGAATTATTTCATTAATAACTTAACAACAACAAATTTATATTCTTTCTCTACCAAAAAACAAAACTATTTTTCCTTTTTGGATATTGTTTAGTACTTGCTATTGACAGTTCTTCTCAGATTAGAAAAATCTTGGTTTCATTCTACTGACTATATAAATAACCTACATGGATAGTGTATTTTTATTTTATTTTGATTTTGATTAATGACTTTCTATTTTATCACAGGAATGAACAATGCTATTCATATATTGTTAAAGTAAACCAAAGTTAATTCACATTTTGTAATTTTTGTAATTTTGTGTAATATTTCTTATATAACAACATTTAGCTTTTAAAAAGTATTTATATTTTTGAAACATTTTAGAGCCCTTAAGGTCTCATACAACATCTGCTCAAACAGCATAAAAATCAGTCAGAAACTAATGAAGATAGAAGGACAAACATCTAATTTAATTGACAGTAGAAAAGTTCTGTTTTCTAAAAAATAATTGAATTATTTATTTCAAAACAGATTTAGCAACTTTTCAAATTGTTACTAAAATAAATTAAGGAGCCCTCAAGCACAATTATTTTATTCCATAATAAAATAGTAGCAAAAAGATTTTCACAACTTGTGTAACTTGTGTTGGGTAATTTCCTCCGTGTCATTACATTTTTACTTATTGATGTCGAGAAAGGTTTCTTCCTTAGAAATCCCATCAGCTAAAAAAAGCATCTATTTTTTTACTCCATTGCATTCTGCAGAAGGAAATGCAGTATTTCCTTGCATAAAATCTGCACTTTCCAAAGCTAGCTTTAAAGTAATTTTGGAGGCGCATGTTGTCAAGCAGGTAGAAATGTTGTCAGTATGTCAGTCAAAACTAGTGGTCAAATATTCTTTTGCCATCTCAGTGCATAGACATAAGAGTGTTTTCTCAGATAATACAACTTTGGTAGATAACCTAGTGAAGATAGTTATCTACCTTGTGAAAGTAGATAAACTGTGTGAAAACAGTTGTCAAGGCTGCAGTGAATGAAATACTTATAAAGAAGTGTTTTTCATCAAAGTATAATGTAAAATTTCATCTAGTTTGAGAACCAGTTATTTGTGTTCTTTTTAAAGAGAGTTAAATCATTATTAACAAATTAAAAAGTTTTTTCTTTCATTTACACTGTTAAAGCTCGTTCTGTTACTGGGCAGGTGAGGCTGATAATGCTGGAGTTCATGCTGGGAACCAAAAGTGCAGTTAATAAGGAGATAGGCACAGAGTCAAAAAATAAAAACAAAAGAAAACGGTGATTTAAGGGGCTGATTTCCCTCTCTCTCTCTCTCTCTTTTTTTTTTTTCTTTTTTCTTTTTTCTTTTTTCTTTTTTTTTTCCCATCTAAATCAGAAGAAATCAGGAGATCAACAGCTGGAAACCCCAAAGAATAGGAATCCTGAAAGTAATTTTCTGTCAGATGAATGAGACAAAAGCAAGAATACACTTACAGACTGGAGGGAGGTTAAAGTTGGTTAAAGATATTTAAATTAAAAGCAAAAGAAGGTGAAAAGGAGGTTTAGGTCTTAAGATAGAGAATAATGTCTATAAAGTAAAGGTGGAAAATAAAGAACAAGGCTCAGGAGTTTTGGGGTAACATTCAGGAAGAGCTGATAGGGAAATAAGAAGATAACTCTTAAAAGCTAATCATAGAGCAGAGAAATCTGTGGATTTTTGAGAGGATTTGATGATAGTAGATGAAAACATAGAAAGCAGACAATACGCCACAAGGACTTCTCACAGCTGTGTGTTTGCTGCTCCCAGCTCAGACACATACAACTGTGAAAGAGGCCAATGAATGTTAATACAAGGGAGTGCCATTATTCATAACACGGTTAGAAAGAAACAAAGTTTTGGACCAAAGTATGCCATTTAGACTTGTGATCAATTAGAGCTGAGGAAACTGTCACCTCAAACCTTGCTAGCCATATTTAAACCGAGCTTGAATTCAAAGCAAAGTTTAAATTCCAGGAAAGGAAGTTCACACAGGGGAGACATACATGACTTCTATTGAAATATCGTTTTCCAACTGACTGCCTTCCCCCAATCAAGCCTCTTTTGTAATGAACTTCCTTGGGATTTCAAATGTGTCTTCTCTGAATAACATTAGCCGCTCCAGATCACTGCCTAGTGCACTGACAGAAGATAGTCTACTGCCTTTGCCTGCCTTGCCAACCCTGCAGCTGGCTCTTCCACAAACTCCTTCAAGACTGCCAAAGTGGGACCTCTCATTCTCAGAATGACGTGCTGTTCTCCAAACATTTCCTATATTTATTCTCTTTAACTTATCATGAATGTGATCACTAAGCACATGGAGAAATGAGGCAAGAGAAGTATTTTCTGTAGAGTAGGAATTTTATGTAGTGATTTTTCTCTTGTGTGTCAGGAGAGTGTGAGTTTTATTCAGAGTTCTTTCTGCAAACAATACAGTGATGAGCACATAATCTAAATGTCCATCTCTTCTGCATTTCATCTTTTTGTTTATTTATTTATTTATTTATTTATTTATTTATTCTTGAAGTAATTGTTTGTTTCATTCTTGAGCAAGTGCACTGGGATTCCCCCTTGCCCATTACCACCTACTTTAATCTTCTGACACTGTTCTAAGGACAAAGAAGTAACTGAATCCCACTTCAAACTTCCACTGTACCCTGCCCAGCCACCATGAGACTTTTTCTCTAAAGGTTACAAGGACAGGTTATTCTGAGAAAGGGACAGGTTATTCTGAGAAAGGTTATTATCTCAAGACAGTAATATGTGTCTGCATAAGAGGGAGGAAAGCAGCAAAATAAGGCTGACATATATTTTTCCTTTTGAGTAACTAGTAGGATACGTTTTTTGCCCACACCTGAGTGCTTGTTGGAAAGGAGCTTCTACCCCAATATTTATATTTAGATACAGCTGTCTCTACAGATGATAACAATACTCTGTATGCAGTTATCCAGAGAATGGTATGAGGGCTCCTTCCCGGGGGCCAAGTGCTCTTCATCTTTGGTGCTTCCAGCTCTTGTACAGCTTTGGGTTTGAACCTAGATATCTTCAGACACTTTGGAAGGTCTGAGCTGGTACTTTTCTGATAATCGCATCACTTATCACAGAGACGGATAATATGCACTGTGTAGCTTGCTGCTTTAATTTCTGTGCAGCTTTCTTCCAGCTGCTTCTGAAGATAGTTGATGTCCTTTTAAAAACTAATGATGTCAAAGTTAGAAGAATGCATAGAAGAAGTGTCCTATTCCAATACAGAATAAATCAGATGAACAGTCTATGTCAAGTCATAAATGGGCAATAGAATAGAATGTAATAGAATAAATGTAATTAATTGGTTAATTGGTAATTTGTAATACTTTAGGTGAGAGGACAAAAAGTATTTCTTTATACAAAATACTTCTTATTGTTACATTTAACTAATTGAGTCTGTACTCCAGCACCCCTGTCTATGTAGTGAAGAAGCATTTAACTTTGTTACTGACTTTCTTTTTACTATTCTTAGTAATTTTTGGGGGGTGGGGGTAGCAAGAAAGGCCACTTGTCCTGTGGGAGTTTGTTAATGACTCTTAGAAATGTGTGCTCTTATTGGGGAAAAAGTGCTTTACCTGTAGTCAATCCTAAAGAAATGCGGGGTGAGGTCCCAAGATTGCAATACTTATTTTACATAAAACATCAGGTTGGTCTTTAAATAGGAGTCCCAGAAGCACAAGGCATTTTATTATCCATTAAGTTACTTAGCATCCACTATATTTTTTTAGAAGTTATTTTCCCCAGAGGAGTTCCTAATATATGGTATTCCAGCAGAGAAGAAAAAGAGAAAAGTATCTACAGCAAATAATCTTCTGCTAAATTAAATCCCTATAATTTAGGAAGTGTAGTAGATAACAGTAAGAGTGCTGAGAAATTAATGTGATATCTCTAAATCTGGGGTCTGTCCTGGACCTTTGCATGGACAACATGGAAGATATATATTTCTTAAAGGGGAGAAATTCAGTTTCACAAGGTTTGTTCTAAGGCAAAGCCAAGACTGTATTGGCAAAATTCTTATATTTTCTCTGATGAGGCAAAAAATCTAGTATGAAGAATAAAACGTGAGAGACACTGAACAATAGAAACTGAGAAAATGAAATATTAGCTGCAATGGAAATACAGAGAAGGAAGGTTTTCTTTACAAAATGAAATGATCCAGGAAGAAAATAAGAGCTTCATCCAAAAAGAGAAGATGGAGCTTAGGAAAACTGAGTGATCAAGAAAGGTTATGGCCTTAGAGTGAATAACATCAGGAGAAATACATTTATACTTCAGTTTCCTGAATGACCACTTTGTTCACTTTGTTAACCTTTCAGCCCATCCAACTGGCACATCACTGATGTGCCAAAATTTTCTCCAGTTGTTGAAAGTGATAACGTATTGGACCAGCTGTATAAATACAGCGTATGAAGGTATCCTTCAAATAACATGAAATGCAGAGGCAAAGTTTGCCCCCACAATATGGATTAATCTTCTGGGTTTTGTTGCTGTCATTATTGCTAAACGATATTATTTCTTCAGCTAGTTTGAGAAGTCGTTTCTGTCTGATGGTCATGTTTTAAGTAATAGTGCATGTATTCAAACTCAGATCAGATTTAGCTATGCAGGTGAAGTTCCCAAAGTTGAAGTTCCCTGAGAACAGCTGAAATATTGGAAGGCAACTCCATAATCACACTAACAGATATGTTGTAGGAAGGTAAGTTCTTCTCTGAAGACTGTTCAGAAAATGTGGGATGAAAGGGATTTATGGAAAGGCATTAACAAAGATTCATAGTAGTTGAAGAATGCAGCCAGACACCCCATTCTGACTGTCGATCTCCTTTTAAGGTTTCCTATGCTTCTGTCTCTCTCAGACTGTCTGATGCACAGAGGACAGAGTATCTGTCTCCCTTTAGACTGCTACGAAGTCTAGCAAACAGAGATAACCTAACATAAGAGATAACTTAAGGATCCCTCCAAAGATGATGGATGAGGATTTTGGTTGGTTAACTAGCTATTTCAGCTCTCTGGAAAAACTGGGCAGGAGTTAAAAGCAGCAAGATTCCATCTCTAAATTGGAGAACAAACTTTTGGGAGAAGCAAATGTTAGCCTACCAACACAGGTAGTTCAGGTAGTTATAGCTAAACTCAAAGATGGATAAGTTCTCCCCAAAGGCTGTGTCTGTAAACCTCAAGTGATGATGTTACTCAAACAGGGATGCAGTTGCATTGTTACTGCAAATGTCCTTTTAAATTTTATTTTATTTTATTTATTTTTCAGTAAGCCTTGCAGACTGCAGCTTCACTCTCTTATCACATCTCCAATCTATAATGAAAATATTAGTCTGCTTGCCACGTAGAAGTGATCACCATTAAAAAATAAACAAAGCAACAACAACAACAAAAACAAACAAACAAACAAAAACAAAGCACTGCAGCAACTATCCTAAATCTTGTCAGGGAAGAGGATCTGCTGAGCCTAACATGACGTGGAAGCTTTCATTCTCCCTATATTTTAAACATCCTGAAGTTGAAATGACTTGACTCAAGAGAGTCCATTTCCTTTCAGGTTCATTTCTTTATGATGCTGAAGGGGAATAACTTTCAACTTCCAGTCACCCACAGAAGGTACAGTGTGGTGCATCTGTTTTAAGTGCCTTGTGTATGCAGCGGCTGTTGATTATATATTATTTGCCAACATGCTAAGTACAAAGGCAGATAGTTGCTGTACTTGATAGGCTAATTTTAAAGGGGATCTGTCAGTAAAAAAAATATCAGAGAAATAAAGCAGAAAAATGCCCAAGTTTGGATTCAGCTTCTCCCCCTTTCCCAGGAAGGAGCTGCTCAACTCTTAAGCAAGAATTCAAATGAATTGAAAATTCCTTTAGAACTGACAGCCCAAGTGTAAGAATGATAAACGGCTTTGGCCTTGATAATTTTTATTAAGCACTAAATGTCACATTTAACCTGCATTACTGAAAGCAATTACCCATGTATCAACAGTCAAGCAGTGCAGAGCTAGACGCCTGAAGCAGCAGCATTATGCTCCATCTGGGAATAAGGATTTTCAATTAGAAGGCAAATAGCTGGAGAGGGGATCAAGTCCTCCAGTGGCTCCCAAAGGAGGTCTGTGAGAAGCAAAGTCTTCATATCCAAGTAATCGCAGGCAATGTCAACAGAGCATTCCAAACCATCTGCTGCCAGAGTAGCGTTTACTTTATCAAATCTCAATATTTACAGAACACTGATCAGCTCATGGGACCAGGATGGCTCACTGCCAGGGTGTTCTGGGAAATTCATTTTAAGGTGTGTTTCAGTAGGCTAATTAATTTACAAGCACCTGTTTCATCACTGGGAGCTGTTAGCACACCAGATGAGCTGCAGCAGGGGAAGGGGACTTTTTATCCTGGCTAAATTGATTTCAATTGATTTTCATTTACTGATGGCACAGTTGTAGTTTAATATGAGCATGGCCTAAAGTCCTATTGTTTATTAGTGTATAAGCCAGTTTAGATAGTTTATTATTTACAAATGTACATTGGCTCTAAGAGATCTGTGAGATTTTTTAAGTCATATACAGAACACACCTTCCTGCAACCAAGTATATTATACAGAACCTACTAATTGTTTTTTTGTTTGTTTGTTTGCTTGCTTGTTTGTTTGCTTACTTGTGGTTGTGGTTTTTTTTTGTTTGTTTGTTTTTTCTTTTTTTCATTCAATTTTGTTTTATAAGAAAATAACACATAATTTTCTGTTGAAAGATGGGCCTAATTCTGTTGGTGTGTCATTTGGAAATTCTCTGTGAAGGAAAAACGATGCTGTAAACCTCTATGTACCTAGCACCAGGAATCGTGCAACCTAATCTCAAATTGTTCTGTCATGCTAGGCACTGAGTTTCCCAACTTCTGTGTCTCAGTTTCCTCTGTCAATAAATGGGCTGTAATAACTTCTTACAACAATACTTCTTCACATCAGGGAGCCAATTCAGGATTAATTAGTTCATGTTTGAATGTCATTTTGCAAATGGAAAGTTCAGGATACTTCTAGTTAAGATGTGACAAGTGGCACAGAGGAGTGATTTCTAAAGCCAAATTAATCATTTTTGTTTCATAACTACAGTGTTTAGAATTAGGGCTCTTTCCCTGGCTGGCTGCAGAGCTTCCACAGTCTCTTTGTGCTATGCTGTTAATAGCCAAGAGATACATTATGTAGAAGAAGGGTTATCTTCAAAGCAGACTGGACTTCTGAATATACAATATTTTCACAACAAACTACTCAGAGCTGAGTGACAGACCAAGAATGAATTTCAATCAATATTTTTCTAAAGTTTTAGATTAACATATTTGAGAAGATAAATCAGAGAATAACCTGAGAAGAACTTGCGTTGACACAACAGGATAAGATTTAAGAGGTCCTGGGACCTGAAGACTGTCTTGAGCAGATCTTTGTGCCCTTTGGGTCTCATACTGTAAAATGAGGATAATATTAGCTGCCTCACCTGTCTTGCTTTGCATTCTTAAACAGGGACTGGTGGACAGTGTTTTACTAGGTGCTATGACAGCAGTTTTAATCTTACTGCTCCAGTGTCAGTTTGCTCCTCTTGACACTGCACTAATAGGAAAAAGGAATAATGATAATTTTGTTAGAGTAATGTCAAAATAACCTAACCCATACTGGCTTCCTCTTGATGCTCCTGTAGTACAATTATTTTCCTTCAGAATTACTGGTCTAGATCTTCTGTTACTCTATCGATGTGTGGGGCCTATTTGCAAAGGAGAGAATATCTCTCAATAAAGAAGGCAATTTAAACTAGCAAGTGAAAGCATAGTTTAGGTAGCTAGAAGCTCAGCTTAAATGAATTTTGACTGCAGACAAAAGATTGCATTCTTTAACTGCATTAAAATTATTCAGCTGGTGAAAGACTTTGGGGCCTTAGTGGATTTAAGTTCTTAGATCCAAATTAGGTATCTATCTCACACAGTTTTGCTCATCAATGAAACCCTTGGCAAAGAAATTATGTGGCCTGTTGTTTGCTGAATATAGAACAAATGTTCTGTATGTTCTTTTCAGCTTGCTTCTAACTTCAGGTCTGCTGCTCTACAGAAAGTTTTGGCCTAATTCTTCAGGGAACAAGAAAAAAATCACTAAGCAAAAAAATTTAGCTCCTTACATAACAGCCTACACACATGATGGAATTTGAGTCAGTCTCTGCTAAAGAGTTTTTCAGGTCCATGAACAGAAAAAATTGGAACAACTGGTCTAATGAATTAAAAGTGTTATTTTTTGCTTTAAAATTCATTATATAGTTTTGTGTATCATTTCTTGTAGTGTAGGAGAAAGAGTCTGCATCATCTTTGTGCACTCCTTATTATTGTTCTCTGAGGGGTGCCTTGAGACAGCAGTGCCCTTGGAATATCCCTAACATTTTACATGGTAGTCTTCTCCTTGGCACATGCACAAGCATATTCCTGAGGTGTTAGGAATTGCACTGAGGACTTCACATGATACTTGTGATACAATAGAGAACTGTATTCTGCTGTCTGCAGGATTGCCACATCTATTTAGATATACATATTCAAAGATGGAGGTATACTTCCCTACAAATCTGTAAAATTGTTGCACTAGAATATTTGTTTTTATATGATTATATGATGATATCATGTAGTCATGAAAGGTTTCTTTCCATTTAAAATGTATTGTTTGCTTTAAATTTGCTCTTTCATGGTCCTGATCTGACATACTCCATGTCTCTGGGTTCCTTTGACAGAAGAAAGCTTATTTCCATCCTCTGCATTTGTTATCTATTGGCTGGCAGTTGCCTTCTAGAAAGAGTTGTTTGAGCATGAAGATGTTATAAATTAGCTTGCTTATATCTTGGTAGTGATGAAAGCTATAGACTGGAAATTGTTGCAGAAGGGGAAAAAACCTTGTATGAATTTCAACAACTTTGAACCCATGCCATGATTTCATGTAGTTTTTAATATTAAAAGCAGCATGGTTTGGGGATTTTTTAGTCTGTAACTTATCTTTATGTGTAAAGAAATGGGTAGAAAAAGATTTTTTCTCAGTGTTCTGTTTTGTCTGCTTGTTTGTTTATCTGTGAGACATTTCATTGCTTTTCTCATCTCAGAAGCTGACCGTGGTAATGTCTGTGTCTGAGGGGTCTCCTTCGCATAGAAAATGTGGAAAATTAAGAATATTTAATAAAGTCACAAGGCTCAGAGAGGGGCCTTTAATTTGTTCAGTATGTGAGATATTTGAGCATTATCATAAATTTGTTGCTTATAGTGAGTTGATAAAGTACTTGGAGTTGTGCAAAACAGAAAATACGTTGTTTCCTGGTTCAAATAACTACTTTAGTCTAATTCAGTTTTTAACAAATTGTCCACATTCTTTTTCTGATTTTCAGAGAAGGTCACCTTTATCAAAAAATTCAACAAATCGGGCAAATAGGTATTTAAAAATGAGAAAGCTGTAGGTTTTCAAAACATCTGGAATTTGCTTTTACTTCTCAAATCTGAAAAAAAAATAAATGAAGGAATAACTAAAACAGCATGTTATGAACATGTTAAAAAGCTGATCTACTATCCTCTGTATCTGGTAGTGGTTGTTATAAAGTTACTATTGCTTACACTCAAAGGCAGTTTTTTTTTTTTTTGTTGTTGTTTTTTTTTCTTTTTTTTTTCTTTTTTTTTTTTTCAAATTCAATGAAAAAGAGTCTTTTGTATTCATAACACTGTTTTTTCTATATTGCAACCCCTACAGTGATTAATA
Organism: Aythya fuligula; assembly: GCF_009819795.1. Taxonomy (NCBI): domain Eukaryota; kingdom Metazoa; phylum Chordata; class Aves; order Anseriformes; family Anatidae; genus Aythya; species Aythya fuligula. The sequence goes on from NC_045559.1 coordinate 146,348,058, forward strand.
TTTTACTTTTGAAAGAATTTTTGGTAGAGATACCGATCAGGCAAATTGGGATAGAATAAATTCTGAATTTTTAGGATCATTTGGGTATATCTCAGGACTTCAGAGCAAGACGAAATTGATTTCATATACAAAGAGAGTTGTATCAATCATTTAACATACACATTAATAGCAAGAGACTAATCCTGGACTATCCAAAGTTAATGGCAAAACTTTGGTTGGATCTAAGAGTTTACCCAGTACATAAGTTTTGAGAAAACATGTCAAATTATCTCCTGCAGTAATTACCTTGGAGTAATTCTCTCTAATGTTTTACAGAGGGTTCAGTGAATAATGGTGAGCCAACCTAAGGTGGTAAAAATGACATCGATTTACAGAATAGAAGGGGGAAAGGAAGGCACTGTTAGTACCCTGTTAGAAGTGATGTGACTATATAGCAGAAAATAGACTGGAATTTCCATTTATTTCCAAAGAGCTTACAGTCACGGGTCTATACCAGGTATTTTTGATGAGCAAGCTATCCTCATAATTTCCATGCATTGTTAGTTGTGTTTTGCTGTTAATTGTTTGCATGCACAGGGACAATTGCTTTTATTTGCAAACAAAATGCAATAAATCTTTAAACTGTTGCAGTTTGAACAGAGCTGACTAGCAGCTGCAGGAACAAAATTCTGTATTTACTTGTTATTGCTATTTGTTGTGGTAAAGGTTTGTTCCTTATAATGCAGAAAATACATACTTCCTCATTAAGCCCTGGATTTAGCATGGCCATTGAATTGTTCTATGGAAGCCTCCAAAAAGCTTTAATTACTACATGTAGAGGTCTGTCTCTGTCCTCCCCTCTGACCTAGGAGTGAAAGGATCTATATTTAACTTTTAACAGCGTCCATAACCTATTTGCTTCCCATCCCCATCATTTGCTACTTCACCACCCTTTCACAGCCTGGCTTCCACAATGTTCTTGCAAGGGTGATTCAGCATACTGTAATTTTATTGCTGGTTGTTCTGTTTTCTTTAATGGGATTTGTTTGACTTTGCAATATTACTTTAAGCTGCGATATGTTGTAGGATAAAGATGTTATTATGACAGTGTTAGCTTCTCTGTAAATTACAGTGCCTTGAGGATTGCATTTTGAGACTTCATGTAAACACTTTACAGAGCTAATAACATAGATACCATATGTAAAGCTTGAAAAATATTTAAATAGGGCACATTTGAAGGAATAAAACAATCAAAAGGCTTTTTGGGGGATAATGAAGATTACACTGAATTGTTTAAACTCAATGTACAGCTTTTAAAACAGAACCCATATACTATAATCCATTTTCCCTTTTCTTCCTGCTTAGCTACAATTTATTTGAACTATTGGAATATGTTTTCAGCAGAATTCCGTTACAGTAATTGACAAGATCTCTGGGATAATGTATTTGGAACAACAACCTTTCATTTAATGTAACAATCATTAGTCATTTTTGTTAACAGTCTTGACTAGAAGAAAAACAGTTGTTACAAAAAAATGAAAACAAGCACGCAGCTAGCTGCTTAGACTGAAATGCACCACTTTCTATTATGGCAGTAATGTTGCTTGGATGCTTTGGTTGACTCCAAGCATTTTTTAAAATCCTTTTACATTTCTTCTAAAAAGCAAAAGAGTTACAAGATTGGAGTTGGTAGTTTAAGTCACAGAGGAAATGCAGTCATCAAATATTACTACTGACATAGTATTTTCAGTGTAAGACATTCTGTGGAGGCTGAAACACAAGCCAAGTCTTAGATCAAAATAAAGTATTTATTATTTCATTTTTTTTCTTACAATATTTCATGTTGCAACTTAACACTGCTTCTCCTCTCCTCTCCTCTCCTCTCCTCTCCTCTCCTCTCCTCTCCTCTCCTCTCCTCTCCTCTCCTCTCCTCTCCTCTCCTCTCCTCTCCTCTCCTCTCCTCTCTCCTCTCCTCTCCTCTCCTCTCTCCTCTCCTCTCCTCATTCTTGCTTGATTCCATTGACTTCCTCAGAGTTATGTGTGAGTAAAGTGCATACTCATTTTCTTTTCCCCACTTTTGTGTACTGCACGGCTTTAGCTGGCTTACTTAAAAAAGGTCACACAGCAAGTCCATGTCTTTCTAGTTATTGTCAGCTGTCTTAGGAAATGATTGACACATGCCATGTGACATAACAAAAAATGTAATAGTCCTGCTGCTTAATTTTCTTCTTAATTCCAGTTCTGGTGGTGTTATTTTTCCATCTGTTTTTGTTTGTTTTGTTTTGTTTGCTTTTGCGGAGGGAAGGGGAGAGGGTTTATGTGTGTGTTTTCATTGATGAATATATATATATATATATATTATATAATACATATATTATATATATATATATTTATTTTTTTTTTCAGTTTTCCATGGACTTTAAATAAAAACCAATTTCTTCAGTTAGGCTGTGAAGCTAGCATTGCTTACATTTCTTTAATAAAAATTCTGATCTGTAGTTATACATGCAGCAACTCTGTGGCCATGACGTTTAGTGAGCAGAACTCACCTAAATAACCTGAAGTTAATTGTGCCAAGGAATTCTGAAGTTAGTAGTATTACTCACTGGAGTAAATGTTGCTCCCTCCCCGTTTCACCACTGTGCCCACTTGCAGGTCTTAGTACTGCAGGTCTGAGGAAAGCCACCCAGAGACTAGTGACTAATCATTTAGACATTGTATTGTTGACCCTGTCTGAGTAGTACCAGTTCAATACACCTCTACACATCAGCCCTTTCCTCTTCTTTGTTCCCAAACCTATTTCTTACTGTCAAGGAATTTGAAGAAAAGGAACCAGGACCTGAATCATCAGAAAATGGCACGTACTGTGCTACTGTCCTTCTCCAGCATAAAGCTGAATGACTGTGTGGTTTCCTATATAAAAAGTGCCTTTTGTAAGATTGCCTCTTTGTTTAAACAAAAAGAGAGAGAGAGAGAGAATGAAATATACTATGGAATACTCAAGCAGATGCTTGGCATTATATTAACACATGTATTATGGCGTATCATGTAATGGTACACTGTGGGGAATAGTAATGAATAGTTTGGAGCACAATAATGTGCATTGTTGATGTTTGTTAAAATAAAGATATTCAATTTATAATAAAAGGGATTAAAAGCTTAATTCATGACTATGTTAATATTTGTCTGCAAGTACACAGATAAATGGTAACGTACCTTATCACATTAAACACCTGCACGTACAAGTTCCTCTGCTGAGATCTCCATGGGATTGTATGTTTTACAGAGCTTAAACTTTCATTTCCCAAAATAATGATATCATTCATTTACAGATATAGATAGGCTCTTCTTACTCAAACTCTATCCTGAAATGAGAATTGTTACTTCAACTACAAAAATGTGGGATTAATTACCACAGTGATTGCCTGCTGCATCATCTGATGGTATTTGTATATAGAATTTATATATTTTGCAACAATCTGATTGCCTGACAGAAGTGAATTAAGACTTTCTGAAATACACTGCTGTTAAAGGTAAATGATACCTCCAACATGGATGTGATGAGCTAAGCAGTGGTGGCAAGCAGATCTCATCTTAACACAGATCGCCTACTGTCTTTCCTGCATTTCCCACATGCCATTCTCTGTGAACAACAGGAAAAAAAAAAAAAAGTGCACTTGTGAAGAAAATGCATAATTAAGGGGAGTGATTGATGTCTGAACTATTTCATTGTTTAGCTCTGCTGTGCAAGTGTTTACAAGCTTACTGGATGCCAGTGCAGAGTCAGCGTATGTACTTGGAAGTATCCAAAGGACAAAATTTCAGTAGAAGTACCCATCATATTTTCCTCCATCAAAAACATCATCCAAAATAAATGGTGATAATTCAGAAATAAAAAGAACTAAAAGAACTTTATCTGTCAGCTTTGCTACAAGTAGATCAGAAAATGAAATCTTGTGAAAACAAAACTAAGGATGACAAAGAAGTGTCCAGACCAAAGTCAACAAATTGGAGACTTGCAACAATTTGACTGTTTTAATATAGTTCAAAGACAGTTCAAAGCCACTGCACTGGACACCAAGCAAGGGCATCTTTCTGGAGCAAGGAAAATAATTGTGGAAAACAGAAGTACATGGTTGGATATTTCCAGCTAAATGCTGAGTGGAAGCCTGAGACAGAACTTGCTTCAAAATGGTATTTCAGGACAATAGTCTATCAAAATAAATAAATAAATAAATAAAAATAAATAAAAATAAATAGAAATAAAAATAAAAATAAAAAAGGTTCCCCATTATCCTTTAGATGAAACCAGTAAAACCATCAGATGATGGAAGCATCAGAGTCATAGCTGTTTAAGAAATAAATATTTCATTCAAAGATTTTGTATGAAATATATTTTTCAGGATCTCCCAGGTTTACAGATGCATAATATAGTCAAAATATCCTCTGTGACACATGTACAGTAAAACAATTTGAAACTACTGACTTTGCTATCTTGTCCTCTACATAAGCAGGTCTCATATAAAACACATGATCTGATCTATTCAGTTTTTCAGGTTGGTTCTACAGAGCCATATCCTTCCTCCCATTCCCTTCCATACACATACTCTTTAAGCCATTTTAAATCCATTTTAATCCATTTTCTATTGGCCAACCGTTTAATAGAAAAGTACTGTTTATTAATTGACTATACCTTATGATATTTCATTTTCCTTTTATTCTACACCCCTATTCTCAACTAAAAGGAAGATTTCACGTTTTAAACTAATCTTTAGCATGCAGTTTGATTGTTCAGTGCTACAGCATGATGGAGAGATTATGACCCTCTTAGCTGTGTCAATTGCAGTTATCTAGTGTATTACTATAATCAGAGTTTTAGTCTATGTTTTCAGTGAAAATTAAGTCTCTTTGAGGATGTATGTGTGTGTGGCTTCTGTGAAGGAATGATCACCTTATTAACCAGGAGAACCAGGGAGTCTATCATTTGAACATCATCCGTACCTTCTGAAGTAGCTGTTCATTAAACAATTCTGCAGAAGATGTTGGGCACATGTAAATGCCTGCACAGGGAGACATTTTCCATACCTGAGGGTATGTGAGACAACCACTTTGGGCTGGCAGATGCTGGACTGATGCAGTGGAAGGTCTGTCTGGAACAGAACCAGGGTGCTGGGAAAAAGAAATCTGAGGGTCTGTTTATGCCAATTGCCTGTATTCCATCAATTGCCTCTTATCCTCACCCTTGTTATCTATCCATTAAGTGGAGAAAACTAAGATTAATTTAATTTAATTAAACCTGAATACCTGCTAGGAGTGCAAATAAATACATTCATTTTTCTACAGATTTTTGCCCCCTGCTTTTCCCCTACAGTCTCCAGTTGTAGCTCCCCAGCCACCTATCTGTGGTGCTCCAAGTCCTTCATCTCTTGCTTCTTAACAAGCAGGTACAGCAGCAGTATTGGCACATAAGCAGAAAGACAAAATCTAAAGACTAACCTGGAATAACAGATCCCCCTGTCCTCATTAATGATAATTCTTAATCTCTTTATTTATCTCACAGAATATAATAAGATGTAAGGAGTCAGAGATACTACTAATATACCTAAGTTAAGCTCTGAGTCTTGCTACTGGTAACTCTTTCTTTTTTTTTTTTTTTTTTTTTTTACCAAACTTGGATCTACAAAAAGATCTAGACTTGAAAAAAAAAATATCCAGCAGCTGACAACTAATATACTGTAAAAAGACTGAAATATGTTATTTCAGTTGTAGCACTTTAGGATGAAGTGACAAGACCCCACGTTTCCCTGCATAAAGCAGTTGACACAGTGCTGACTGCAAGCTGAGAAGCTGGGGTGGTGTTTACTCTGTTAAATGTTGAGGGTGGAACTTGTCTCAGAGCTGCCAGCAACTCCCTTCAGGAGGTTCTGATCACCAGTGAAGCAACAGACCTGAGAACTGTGTAATGTCACACAGTAATTTGGGACGATAAATTTGTCACACAGTAATCTGGGACGATAAACAAAATCACCTGTAGACAACACTGTGGCAAGACAAGATTTTCCCCAATCAATGAACCTGAAAGTTTCACAGTTTGAAAGATGACCTCTTAGACTTACTTGCTCTTGTTCTATGTTGGTTTCTTCAGGCTGTTGGGAGAAAATGTTATAATTGAAAGAAATCCGTTTTACTTTTTGTTTGTTACAATAATGTGTACTGTCTCAGGACCACTCTGGTCTGTAGTTTCAGAAAGTCTTAGTGAGGGGTAGAGGGCCAGCAAAAGAAGCAATATAACATTTAAAGCATGAGAATACAACATATATATATATGTATATAAAAAAATATATAAATCTTTTGTCTAACTCAGAAAACACTGTTGAAAAGACATGAGTGTCTATCATCTTTGTTTTATTTTATGTCTTTATGAGACAGCATTAATAAAAATAGTTAGGTTATATATTAAATGACCCTGCTAGTCTACAGATATAAATAAGAGTTGATGATTTTCTCAGTAGTTAAATTTTATAAGTAAACTTTTTTTTTTTTTTTCCACAGAGCTATTCTGCAGAAATAAAGCAGCACACACTTATTTTTATTTATTTATTTATTTATTTATTTTTCTTAAAAAAATATATTTTATGTAACTCTAACTAGATTTTTTTTGGGGGGTAGAATATGTCTTAATTATATGTGATAGATTGAGGGAATTAAATTGGAGAAATTTTCAATTCATATTCTTCTGTTAAAAATTATATATGTTTCTGAGTGACATCATTTAAAAAAAAAATTCTTCAAGAAGTCCTTATTCACACTAGTATTTTAGATCTTTCTCTGTATATTTTTAAAGATAACTACTGTATGTTTGGAGGAAGATCAGTTTCTTTTTTTTTTTTTTTTTTTTTTTCCTTTTCCCTCTTATTTCTACAGAATGACTTTCTTTTTAAACACTGGGACTTTTGTTATGTTAATCAGTCAGGGAACATTTCCAATTCAATTTTACCTGAGCGCTGGTCAGCTAGAGTTTCCTTTGTTTGATGTCCCTTGAGCCTTCCCTTGTCTTTTAAACTGTAATTTAGTTGGAGCTGCTGTCAATTTACTCCGTCCATTACATTTACAGTGATATTCCAGACATTGTCTTCTATTCAGTCCTAGAGAAGTTCCTCGACCTAAACAAAATGTGCAGGGAAAAACCCTATAAAAATCCAGAGTACAAGCACAGAATGAACTACTGTTTGCCTATGTTCAGTGCATGCATAGAAATTAAATTGTTGCTACCTATCCAGTTTATTGTTATTTTGTTTTTAATCTAACAGATCCTTACACTCAAGAGAGCTACCAAATGGTAATTAATTAGGATTTTCAATGAAGTGGACATGTCTCATACAACTAGGCAGCCAGCTTGCAGTCTGCTCTGCCATGCCTTTGTATTAATGAGATTTTAAACTCTGCTACTTACTTTTTAACTCCACAAAACAGCTCTTACCATTAAGAGTTGTTGTAGTTGTTGTTATTTTTTTTTATCACAATTACCAGCTGTCATGGACTTCAACAAATAGAGCAATTTTCTTGCCCTTAGTCTGTATCAGCAAGTTCCTAAGGCTTCATTGTTCCAGGTGGGAAATTGTTGCTTTAAGCAGCTGCTTTCTATGGGACAAGAAGGCAAAAAGGCCCAGAAGGAGGATGTTTGAATTGATTTTAACTGTTGAGGTGCCTTTTCTGAGGGTGATGCCAATGTCTGTGGCAGAAGGGGAAAGTATTGCCTACATGAGCTGCCATGTGTGCTTATGGAAACTGCTACCTAGGACTGGAGAGCTTAAAGTTAAAATACAGAAATATCCTGCACTTTCCTGGATCTCTCAGGAGGAAACAGAAATGAAGTGTCAAGTGACAGAGTAAAACTTCCAGTCCATGTTAGTGGTCTTGGCAGTGATAGCTGGCCATGCTGTGCTACTTTGCCATACTTCTCTTTGCCATGAAAACTCGTGTAGAAGTTTCTGTTCATTATAGTGGAAGCAGGAGCTTGGACCATGATTATAAAGCTTCTCCCAAGCGCTAAATCTCATCTGAGAAACGAAGCATTTGTTTCACACTGCAGTTGCCTTAGTTGCCACAAGGCTGTCATGCATGTCCCATGTACTGTGAAATGTGATAAAGGCCCACCTGACAGACTGCTAACAGACACTTAATGGCATAAGGCTTGCAGACCCTGGTATAACATCAGGCACCTTCTGTAATGTGTCTTTTGAGTCATTCTTTTGCATGGGAACAGGATGGAGATATCTCTAGCCCCTTGCTGGTGTCTCACCAGATCTCAGTAAACTGATGAATCTAGAAAGAAAAGGAAAAGCACGGACTTTGGGAAGCTTAACAGAAATGGAAACAAGTGGAAGTGCAGCATACACATTCTTCTGAGTCTCTACAGGCATTATGAAGATGCTAAATTTTCTTTTACAAAAAACTCCCCAGCCTGGCTCAGGTCACTTTTGGAAGCATCCTAGCTTGCACATTTTGGGTTGCAGGGCCTTGGGTGGGGGGCAGGCATTGTTCTGGCAGCTGGATACTTTGCGGTAGATTACCAAGAGTACTAAGGCCTGGGATACATGTAGAGTCAGGAGCCAAATCTCACTCTGCAGGTGGGCTGCTCTGGGACGCTCAGCAACAGCATCATTTACAGGTTTCTGACCTTTGAGTCTCTCCCATATGGGGGACAACTGATGCATCCCCAAAAAGCTACATTCATGAAAACAGGAGTCTCCTGTTTCAACCAAAAGCAGTATGGCCTGATCCTGCAATGCCTTCTCAGCTGCAACTACTCTGCTGGTGAATTTGTTTCTAAGGATGCAGTGACCTTGGCTCCTTTGTGTCCAGAACAGATTGGAAGCTGTATTTATCTGCATGCAGTCCAGAACAAAGAGATGTAAGGCAGTTTCAGAAATGGCTCAATGTTTCAGGATATTCTGCTTGGAATCTGCACTTTTATGAACCTGTTTTGTACTTACATGTACAGCTAGCTTCTCCCCTTGAGGCTAGGGGAATGTCTCCAGGACAGCCAAATAATGAAGCTGTCAATTTATTCATTTGCCTCTAGTGTGAAGCTTAAAAATAGGATGTGATCAATAGCTAATGACAAGATGCATGGAAGAGCAGGAGCTGCCTTCCTTCTGCCAAGAGGCTTGACAAGGTTAGTGTTCTGGCAGTACATGGATACTTGTACGGCCCTAACCTTCGTCAGCATTGCTTGTTGTAATTATCACGGTTCTTCCCTGGCACTTACCTTCAATCACTCCCTCAACACAAACAACTCTCATATTGCTTTTCCATTATAAATTGTATTTGGTGCCCAGATTTTAAAAGGGCTAACTTATAGATTTCTTTTCCTGTCCTGTTTGCTTGATTCTGTTTTCCTTTTAATTATGATAGGCAATGGTCTGTGTGCTAGGTTTAATTACATTCAGCCTCACTGACTGTTACAGTGGTTTTCTCTATATGCTGCATATTTGAGCCCCATGTATGGATCGGCATTTCATTCCAGGTATAATCAATGAACCTTGTTTTAAAGGCTACTATAAAAGGAGAGATCAGTTTCTGCAGACAGTGGTTCACTACATAGGACATAGCAATGTATTTCAGTGCAGAAGCTGAGCAAATTTTTTTCCAGTGGAAAAAAATATTTTAGTACATCCTACTGATTTTGGTGGGATATATTTTCTTCCTTTTCTTCCTTCCTTCTTTTCTTTCTTTCTTTTTTCTACCATTCCTTCTAGCCTTCATCTCAGTATTCCTGTCATTACCAGCAATGACGCAAAGCTGGATTTAAATTCCGTGATGTATCTAGGTGCGTCCCAGAGCCCAGAGACTTTAAGCATATAGATAGAGATACTCTGGATAGTTGATGAATATCCCAGACAGTCTGCTTTCTGACTGTAGCAGACTTTTTGGTGGAAATCATGGTGTTGGCAGATAAGGGATCACTGCATCTATCAAGCAGTGGATTGTACCATAAAGCTGTGCTGTGATGCATTTAGGCCCATAAATTCTTGCATCCCTTAATTTGGATTCAAGTACATCCAGCTAGACTCATTTAGGACATCCCTGAATGTGCTATTATGATATATATATATATATATATATATTGTTTTGTTTAATTTTGTTTTGTTTTGATGGTGTTTAGTTTAGTTTTGTTTTGTTTTCCTTCTTTCTCTTTATTTTTTTTTCTTTCTTTCTTTGAATATTTTGGAACCAAAATTATTGATATTCAGAAAATGATAACATTATGGAACATAATGTTATCATAATATCCTGTGTTTCTTACCATTGATCATTTTAGCCACAAAGTGGTGGAATAAAAATAAATAAATAAATAAATAAATAAATAAATAAATAAATACAGAGAGTCCTTCCTGCATGATTTTTAGTCACTTGACAAGAGAATAGAAAGCCTGACAGAGTCCAGAAAATGCAGAAGTTCCTGTTTAGCAGGCCAACATAAAAAACAGCTGAATCTCCACCTAGTGCACATCTAAATGTATTCTCCATCAGAAAATAGCAATTATTGAATACATCATGTACAATGACATCAGGGAGCAAAATGTTCCTCATCCTGCCCAATGGACCATGCTGCAACACCTGTTTCGTATCATGAAACCATTTATAATTACTACCAAAGAAGTGAGAGCTAAAATGGCATCATTAAATCTAATTCTATGAATCATGCCTTTGATGAAAAAATCCCTAAGGGGAGAAGGAAAGAAATAAAACATATTTAAAGCACATTCACTCATTTTCCAGTGCTTTAAATACTTGAGCCATAGAAACAAACAAGTGTTGATACCATACACAGTCTTAGAGCTGATAGCTACTTCTATGATTTTACACTGACAAGTAGTCATTAAATTTGTGTTTGTGTTGTTTTTGTTTTGTTTTGTTTTGTTTTGCTTTGTCTTTTTCCCTTGAAGATGGTGAGACAGTGGTGCCTTCATATGACCTCATATTGTTCTATTACCTGCCTTGGGCTCTACCCCTTGTAAAAAGAACATCTTTCTTCCTTTCTTTGTTTCATTTTTAATTGTTTTTATGTCAGTAAGTAGTTTGAAGCAGTAAGTCTCTTTTGTGTTCATTTATATTCTTTGTGCTCTAGGGTACTCAAGTGTCCCTTATAGTAATATATTCATCTTTACTTATAATTACATGGGTTTTATGCCTCATGCTTTCGTGCTTCAACCTGGCCAAGGCAAGTGGCATACTCTAGAAATCCATGTTTTGTCATTGCATTTCATCAAATTTTGTCAAGAATGAAAACACCACTGGAAATGCACTATTAGAAAATATTGTCATAAGAGGCTCTGACGCAGCTGTAGGTAGCAATGAAGCAGGGTCAGACATAGTCCTGTAGAGCCATCTGGTACCTCTGCCCCCATTTAAATAGCAAGGTATGGTCTGAGATGGTTTGTGTGAACACAAGGCCTGGTACAACTGCTTTGGATAAACAGAGATTATTTTTGCTTACAGCACATCATATTCCTATCTGTAGTTCAGAAAGAACTAACTACACACTAACTGCAAATTATAATTCAAAGTACCTATCTTGGCTATACAAAACTTTCCATGGAAATTCCCTTTTGTTCCTAGGGTGGGCTATTCCTGCAGCCATGATCCCAAAACATACTTACTGTCTGTAAATTTTTAGTGGGCAGAAGGATGTTCCTTAAAACTGGCCACATTTTCATGAACTAAGGCTGGACTATGGTACTTCTCTCAAACAGTAACAAGCATCCGTCAGACATCATAATTTCCAGCACTGACTAGCAAACTCACTTATTTTCATTGGATTTGGATCCTACTACTTCTGTGAAGTGTACTGGTTAGGATTTTTCTGTTCTTGTACATTAAAGAAGGGCTGTAGTACTATAACTGAAAAAAAACGTGGTATAACATGACAGATACCATTTTGGCTAAATAACAGATTGGAAGAAGGAGATGATGCACAGCTGTAAAATAAGTGAAGTTGACATGACTGGAACAGGGATGTCAGCAGAAAGGTTTGAAATGGGTGATGGCATCACAGTTACAGGCCAAGCCCACCATTCTAGCACACACCAGGAAAGCCAGGAAAACCCAATTATTAAAGATCAGTCATGTAAGAGATCTCTAGAGTGTTTCCTATGACTAAACATTTGAATTTAAAATGATGTAGAAAACAGAAGACAAATAGGTGAGTCCAAGATGAAGATGTTCCACATGGCAGAAAGGCTAGTGTTACTATGGAAAGAGATGAAGTTTGAAAATATAGTTTTCATGATTTTGGACAATAGTTTTGGAGTTAATTTGTGTATTCTGTGCAGTATTTACTGTTTACAGTGTTTTATGAGTTTCTGATTTATCTTTGTGTGGTTTATAGTGGTAGAAACCTCATTCATATATTATGCTGGCTGTAGCCTACATGCTAAGAATGGTTGCTGATAATCCAAATTTACTTTCTAGCTCCTTCACTGAATTCTAAAGGACTAATCAAAACTCTTTCCAATTCATCTATTTAACTGAGAAACAATTATTGCCACCAATAGCAAAGGTCATGTATGTAACTGCTAGCTATTGTCTTGGTAAGGCAGGTGGTCACCAGTTTTCTTTTCCTTAAGGCCAGTCCTGCTCTAGTAAATGATAGGAGAAAAAGTGGCGAGTCTTTCTGCTAAGGAAATCAGAGTAATAAACAGCAGCTTTTTTTTTTTTTTTTTTTTCCTTGTCACTGGCCTTCTGTAGTTTTCATTCAAAAGCTCTGCAGCTGGCTTTTCTATTCTAGCTTGTGGCAGTGAATAGTCCCGTTACCATCACAGCAGAACAAGGTCAGATTCAGACAGCCACATGCTGGTGTACCTCAGCCAGTTCTGGTGTTAAAACAGTGTAGACTTTCTAATAGCTTTGCCTGCACCAGTATATGTATGCTGCCTCTGGACTAGGGTGTGATACTGTCTTCTTAGCACAGAGGAGTCAACATTAGCATTTTAGTTTGGCTCAGGAGCATGTGTTTGAAACCAGCACCTATTTGCCTCCATGTTCTGCACTGTGGTTCCCAATGCAAAGCAGTCTCCTAGCATATGAACTTGATTCCTTTTGGAAGAGATCAAATTGGAAGATGAATTCTGGAAGGTCACCTAATGTTCTCAACCATTAATGGGCATTTAGCCTCTGGAAACAGAACAGAGCCAGGCTGAAATAAAACCACCTCAAGCATGCAAACTTCAGGTCCTCTGCACCAGCACTTTCCCCTTACAAATGTTCATCTACTGGGTGATGAATATTTGCTTGCTAAATAATCATAGCATATATGGTCAACAGGGCAAGGGGTAATGTGGATTATTTCTGCAAAGGTGTCAGTCAGAGTTTATTTAGCAAAGTACTACCTGGGCTAAATCACCACTGTTGCAGTTCAGTTGTCTGTTTATTTATTTATTCATTCTTATTTTTATTTATACCTGTATTTAGTATAGTATATTAGGTGAGCATTTTATGTATATATGCATATATATATGTGTGTGTATATGTATACAGATGTACACAAACACACTGTTTGGATGTTTTGTAACATAAGGTAATGTACTAGATTTTTAATCAGAGCATCCCTTTGTCATAATGAAAAACTAATTGTGTTGTTGTGTTCTGGAGGTCAAAGTTGTTATAATAAAACATCCATCCTGGAGCTTTTTAGAGGAACCTGTTTAAAAAGGTTAAAGTGGGTAATTATCACAACCCTAATTTACAACTACTTGGCAATAAGAGTTGCTTTTCAATGAACCATTTATTCATGATCTGCTGCTTCACACTGCAGGATTCTTCTTGACTAGGTTAGAAAATGTAATTAATAAATGATAGGATTATTTATGGTTCACGGTGCCAGATTGGGAAATACAATGATATACAGAATGAGCTAAAAATTATTCTTACAAGCAGCATCTTGGTTTTTAATTCACGGATTGGATTGTCACATTACTTGATATGGTGTGGTGAACTCCTGATGGTATTCATAGGACATCATTTTATTTGTCAGCCTAGCTCCTCTGTGTGCCAGTAAAAATGGACATGCTCCTTTGAGAACAGAGTTAATGAACACTGATGTGTTAATCTCTCTCTACTTGAGGTAGGGTGACGTTTGTGTTTGTACTTAGTTTGACTGTATTAGTGATTATCTCAAGCCCCCGTTGGAAACTGGAAGATGGTTATACCTGATAAACATGAAATAATCCTCTTCAAGAATTTATACTAGTAATACTAGTTAAGGAACAGACAGGGTATCTCAATTTCAAAATACAAAAATATTCTAAAATAGAATCATGTTTGCTCTAATACATTTATTCATGGGCAAAATGCCTGGTGATGTGTGACTGGAGTTGGAATTTTGCTATGACCCTGAAAGCCTGTAGCATCCAGATCTAAGAAGAAAAACATCCTGAATGATAACATTCTATATTATTATTTGTATTAATTATTGCTTGGGAAAGTTTTGTTTTTTTTTTGTTTTTTTTTTTTTTTTTTTCAATGAGAAAAATATTACATTCACTGATTTCTGCACAGTTGTATAGAACACCAGCAAAAAATCTAAATTTGAGGCACATTGGCTTTCTACCATGCTTTGTACTGATAACATACTGGAGCTAATCAATGAAAATCCAGGCCTTAACACTAAATATAAATGTACTGTGGGCAAGTTCATTTTCCAGTTTATTCTTAGCTCAGCTCTTTTTAAAAATGCTTTTCTGTAGTAATTAGGATTTCCAACAATTATTCTAAAAGATATCTGTGTATGTAATTGAGACTTTCAGAAGTGACCTAGTAAGGGAATTAAAAAATGCCTTTAAGTTTAGATAATGATTTGAATCTCATGGGTTTAAAATTTTAAATGGTGAAGAACACTGAACTAAAGATTAATGGGTGAAACCTAGTGATTTGCAGGATCACAGAATCTGAGAATAGCTGAAGTTGGAAGGAACCTTTAGAGGTCCAATATCCTGCTCAAGTAAGATCAGTTACAGCAGGTTGCCCTGAGAGCTTTTGAATATCTCCCAGGATGGATATTCCTCAGCCTCCCTGGGCAACCTATGCCAGTACAAATTTAATACAGATACAATTGTTGTAACAATATTTTGTTTAAAGTATGGTTAAGTTTATGATTTTCAGTGTGTGCATTTGCATACACATGCATATACAAAATAATACTGGCATTTGATTTTCTTAGACTATTCTTCACTTTATCGCAGCATTACTGGATTATAGTTCTAAACACTAATTTAGGCTCAGGGTCTGGTTATCTGTTGCAAGCAATGATGTCTGCATCTAGTTCCAAGTTTCCTCTGATTTTGTTCTGGATTAAATGTACAATATTAAATGGGTACTTGAATTTAAGCACAAATATACATTAGAGAATATCAAAAAGATTTCAAAATGAAAGTGAAATAATTAAATTTGATAAAATGGGGAAAAAAATATAATTTTTTCTCTTTAAACTCTGAAAATTTTGTAAGCTGGAAACATAGGATGCTTTGTTCAGTTTCATCAAGAGTTTTTCTGTATCTACTGTGATTTTATGTACCAGACATACAAATGAAAAGGCTCTAACTTTTGCAAATACCGTTTTTGGAGTCTGCAGGCTATTTGAACTTTGTCATGGAATGTTCGTCTATGTTCCAAGAAGCCTTTTTTGTAATCTGGGAGAATATCCACTTCTGCTTCTATAATATGGTATGTAACGTGCAGAATCAGATGTTTTGTAGTCTTCAGTGTCTGCAAGGAGTCTGTCTGACTCCTGATGGTTCAGGAGGGAAAACTCATAGAATGTTTCCCAGTTCACATGACTTTATGATCCTTTTTTCTGCATGTGTACAAACTAAATCTTTGAGATGTGTAAATTCACTTAATTCAATGCCCCAGTCACTACAAGTAATACAAAAGCCAGTATGTTATTTTTTCCTAGACCTATAGCAGCACTGCTGGTCTGCAACTCCTATATCAAGTCTTCTCCAAAGAGAAGAATATACACATTAAAAATTATTGGTGTGGAAAACAAAGAACTTCCCCCTCTGAAAAGTTTAAAGGGCAATATCTGTCCAGCCTGTACTGAGACATTTTAGATCACAGAATCACAGAATTTCTAGGTTGGAAGAGACCTCAAGATCATCGAGTCCAACCTCTGACCTAACGCTAACCAGTCCTCCACTAAACCATATCACTAAGCTCTACATCTTTAGGTTAGATGTTAGGAAGAACTTCTTTACCGAAAGGGTTGTTAGACACTGGAACAGGCTGCCCAGGGAAGTGGTGGAGTCACCATCCCTGGAAGTCTTTAAAAGACGTTTAGATGTAGAGCTTAGGGATATGGTTTAGTGGGGACTGTTAGCGTTAGGTCAGAGGTTGGACTCGATGATCTTGAGGTCTCTTCCAACCTAGAAATTCTGTGATTCTGTGAAATTCTGTCTTTTAAAGACCTCCAGGGATGGTGACTCCACCACTTCCCTGGGCAGCCCGTTCCAATATCTAACAACCCTTTCGGTAATGAAGTTCTTCCTAACATCCAACCTAAAAATCCCCTGGTGCAACTTTAGCCCATTCCCCCTCCTCCTGTCACCAGACACATGGGAGAACAGACCAACCCCCACCTCGCTACAGCCTCCTTTAAGGTACTTGTAGAGAGCGATAAGGTCGCCCCTGAGCCTCCTTTTCTCCAGGCTGAACAAGCCCAACTCCCTCAGCCGCTCCTTGTAGGACTTGTTCTCCAGACCCCTCACCAGCTTCGTCGCCCTTCTCTGGATTCGCTCAAGCACCTCAATGTCCTTCTTGTAGCAAGGGGCCCAAAACTGAACACAGTACTCGAGGTGCGGCGTCACCAGAGCTGAGTAAAGGGGGACAATCACTTCCCTAGCCCTGCTGGCCACACTTCTTCTTATACAAGCCAGGATGCCGTTGGCCTTCTTGGCCACCTGAGCACACTGCTGGCTCATATTCAGCCAACTATCAACCAATACTCCCAGGTCCTTCTCCGCCAGGCAGCTTTCCAACCACTCCTCTCCCAGTCTGTAACTCTGCCTGGGGTTATTGCCCCCCAGGTGCAGGACCCGGCACTTGGCCTTGTTGAACTTCATCACTGCCTTTAATCATTTTGCTGTCAGTACCTCCTACAGTTCCTTTTCTTGCAAAGTAGAATTACTTTCAGCAGGCACCATGAAGCTAAAACATTCTGATATGCTGCTATTTGAGTTTCTTTTCTGCTTTCATGATGCTGAGAGCATTCATAGTTATGAACAAAATGTCATTTTTTGTTCTTGACTTTTATTTTTCCTTTTGGTTTTTCTTTTACATGAACCCTGTTTATGGGAAATAGTAGAGAACTAAAGTCTTTTGAATTAGGTCTCCTGGACACATATATGGTTCTTGTTTTCCTTGATGGAACTAGAAAGACTCTAAGGCTCTTAACCTGTCTTTCAAGGCTGTAAGCAGGAATGATACCTAGGAGTAAATATCTATCTATATATATCTATCTCTCTCTCTCTATATATATATTTCTTTTCCTTAAAACCATTTGTAAAAATATAAGCCCTTGTATTCCAAATACTAAAGATACCATATTAGGGAAAGTGTCTTCTATAATGTTTCAAACAAAATAAAGTGTTTGTCTTTCTTAAGTTATATTACCTCCCATATTTCAAGAAGAAGAAAGTGAAGATTCTATAGAAAATGTAAAGATGTTTGTTATTTTTTTTGCATAGGAGTTGTCAAATAAATATTGCTGAACTTTATTTGACTGACATTCAGCCAATATCTGGCCTGTGAAGAACAGTGGTGTTTTTCCTATTTGGTTAAAGGTATGATTCAATTCATTCTTTTTTTTTTTTTTTTTTTTTTTTTTTTTTTGTATATTGTATTATTTTTTCTATTCCTTGGTGACCGACAGTAGGTCAAAAACCCTAGACTTTCAATAATTTCTGCCTCAATATTGTGCTCTCTTCTTATGTGTCCTCTTCCTCTGAGGTTTTAAATTATTTTGCTTCATTCACCCATGAAGCAGAATCGCAGAATCCCCTTATGTGCAGTTACAGGAGGTGCCTTGCTATTATTTTATTTTTGTTAATCTTTTTTTTTTTTTTTTTTCTTTTTTTTTCCCCAAGCATTTCTACTTAAGCACCTGAGGATTTTTTATTTTTTATTTTTTTTTGGGGGGGGGGGGACGATGACGACACCTAATTTCTGTCTTTTTTAATTTTAATGTTTTTTTTTTTTGGCTTCAAAAAGCTTTTTTAGTTTATTTCTGATTTGGTATGCCTCAGCTTAGCTAACACTTTGTGGTTGGTCCTCTGTGTGGATGCATGAGAAAGAGGAAGTCTCATGTTATTTTTAGTGGTGGATGAACAGTCTTCTATTTTTATTCAGACAGTTTTGGTGCTTCATTTCAGGAGCGCGTCCTCTCATAAATACATGAATTCCTCTTTCGTCATCACTGTACACATACACACCTGCATAAGTGTCAATTTAGGTAAGCCATGTGGCCTAAAATTTCAAAAGATTTTAGATTATTTAAACCAGCCTATTCTTTGGAAATTGCAGGGCATTCGTCCTTCAGTAGACCAGTGCAGTGACCAAAACCACAAGTCACCTATGCCTTGCCCTAGCCTAGGCTCTATAAGATACTGTGACTGTTGGGGTCAGATTGTCATTTCCATAATTACATACATGTTTTTATAATAAAGGATATTAGAAGGCAAATCAGATGAAGAATTGCAAGCACATCTGCCTCCTGTACAGGACAGGCACTTTAAACCATTCCCTACCATGCATACCCAGAAAAACACCTGCTAAATTACCCTGGTGGTTGCAATATGTGCTTTGGTGATATGCAACTTCACATCATCTGCATGAACCATAGACAGGAGTAGCACTGCTTATAAGTGTAGTGGGTTTAAGCGGCAAGGTTTTGGTAGAGGGGGGCTGCAGGCATGGCTTCTGTAAGAAGAATCCAGAAGTTGCTCCATATTAGTTAGATAAGGGCCCCAGAGCTGGCCAGAGCCGAGCCAATAGGTGATGTTGTTTGCACCTCTGTGAGAGCAGATTTAAGAAAGGAAAAAAAAAGTCTGCTGCACAAGAGCAGCTGGGAGAGAGGAGTGAGAACCAGCCCTGCAGACACCAAGGTCAGTGAAGCATGAGGGCAGGAGGTGCCCCAGGCACGCAGCAGCAGTTTTCCTGCGGCCTATGGAGAGGCCCCTGGTGGAGCAGGCTGTCCCCCTGCAGCCCATGGGTCCCCCATGGAGCAGATCTCAACACTGCAGCCCCTCCATGGGTGGAGGAGCCCCCAGTGGATGTGGCCTGGAGGAGGCTGCAGCCCACGGAGAGCCCCCGCAGGAGCAGGCCCAGGGCCAGAGCTGCAGCCCGTGGAGAGGAGCCCACACAGGAGCAGGGGGTCTGGGGGGAGCTGCCGCCCACCTGTGGGGGACCCGTGCTGGAGCAGTTTGCTCCTGGGGGATGGATGGATGGACCCCGTGGTACGGAGCCATGTGGGAGCAGTTCTTGAAGAGCTGCTGCCTGTGGGCTCAGTTTGGGAAGGACGGCATCTCGTGGGAGGGACCCCATGTGGTGCAGAGAGTGACTGTGAAGGAGTGGATGAGACAAAGCATTAGGGACTGACTGACCGCAGCCCCCATTCCCTGTTCCCCTGCCACTCAGGGGGAAGAAGTGAAAGAGGGTGGATGGGGGGGAAGGTGTTTTTGGTGAGTGGTTTCCCACTTCTCTAGCTTGCTAGTAATAGGCAATAATTTTTTCTAATCTTCCTATGCTGTGTCTGTTTTGCCCATTATAGTAACTGTTGAGCGATCTCCCAGTTTTTGTCACAACCCTTGAGCCCTTTGCATCATATTTCTCCTGCTTTCCCTTTGAGGAGGGGGAGTGTGAGAGCAGTTGTGGTGGAGCTCAGCTGCCCACCTGAGTAAAACCACCACAATATGCTGTTGCAAACTTGAGCCATTCATGATTTTCAGTCTTCCTGGATGATTAAGCCTTTATTTCTCCTGTCCTCAGTAACCCAGCTCTTCTCTGCTTTCCTTTCCTTGACATTATGCAGTTCAGCTTCTTTTGATCTTGTATAGTCATTTCTCAAGCTATTGTATCAGCTGCAAGACTTTTATTCTTCATAGAAGTATGTTGTGGCGCATCACATGCAGAGGGCTATATCTCTAGAGATACTCTGTAAACCCATTTTGCTATGCATATGCACAATCCCTGTCTGTAAGTAACGTGTCATCTCTTAGCTGCATGGCATGGAAGATAATAGGACTCTGCTTCACAACCTGCGTGAGTGACAGAAGTTCAGCACAATGAATTGGCTGTGTCTCTTGTGAGCAATCTGACCGTCCCAAATAGACTTGCAGTAACATGACATCATATATTGTCTCCATCTCTCCCTCTCTTTCTCACCTAATCATCCGTAGAATGAGGACACACAATGATGTGCTTGTGTATCATTTGGGATCAGCAACCAAGTCACCTGTGAATTATACAGGTCAACAGAAATGGAGGTTAAGCTTTGGTCCACTTGCATTCTTCCCGTGTCGTCAGAGATTAGAGACAAAACAAACATAGAGATACACCACAGGCATTTATTAAATGATATTAGAATTGCTTTATTATGGTGAGAATGAAGAAAGGAGGGATTATATCTCAACGCAAAGCTTATTTATTCTGATCCCAAGTCATCAGGGGGGCTATTTTAATTGTCATAAAATAACTTTTCTCGGTAAATATGTGCCACAGTGTAAAAGCGTCTTGATAGTTTGCAGGCATAGGGAATGTTGAGTATCAGTGAAAAAATGAGGATTACTCCTCAGTAATGGTCTTAGCACTCTTGAATTAACTTCTGGATTACACAGATATGGACACTGATTCTTTTCTGCCTTTCCCTCAAATTTATCCCTTCATCCGTTATTTTTCTCTGAATTTTCTTGTACTCTTCTGAGTGGGCCATTAATTTGTAATCTGTTCCTGAACGGCAGTTAGTAGAACTGCTTCTAGAACTTTATTCACAAGTTACAATTAGCCAATTCTAATTCCCACTAGCCAATTCTCTATGTGCTGCCCCTAGTCTATTTTCTGAAATATTTTCTTTCTTTCTAGAAGACTTCTTTGATTCACTGGTTAAGTTTCCAGCAAGGCATCAAATACTTTATCAGGGAGTGGGGGGTGGGTGGGTGGGTGGGAGCAGAGCAAACATAGGGTTGTGGATTAGCTCAAAGCTGATTTCTTTCAGTATATAAAAATAAGTCAGAAAGTGTAGTTCTGGGAAGAAAAGAAATTTGGAGAATTAATATGTCAGAATGACCTGAGAAATGGCTTATGGGCTTGGAAATACATCTTTTTTTTTTTTTTTTTCTTTTTTTTTTTTTTTTTTCCTCCTACCTGTGTCAGTTAGGTTAATAAATGATATTACCTCTCCCTACAAACTCTGTCATTTGAAGTGCTTATAGATGAATGAAAGGAAAGTTAGAAACAAGTAAGAAGCACCAAATATATTATGAAGTAAGGAAGGCATTGTGACTTTAGATGAAACCTCCTGAGATAGGTAATTAGTTTGAATACTATCAAGATATAATACAACTTTGAAAAAAGTGATTGTGGGAATACAGGGAATGTAGGCAGAAAAAAAAAAAAAGTGATCATCCAGACAGAACCACCAAGGCTGGAGAAGAGTAAAAATGACAACATTTTACTGGATATTTGAAATATAGGAGGAAAATATTTGGAGTTAACAAATACAGCAAAATATCAATAACAGAAGATATTACATTACATAGCTTCTCCATCAATAACCTAAAGAAAGCAGAGACCACCATGAATCTACTTCTCATGCTCTCAAATCTGACTTTATTAAGGCAAAGCAGAATTTGGTTAAGGCAGTATGATAGGATTTTTCTACTCAAAGTTCTGAAACATGCTGAACAAATTATCCATCATATACTGTAAATATATGCTAGTATACACTTTCACTTCATTTATCTACTTTTCACTTTACTACATATGATTTCACCATTTAATGGTATTTAATTGTTTTCAATATGCTTGAGCATTTTCCATATGGTTTTCAGGTGTCAAGAGAATAGACTATGAATGAGGAGCTGGTGTACCCTTAGCCTTTTAAGTTGTATCTACCATCATAGATCTTCAAATATTCTGGAATCCTCTGTTACCATTAAAAGAAAGAAATAAAACAGTGAAACTTTCAATTAAATTCTTACACAGACAATACATGTTTCTATTGCAGGAACCATTTACTGAAAGACTCAGAGAAGTCTGTTGAAGCCAACACAAAGGGGGCTGCAAACTTATCTTTTATTTGGCTCAGAAATCTTTCAGATTTAAATTCCTACACAATCATGAAAACGAAGCACTCTTACTAGTTTAGGGTTTATTTTATTAATACCGTTAGCTCTCTTCCTTGTACACACAACCTTTGAAAACAATTTTTAAATTCTCTTAGTACAAGCATATTGAGAGATTGGTCATAAATACTATTACTGATTGTTATTGCTCTGAACAATCTGTTCATTGCATTACTCGTATTAGAAATGGAAAGACCAATTAGACCTGTTAACCCACCTTTTTGTCAGTAAGTTGATTGGGAATTACTGAAGCATAACAATTCTAAGTGGCTTTTCATGTGAATGCCAAGCTAAAATGGATATTCAGAGATGCATTAAGCATTTGTACCTGGCACCACATTCCTCATTTAAAGATCTGTATGTTAATTTGCAGAAGTGCAACATAAACATTGTTCAGGCTTCTGTCTACCCTCTTGCCAATATTTGTATGTATGTAAGTGTTGAAAATTACAGGCCAAATGCTGTGTCTGAGGATGAGGAGTACAGTTGACATGGATTACTAGGACATAATACCTAGAGTGATATAACAGGAGGATATTGTTAGAAGGGCTCAAAATTTAACTACCATAGACACAAGTAAAAAAGTGTTAGTTAATACTAATACTTGAATACATTTAACAGAGAAAATTTTAAAAATGGTCAAGACAGCATTTCTTATGATGAAGCTTTATGTCAGAAAAGTAGGTAGGACTTCTGAAAATGGCAGTCAGCGAAAGATACCATATGAATTGCTAATGATCATGACCAAGCAGGATATGTTGAAAAGAATACATTTCTTTTACTTTGTGATGTAATTTAGTCAACAGGTAGTTAAGACAGTTATAATTTTTTCAGTAAAGAGATATTGGAATTTGCTCTTTGCTGAGAAAAAAATAATTCCTTTGAGTTATCTGGGAATAGAGCACAGGCTCCTTGGAAATAATGCAATTGCAGAGCCCTGCCACCTCCTCAGCTTGAGCTTCCTCAACATGAGTCTGGGAGACAACTTGCCAGGTCTGTCCCACAGCTTGTGGGATCAATTTGCTTTTACTAAAAATCACTAAAATTTGTGCATCTATTCTGAATCAAAATAACACATTTGAAAGAAAAATGCCAGTCAATATTGTATTCTTGTGCAACTCTGCTTTATTATTATTATTATTGTTGTTGTTTTTTTAATGAAATGATAAAGAAACTTAAGTCTACTTGCACAGATTTTCTCAGCAACCCAATAATCATATTTCTGTATGCCATCAAGTAATATGGTGGTGGTACTGAGATTTCAGGTATGTTTGGTAGTAGCATTAACACAGTTGAAAAAAACATTTACTTGATGCTTGCAGAAAGTTCACAGACAATTTCCCATTGTCATAAAGTGTGTTCCCTTTATCATTAATTTATTCAAAGATGATTTGCCAAAAGGTAGAGCCTACCTTCCACCTGAGAAGAGCCAGACCTCTTGTTGCAATAGAGATGAGTAAAAAGAACATTGTATATTAAGCTAAGTGGTTGATCCAGGAGTTACAGAAATAAATAAGCATCCTTCTGTTTTACTGCTGAGGTACCTTGCTGTTTCCTGTGTACACATAAAGAACATCTCAAAAGAAAACAACCTTTCCAACCATTTATCTATCATTAAAGATTCTTTGCAGATTTCAGGAAGGAATATTGTTTAGGAAAACACATGTTTCTCCTGGCAACCTTCCTGGACAGACAAAAGCCCTAGGGAACATGTAGGCTTCCAGGCTTTCCTCAGCATTGAAAACATCACTCTCCATGATGGCAAAAGAGAAAGTGAGATCTTGACTGTGGGAGCCTTGAAGGGCATGCCATGCCAAGAGCTCCAGAGACCATTAGACTGGGTTAAGTTAGTCACCTTAGAAGATTTTGGCCACTTCAGAAAGTGAGGAGAAGGGCAGCCTGAAGTATATCGCACACCTAGAACATTAAAGGTTAAAATGAAGACATTGCCTATAAATATTAATTGGAAACTACCTCAGTGAAGGGTAAGTGAAAAGGTATAGCTAACTGGTGATACTCACACTAAAGATGAAAAGACGTTCACTAATTTCAAAGACAAACACATCTCTTGCATTTCTTGACTGTAGTTTCACTCACACAAGTGAGTCGGCATGCCCACAGCCCAGTGCTTGTGCCCGTAAGAAGTCTTTGAACATCTGTACTCCTCTGCATTGGCCTTCCCCATGCATCTATTTCTCCTTGCATTTTTTTAGAGTGAAAAAAGGGGAGACTAGCAACTGTTTTGGAGATGACCGTCATTCTAGAGCTGGCTTTGATGAGGAAAAAGATGGACAGCCTGGGGCAGCTGCTTGCTGCTTGGTTTCAGCAACCAGGTCTGCTTTCTGAGTTAAATTTACCTGCAGCCCTCAGTCAGGGACCTCTAGCTCCCTGTACAGTTATGAGCAAGCATTCTGCATTGCAGTCTGCTAGTATTTTCTTTCTTTTTGTTTTGTTTTGTTTTGTTTGTTTGTTTTCTTGATGGGAAAATGTTCAAAAATAAATTTCCTTTAAATTTTAGCTTCTTTCAGTTATCGAATCAAAATAA
Source organism: Aythya fuligula (assembly GCF_009819795.1). Taxonomy (NCBI): domain Eukaryota; kingdom Metazoa; phylum Chordata; class Aves; order Anseriformes; family Anatidae; genus Aythya; species Aythya fuligula. Next base: position 146,372,982 of record NC_045559.1, read on the forward strand.
TTAATATATATATATATGTTTTATGTGCAAAATCTTTGACAAATTCACAAAATTTTTTGACAAAATCTTTGACAAATTCACATATATGTGAAGATTGCCCAAAGACATACTTTTATATATATACATACATTTACATGTATGTATATAACACAGAGCTAGCATGACATCTTAGACTTGCTGCATAGAAACAAAATACCATTTTCTTAGGTAGCAAAATCAGTTTGGATGATTTTCAGTGGCTCTTACAGAAATGCATGATTTAGCAAAGTTTCTGAGATACACTTGATTCAAATTTGTGAGACAGATATTTGTAAGATACCCCTGAGATCCATGAGCAGAGAAGATCTCAAATGATGTATAATAGTTTTCCTGGTGAAATTTTAAATTAGTTGCTTTGTAGTAATATAAGGAAAGAAAACAATAGCATTAATATTAGGAGTAGTAGACTTGAGCTTGAACACATTATACCATGTCTGTTCATAAGCCACATAGACCAGAATTTACAACATGGGACCATCTAAAAACTTCAGGAGGAGATAAAAATCCCCAAATTCAACAAGTAAGGGTAGATAAAATATGCTGTAAGTTAAAATTTTTAAGTCACCTAGAACTGGATTCTAGTCTTAAACTAAGTGCATGAAATATTTATTTGGATTCAGGCCAATATTTGTATGTCCTTATTATAAGTACAACATCTCTATGGTGAGTTTGAAGTCAAATGGCTCTATAAAAAATGGCAGTGGCATTAATTAAACATATACTTTTCTAACTCCTTGGGATTCTATGTCTATTAATCATATATATTGATCATATGTCAGAGAGGTTCCTATTTTGATGGGATTCATCAGAGCCATCTTCTTCCCCATTTTTTCCTTGGCTATATAGTCAAATATTTAGAAGGTGTTAGCAGAACTGGAGGAGAGTACAAGAAGTCACTGAATAGGATGGTAATTTATTACCCTTATCAGGCTTAGGTTTTTTTGTCTCATCAGGTAAAAGCATGCCGAATTTAAGTCATTTTTAGCACGTTCAAAATGTAGATGTTGAACTGATTACTTGCAGTGACTCACCTGACTGGCGTGACTTCTGCTTGCATGCAAGTGCAAGTATGGGTGTGGAAGTGAACATGCAGTTGAAATAGAGGTAGAACTGAAATACTGATTCTTACTGGGCACAAGATTGTTTTGCCTAGTCACATAATTTACAAGACTAATGACAGTGTTACTTCATTTAAAAAAATAATAATATTAGTGATGTTTCCCCACCTGGATTTTTTTTTAATGAATATTTGTGAATTTTGTTTATCTAAGTGTACTTAAAATGAGAGAAATGTAATGAATTGTCTACCATTTTTAAACATGTTCTTTTAAAATGGTTAGTTAAAAAAAATCACAATTATTTCACCTCTTGGATATTCTGGGTTTCTTCATTTACCATTTATCTGTGATTCTTAGACCTCTCCATCTGCAAGTATATTATTTGGACTCAGATTTTGTATGCTGTAGGTTAGCATAAAAGCACTATGGTATGTTCAGCCATCTTGGCATTGTCATTTGAGGCTTTTTTTAATTAAAAGTCTGCCTTGGAGTATGTCAAGTGCTCCTGTATTTTTGCCATTCTTCTTATCTCTATGGCAACAAAAATATTTCAACATTTACATGGGCATCATATTCTTTGCTAATGTACTATCTGAACCGTTTGTATGCTGAGAAGGGGAACAGCAGAGATTGGCTTCTGCTGGCTGGGATGCAGGAGTTGTCAAGACAACCAAGAGGCCTAAGGATGTCCTTACTAGTAACATTAAATTGAAGCTTTAAATTAATTCACCCTCATGTGTTTTTGTAGCTTATGCTGTTAATTGAAATAATAGGAATGACCTTCCCTGTACATTCAGAGCACCTGTCCTATTAAAATTGCATGTGCTATTTACTTAAGTACACTCATCTATCAGACAAATCTAGCGTGAAATAGGGGAAAATGGAAGACACTTATATTGTACTGCTATGTATTGACTTGTAGTAATAGGAGAAGCAGCTTTTCTTGTGTCAAGCTTGAGATAGTTGTGATGAACATTTTATTCTGAAACTTCATTTATTTCTGCTTCCCTCTCAAGAGCCTTAAGTCTGCATAACTCCAGACACTACAATTTATTCCACACTGTAGAATCTAATTGAAAGGAATAGTTAAAATTGTTTTTGTGACTGTAATATATTTGAAGAAGCTGAGTATCATGTTTTTGTGTATGCAAGAGACTATCTTTCTCATCAGAAAAATAACCAGTAGGAACTGTTACTTTTTGTTCAAGTCATGGTCTTGCACAGACTTCATTTGTGAAGTTACTTTTAATCATTTTAAAAGATAATTTTGTACAGAAACTGGTTGAACTTTTTGTGCCTGATCATTTAGATTTGCACAGTCGAGTGCATAATCACATAAAAGGGAAAAGATTCTATGTTTATATGTACTTTTGTTTTCCTCCTCTAAAGAAAACAATCTGCAAAAAGCTGTTTTGCTTAAATTCACAAGAGTTTCATTTTGATGCTTATGTATGTCAGATAATCATTTTTAAACTGTGTATGGGCAACAATGTACACATTTTTAAAGGACTGAAATGATTTCATCCTTCTCTGCAACAAGTTTAAAATATAAGTTTCCACCATGTATCTCATGGAACACTTTTCAAATCATAAAGAAAAAAATGAACTTCTAGTTCCAGTTGGCCTTATGCATTTACATAGATCATAAAACAGAAGAACGTTTGGGAATATATGATTTTCCCATCACTATATGCACTGATGCACGGCACTGTGTAGTTATGCTGATGTATACCAGCTGAGACTCTGATCAGTAAAGGAATAAGCCATTGAAGCATGTTTTTTGGGCAAGAAACTATTCACCTTTATAGATTAGGAAAGAGAGAGGATGGATTTATGCGTTACCTCAAGATTACAAAGAATGTTGATATTAAAATGGGGATTTGATCTCCCTGTATTTGAGAACACTGGTGAAGTTCCTTGGGAACTCCTTGCTGTAAGGACTAGTACATGTCTCTAAGGAACAAAGTATCTCCTATTACAATCATATTTCACTGCATGAAGAAACTCTAATGAAATCCACTAACAGAGTGGTACGACAATTGGTTAAAACAAACATACTATGTAAAAATGAATACCACAGCGTGGATTGGCAATGCCATATACTTGTTTCTGCCTTTGTGAAGTAACTGATTACTGAGAAAGGACAGGAGGCAGACAGGTACCCTCCTTTCTTCCCTTAGCTGCTATTAATCTCACCAAGACTGGTACCATCTCTATGATGTGGCAGGAATGGTGCAGTCTCCACATCAACACTGTGGCTGCAACCAGTTTACTGCATGCATGTTAATGCTCACTCCCACTGGTATTTGAAACATCTGTAAGTGCTCAGCACATCTGAAAATCAGGCCATTTAATTCCAGGTACTTTAACTACAGGTTAAGGGTCTTAAATTTAGGTGTGCTGGTTTGAATGTTTTGGATCAAACCTCTCCATCAACCCACAATCAGCAGTGCTATATAGAGATGATATTGCAGAATGAGATACAATCAGGTCAGAATTATTTGTAAAAATAAGCCTGTAATATAATACATCAGCATTGAGCCCACTTTAAACTACAGTTCTTAGAGCATAGCTGCATATAATATGTTTTACTAAACTTACACTGGCAAATCCCTGGCTAACCCTTCAGTGGGTCTGCATCTGAAAAAAAGAAGAAAAAAAAAGTAAAAAAAAAATTGCTCTTCTTGCTACTCATTTGTCCCATTCACTGTTCTGTCTATGTATAGAAATTTTATTGGTAACACTGAAGTCATCTTGGATTGCCAAGATGTACAATGGAAGGTGCAGGGCCCTGGACCAGAAAATCTTGCCACTGTTTTCCCTGTTTTCAACACCCCTGGATATTTTTATGATATTCGGGGTCTCCTGTGACAGTCTGTCGGTGTTTTTGCAAGGAGATGGAAGGCTGCTCCCTTGTAGCTGCATCATGTACTTAGGCTAAGCAAGAGTGATGCTGATATTGGTTAATGGAGGGTAGTTTGGGCAAATCAGTATTACCCACATACCTTCTGGACAACCTGGAAAAGGAGCAGGGCTTCAGAGGGTCAGCATGAGCTTCAGGGGTCAGCATGAATTTCTTGAACCTCCTCTTACTGTGAGGCCGCTCTTGATCTTTTCTTTTTTTAATGTAGAGGAATTTTAAATTATCGTAAAAGCGGGCTTAAAAATTATGGAAATGAGGGGATATGCTACAGTGGCATTGAAACCAGTAAAAATTAAATCATTATTGCTTTCCTCCTCTGAGAGAAAAAGGCAGAAGGATAGAGGCAGAACAGTCTCTGTAGCATTTCTCAGATTGGCATCAGACTAGTAAAGGTCCCAGAAATTGTAGGAGCCCAGACTTTTAGAGATGGAAACTGTCCCACAGCATTCTCAATGCCTTGCTCAGCAGATGTGAACTGCAGGTGAGTCTCACTTGTTGAGATCCCTAAGCAAAACCTTCTTAAAGGTGAATAATATCTCACTGGTGTCCACGAGAAATGGTCTCAATGAGTGTTCTCAATCATAAGACTTTCCAGCCATTGCAGAAGTACAATTGAGAGTGACAGGGGTCAAAAGTCAAGCTCAGAAGAAAAAAGCATCTGTTATAGTAGGTCAGGCGTTTCAGATGATATCTAGATGATTGGATCTGTAATCTCATGTGCAAGTCGCTTATAGCAGGAAAAAAAAATACTGTACTGAATCAAGCTCCTCCAGGACTCTGTCTTCAGGATTAATTTTTCCATTTTTTGGCCTCTATCCATATTTTCTGGAGGTGTGACTTGCCTATGCAACAGTCACCATGCACAAGTCCATATGGAATATTTCCTAAATTCAATCTAGCACAACATGACTATGTCTCAGTCATCTGTTAAAATAAAATGTAATGCTCTTTTCATAATTTAGCCTCAAGAATAGTTTTTCCTTGAAGAACTCTGTACCACCTCCTGTAACTTCCTAGTGATGAGTCTTGAACAGGTTTAGTCCCAGCTCCAAAAAAAAAAAAAATAAAAGGCTTTCAGAACATTTCATGATTCTCAAGTATTTATAGTTAAATATTGTGGCTAGTATCTAAATCTCCCTTTTTCTTCCTTTCTCTCCTCCCCAGAGTTTTGCTCCCTCTTTTAAGGACCTGGATATGGCACGGCAGAGTTCCCTTATTAAAGCAGCTTGCCAATGTTTTCTCTGTCTTCAGCACTGTGGGATATTTCATTGACACTCAGGATCTCCTTCGATATTCTCTCTCTGTCTCTCTTGACATTTTTGCAAGGAGGGAGAAAGAGGCTGGGGGAAGGTGCATATAATGCTTCCACTGCTGAGCAGTATGAATTATATCTGCTGGAGTAATAGTGTGAAGTGGCAGGGATCCGTTTTGATGAATCTCATGCTGATTTGTAGCCCCAATTCTAGCTGTAGGTAACACTGAACACCTGTTTGGAGTACTAGAGAGATGGAATAAAGCTATGTACAGTAAATATGCTGCGTACTGTAGCTGTTTGTTTATTGTCACATGGTAATTAATTTGCAATTATATTTTGAAACATACCAGAAGAGAAGTGCTAAAGATAATTCCTACCACCCAGAAAGAGGCTCAGCAGTGACACTTGTTAGACTCTGAGCTAGCTGATTCTCCCTTTTCTCATCACTGATTGCTTTTTTCTTTTGTCTCAGCACAAAACAAAAGGTTACAAAAGAGACTTTTGTGACGATTCATGCCTGGATACTAATGGTCTGTAGTACTCTAGAACAGTGTGTCTTGAACCCATGTACATGCACACACAAAAAATAGGCAGTGTGAAGATCTAAATGATTTTATCTCTGACATCCATTGCATTACCACACCATACGTAGTATTGCACTACAGAAGGCAAGTTTGTGAGTACAAGCTCCATTCCTCATCTACCTGTGAAATCCTTCTCTCTTTATCCAAACACTTGCTTTGCTTCTGTTTAGCTCATTCAGAAATGTCTGTTAAGAGATTTTTTTAATCATTCATCATTCTACTTACCTTTGACTGATATCTCCTATGAAAACCAAGCTGCTGCCCTCAGACTTTAAAATGATTGTAACTCAAACATTTATTTTAAATCACTCTTGTGTTTTATTGCACCACTTCACAATGACCTTAGTTATCTGCTAATGACTCCTTCATTGATCTCTCCAGAATTTCTTCTAATATGTCTCACATACTTGGAACTCTAGCTTTTCAGAAGTAGAGCCCAAAATTGACTTTCTGCTAGCAATCGCTAAATGAACAGAGCACATAGTAGTGCCATAATAATATTGTAAGACTACAGAAGCAGCTGTATTATATGTTGCATCAAGTTCAATTTATTCAATTTTACAACTTTATGTTTGGTTCATGTGATACTGTTTTTAGAAATAGCTTTTAACTATACACATAGGAAGCTAATTTTTAATTTTTATTTTATTTTATTTTATTTTATTTTATTTTATTTTTTTCCAGAGAATGATTGATTCTCATGTCCATGCTTGATACCAAATCACGTTTTTGATTAGGCTTGCAATTTTTATCTTTCTTTTCTTTCATTTATCTATTAGTGTTTCCACTTTTGACGAGTTGGTCTCAAAATATTTTAAGAAGTTGTATGGACCGTTAAAGTCAAAATCTAAATTTGAATGTAGATCATTATTATTTAACTAAAGTTTGAAGCTTATATATCCATTATTCTGATGTTGTAACTGTCCTATGGCTGCACAAGAATAAATGGCTTCCACTGTGCACATTGAGGTTTGCTTTGTACTTCAGAATATGCACATGGATCTCAAACTGCTAGAGACACTGACTTGTTTTATACAAATTTACAATTAACTGCAAATATATGGAGTATAAAAAGAAAAATCTTTTGATGGTAAAATAAGAAATAGATCAATATTTCTTAGAGAGAATGCTAACTTAATTTGCAATTATGTCATGTAAGGAAGAAAAAGAAAAATGCTGTCTTCCTCTGCAAATCTTCCCACATACGACATTTCTTTGACATTTTCACGTGTTGAAAAGTTACTCCTAAGGAATTCATTTCCATTGCTCTCACTCGGTGTCCAACAGTGACTGATATAAATATTTTATTAGGCAAACCTGCAGGTTTCTGAAGATTATATGTCTTATCAAGTTGACCCTTATAATTATGTTGTCTTCTGTAACTGTGGGATCTCTTTTAATTTTGCAGTCTTTTTGTAAATATTGAACCATAAAAAAAGTATACAATCACAAGCAAAAGCAGACTGTGAGTAAGGAAAAGTGTAAACAAGTCTCTTCTGCTTGCTCGAGAAAATTCACATCCTGCTTGTTGCTGCAGAGACAATGCCTTAATAGTAAGTTAGCAACTGGCCACAGTGCAGTGTGTCCATAACTTGTGAAAAATCTCTTTTTCCAGGCTGTTTTGCTTTGTTTCTCTTTTAAGGTAATCACTACGGATTTTTTTTTTTTCCTTTTCTTTTCTTTTCTTTTCTTTTCTTTTCTTTTCTTTTCTTTTCTTTTCTTTTCTTTTCTTTTCTTTTCTTTTCTTTTCTTTTCTTTTCTTTTCTTTTCTTTTCTTTTCTTTTCTTTTTTCTCTTCTCTTCTCTTCTCTTCTCTTCTCTTCTCTTCTCTTCTCTTCTCTTCTCTTCTCTTCTCTTCTCTTCTCTTCTCTTCTCTTCTCTTCTTCTTGGAACATGGGATTTATTGGTGAAATATTTCAGTTGCTGTCTTAAGCATTGTGAACTCAAAGGTTTGCAGTTCTGTCAAACTTAGATGGAGGTTGTACGTTAAGAAGAAAACACTTATGGGTTTTCATTTGATACAGTAATTCTTCACACAGTTTTTTGAAATTAGCTTTCGTTTATATCCTTCTGTAGCACGTAGCAATTATGAAACCACCACGTCTGCTGTTCTCTGCCATTTTCCTCTGCTTTCTGCAATTTTTTAGTTAATGAAAACTTTGACTATATAGATAAATGAGAACTGCATTTATGCTGCCTTTTTAATTTATTTTTCCCCAGCTCAAAATATCTGAAATACTATCAGATTTTACCAAAATTGTTCTTGCAGTATGAAACAGGGTGCATGGTGCATGCTTTTTATGCCTTGGAATGTAATATGAAGGTGCATGAGGGAAGCTTCAGGATGCAAAAACAACTGAAATATTGTCGGAGCATAATACAGACTGATAGGAACCAAAGGTAGTACAGTTTTGTTGGCAGTAGTTTCTACAGTAAATTCTCCCCAGCATTCATTCAGACTTTATATCCCAGAGGAATTAGGAAAGGTTCCTCTGAAAAGGTGATGTGACCAATAGCCCAGCTGAAGTGCCTCTACACCCATGCACACAGCATGAGAAACAAGCAGAAGGAGTTGGAAACCATTGTGCAATTAGAAAACTATGGCCTAATTGCTGTCACAAAAACTTGGAGAGACAGATCACAAAACTGGAACACTGGAATAGAAGCCTACAATCTTTTCAGAAGAGACAGGCAGGGAAGGAGGGACAGGGATGTTTCCCTCTATGTTAGTGAAGGTTTTGATTGTGAAGAGATGCCTCTGAAAAATAGCCACTGACAGGTTGAGAGTTTGTGGGTGAAAGTTAATGGCAGGACCAATAAAGGACACCTTGTGGTTGGCGTCCACTACAGGCTGCCTGATCAAGGGGGACCTGTTGTTGAGGCCTTCTTGCTTCAACTACAAGAAGCATCATGCTCACATGCTCTTATCCTGATAGGGGACTTCAGCCACTTGGATATCTGCTGGAAAAGCTACACAGCTGGCTCTGAGCAATCCAGAAGACTCTTAGAGTGTGTTGAGGATAATTTCCTGGTCCAGGTGCTAGACAAACCAACCAGAGGAGAAGCGTTACTTGACCTGGTGCTTACCAGTGTGGATGAACTCTTTAAAGAGGTTAAAATTGGAGGCAGCCTGGGGCTGCAGTGACCATGCCCTAGATGAGACTGTGATCTTGAGGAATATGGGCCTGGTGAGGAGCAAAGTCAGGACCCTGAACTTCCGCAGAGTCAACTTTGAGCTATTTAAAGATGTAGTGGACAATATCCCCTGGAACACTGTCCATAGGGACAAAGGAGCTGAACAGAGCTGGCAACTCTTAAAGAATGTTTCCCTTAGAGCTTTCCATTCCCCTGTGTAAGAAACTGGCCAGGGAGAGCAGAAAACCAACATGGCTGAGCAAGGACCTGCTTGTCAGACCGAGACACAGGTAGTGGAAGCAGGGACATGTGGCCAGCAAAGAGTACAGGGGTGTCGTCTAGATGAGCAGGGATGGGATCAGGAAAGCCAAGGCATGGATGAAATTGAGCTTAACAAGGGATGCAAAAAATAACAAGAAGGGATTCTGTAGGTACATTAGTCTGAAAAGAAAGGCCAAGATGAGTGTACCTCCTTGGAGAAGGAAGAACTGGTAACAACAGACATAGAGAAGGCTGAGGTACTCAGAACCTTGCATCAGTCTTCACTGTCAGTCAGGCTTCCCACATCTTTTGTTTCCCTGAACCTGTAGATGAGGGCTGGGGGTGCAAAGTCCCTCCCACTGTAAGTGAAGAGCAGGTTCAAGACCACCTAATGAAACTGAACAGGTACAAATCTATGGGACCTGATCGCATGCATTCTGGGGTCCTGAGGGAACTGACTGATGGAGTTACCAATCCATCATATTTGAAAAGTCCTGTCAGTCAGTGAAGTCCCTGGTAGCTGGAGAAAGGGAAACATCACTCCCATTTTTAAAAAGGGGAGAAAGGAGGACATGGGGAACTACAGACCAATGAGCCTCACCTCTATGCCTGGAAAGATCATGCAAAAGATTCTCCTGGAAACAGTGTCAAGGCACATGCAAGACAAGCAATTGATCTGAGCCGGCATGGCTTCACCAAGAGTAAATCATGCCTGACCAATCTGGTGTTCTTCTATGATGGAGTGACCACATCAGTTGACAAGGGAAGACTGACTGATGTCTTCTACCTGGACTTCTGTAAGGTTTTGACACAATCCCACAGGACATCTTTATCTCCAATTTGGAGAGATATGGATTTGAAGGCCAGACCATCCAGTGGATAAGGAATTGGCTCGAAGGCTGCACCCAGAGAGTTGTGGTCAATGGCTCTATGTCCAGGTGGAGGCCAGGGACAAGTGGTGTCCCTCAGGGGTCTGTCTTAGGATGGTTGCTGTTCAATGACATAGACAGTGGGATCGGGTACACCCTTGGTAAGTTTGCAGATGACACCAAGCTGAGTGGTGCAGCTGAAATAACAGAAGGAAAGGATGTCATCCAAAGGGACTTGGATAACCTTGAGAAGTGAGCATGCTTGAACCTAATGAAGTTCAACATGTCCAAGTGCAAGGTGCTGCACCCAGGTCAGGGCAAACCTAGACATGAGTACAGACTGGGAGAAGAACTCATTGTGAGCAGCCCTGCAGAGAAGGACTTGAGGGTTCTGGTGGATGAGCCATCAGTGTACACTTGCAGCCCAGAAGGTCATTTGCATCCTGGGCTGCATCAACAGAAGTATGGCCAGCAGGCTGATTGGAAGCAGTTCTCCCTCTTCTACTCTGCCCTTGTTAGGCCCCACATATTCAGGTCTGGGACCCCCAGCACAAGAAGGATGTGGATCTGTTAGAGACGGTCAATAGGAAGGCCACAAAAATGATCAGAGGGCTGGAGCACCTCTCCTATGAAAAAAGGCTGAGACAGCTGGGGCTGCTCAGCATGGAGTAGAGAAGGCTCCAGGGAGACCTCATTGTGGTCTTTCAATACTTAAAAGGGTCTTATAAAAAAGATGAAGAGCAATGTTTTACATGGGCAGATAATTTCAAATAATTTTCAAATGTTGTAAAGCTCTATCACATTCTAGAAGATCCCATGAAGTTCTGTTCCTAGGAACTGACAAGCTATTTCTGTGGTATCTGTGGCTTTGTAGTTCCTTGTGGTTACAGAAAAGCAGAAAAGCCATTTTTTAAAATTTTATTTATTTATTTATTTTTTCCCTGGGTAGCAGTTACTTGCAATATCCTGTAACATAAAATGGAGAAAAACCCTACACATTTTATAATTTTACGGAGCAATCTAAATCCATAAAATCAAAAAATACCTAAGCAACAACTGTACAAAGGGTAAATGCATTTATTCTGCACTATACTTTTGTCATGAAATGCTGTGTTCTCACTGTGTTCTCATATTTTGTGTTTTGGAGAAGATGGGGAGTTTGTAGGCTGTATACTAATGCTGTCCATGTTTCAGTGAAAGTAGACCCACTTTAAATAAACACTGAATCCAATTTCAGTCATTGCTATATCTCTCGATTGCAATTTATTTTTCTTTAAGTATGCAGAATGAAATTCAGAGCTTTTCATTTCTTAAGAGATGAACAACTGGAGCACTATGACACATATAATGCTTAATTTCAGAAGCAAGGAAATTAGGCAAATGGATATACTGAGACCAGAATTTAGATCAAGATTCAGTTTCTGAGCTTGATGTGGAATATTAGCCTTTTGAATGATGTTTTTTTGTTTGTTTGTTTTTTTGATGTAGTCTCTAATACCTTTACTCTTTCTTCCCATTGACGTTCTTCATCATGTATATGTTAAAATTTCTTACTTATCAGTGGGGGAGGGTAAAGGTAATTAGATTGATGTTTATGATTATAAAACCTATCCATTGTACCTTCTGTGTATGTGGGAGAAATTAGGCTGGTAACTTAGCTCCCTTTCTCCATGGGAAAACCCTGGAAAAGTAAATGTTAACAGCAAGCATCCACAGACTCCGTAAAGACAGGAAGAAATAGGAAAACTGCAGCCCCATGATACTATTCCTCCACTGAGGTGTGGTCAGTGTATTCATCAGAGAGTATTTTGTGACATTGAATGAGACTTACATGGTTACACAAAGCTAAACAGCGTTTTTTGCAAATTCTTCCTCAGCCACAAAAGATGGCCTTTTCTACCAGATTGTGTGTGTGTGTACAGAAACATTTCATTTTTATACTTACAAAACCTGAGTTTTATGAGTGAAAAACGTTAAAAGTTAAATATTTTACCTTATGTTCATGCTGATTTTTTTTTTCTTCTTTTAATTAAGCAGATATTTTTATTTCCCGTTTGAATCAGACAAACTGGAAATGGATTTTATTTTATTTTTTATTTTATTTTTTTTTTGCTGTCCAACCAGTGAAAAAAATAATGGAATACTTACTATGTTGTTATTCTTTTTCGATGCTGGCATTTTGTAACTGAACAAGAATGGCTTTCCACCAACCCTTCTGTATCTTCACAAATAGTCTAGAATAGCTCTTGGTCCTCAGTCCACATCATTTTTACCCAGAAAGGTCTCAGGTAATTCACTTCAAGCACAGGAGCAGACACTCAGAGAAAAACAGATATCTACATCATCTAGTTTGGGTCCCTAATTAAGGTGTGATTCAGAATTGTTGCTTTTAGGAACCTAAGTTCCCACAGACAGTAGAAAGATCCAGGTATCTTCACAGGGTAACCAGAGCAGCTGCACTGACTACTTAAAGTGAAACTATGTGAATGTTTCTTGGAAGACAGCAGGTCCCTGTGCTGAAAGGTGGAGAAAAGCTTACATATGTTGCTGACACAAGGGCCCATATTTTGGCATCCTGCAGCATCAAACAGGGAGGAATGCAGCACTCTTCACTAGAGGTATTTTGTCCTTGCAGTATATTGCAGTAACAAAATCTAGATATACTTGCAGTAAAATATTTTCACTTTTCAGTCTCTTATGCATTGAAAAATACTGAATTTATAAAAGCTAATTTGGTGTGCAACAAATTCTAGCTATTCTTCCAAGAAATTTCTGTTTCTTCATCAGCTGTCCTTTCATAAGAGTTTCCCCTATTGGTTAATGTTTGCAAAGTGCTTTGAAGATGAAAGCATTAAGTGCTTGGTGTTATTACTACTATTATAAAGCATACTGTAGGTATGCAGAAGGGAAGTATTCATTGAAAGTAGCTATTTCACATACTCAAACTGAAATAACTTGGGCCATGTTTATCCCTGGTGTAAATTCAATGAGGCCAACAGAAATCTATCAGGGTTGAACCTGGTTCTTCTTTTTGTTTTTATCTATAACACAGTTTTTATCAAATCAAGTTAAGGTCACACTAGGACCTGTTTCAGTAAAAACATGTTTGTCTACAAAACCACTAAAACATCCAGAGAATCAGGTTTCAATGTCATCCATATCCCCCCAAGTGCTTTCATCATTCAAAAGCTTACCATTAAAGAAAACCTCCTTTATTTTCAATTTGTTGCATTGGAGGAAATGTTTGAAAGCTGTCATCTCCCATGGAAAGGCACTACAGCATTGGCTTTCAAAGAGCATAAGTCAATTTTAAAAGTGGGCCTTAGACTTGTAAGTTACTCAACTGCTCTTGAAGATTGTGTCCTTTCCAATAATATGAAACAGCAGTGCACCTTTGGATATCATAATGAAAGCTTTATACATCACTACCTGGTAGTTTACTTGAAGGGTGAATAAAATGATGAAATAAAAGACTAGGGAAAGCAAGAGAGAAAGCTGGAGGAGCAGAAAAAAAGTATGCATTTTTATATAGATTTCACCACTTGACATAGAATCAGAGAATAATTGAAGTTGGAAGTCATCTGGTTGACACACACCCCCAACCCCCTATCCCCCAGTGAAGAACAAGGCAGGCAGAATATGGTCTAATTCTTTTTCAATAAAAATTGTATTCTAAACTGTAGGAAGATTAACTGTGCTAAACCACCTAGGCTTCTCATCCTGTCCCATTCCCCCTGCCCTTCCAGTGCTTGAGAAATGAAGCAGATATCATGTTTTGCTTTTGGTAATGCAGAACACTTGTGGGTATCTTGTAATGCGAGAGGACTATGTGCTGCGAGGTCCCACCTGGACAGAGGTACCTCAATAATACACTAGAAGTTTATTTTTTGTAGTGAGACCGTAAACAAAATCCCACCTGCATGTGAGGAAGACACAGTTAGGAGAATGAATCAAAGCTTTAAACATCTTCTGAGATTTTAGGATGGGTGGGGAATTAATTTATGACTCAATGGCACTAGCAATTCTAATTACTAATAAACTAAAGATAAGGGAAAATTTGCATATGTTTCTCTGTGTTAAATCTCGTTTGACAAAATCTTCCAAGCACATTAAAAACTAGCCAGAAGAAAAAACGATTCTTGACTGATTTTATGGGTTTTCACAAACGAGGATTTTTTCGAATTTACTGTCTTTAGCTGAGTTATCAAAACCTTTTTCCTTAGTTAAAAATAGACAAAGAGTAAATCCTGTATCAAACCCTTAATTTTATGACTCCCACAAAAAATGAAAATGCATGGTATGTATTCTTTTATATGCCTTTCCTCCCCTTAAAAGAGATTATTATTGGTTCTATGCAGATGAAGTCCAGCTAAACATTGGATTTTCTGAGCAATCTATGAAGTCTGCTTTTGTACCTGCTGCTATACTGAGTGACCAGAAGTTGTCATAACTAGAGTATGCTATACATATCCTATAACTTTATATGTATGCAACATGGATTTCTACGTTAGGGTGGCCTAAACTCTTGCAGGACTTCAGAGAGGTTTGCATTTGCAGCTGGTTGCAAAGTCTTAGATTCTTGAGGAATGAATCCTTTCTCAGACAGATAAATATATCAGTATGGTAATGCAAAATACAAGCAATGAGAAAAAAGGATGTGGAAGAAGAGACTCAGTCCTATTATAACAGCATATGCAAAAAAAGCCTCTTTAAAAATGATCATAGCAGAAACCTGCAAAGGATGTTTTCTTCTGATGAACCTTAAACTTAGTTTCAGTGCTAGCAATTAAAGGCAAGAGCAAATACTGTGAATACCACACTGCTTAAATTGTACTTTTTTTTTTTTTTTTTTTTTTTAAGTTGGAAGTGCTTAAGAATGGGTAGATCTATAGTGAGATACATAGTGAGATACAATGTTTGTTCTACAGACACGAAACTTTATCATATTTACAGCAAAGCTCTTGTAAGTTTTCCCAGCAGTTCAGTCAAGATTGTGTTTTGCTACTTTTACAATGATATTCCACCTTTCCTTGAGCAGGAGCAGCCATCCCAGCATGCCAGATTAAATTGTTCAGTGCTGGTGCTATTAAGGAGATAAACTTACCCATTGACTGACAGAATTAACATCATGCTGAACTTATTCTCTGGCAGCATGCCAGAGAACATGAAAATGTTCATACATTTAAGCATTTAACATACATTTAAAACAAAACTTTTAAAAGTGCTTAGACTCAAATAAGAATGAGAATCCTATGCACATGGAGTGAGTTTACAGTGTTTGCTAAAACAGTGCATTGCATGTAGAAGGTTTTCAAAATCTGGAAGTGAAGAGGTTAAATAAAGGGGTGCAATCTAAATATGGAAATAATTGACCCATTTAAAACAATAGGTTTATGGTTAGTGAATTCATGGTAATTAAATCACAAGGTTGCTTCCTTAGGCTTTAGGAATTGGCAATGGAGTTCTTGTAATCCTCTCCTGATCTTCTCAGGGCACCAGGACTGTGGTTTATTGACATGTAATTAGATCAGGATGTCACTACATCAATGTCAGTGTAAACATCACTAAGTAAGTAGCTGATCCTTACAAGATCAGCAACCTAATCTCCTTTGGGATGCCAACAGGCTTTGTTAACACTTAGGCTTAGGATTGTATCTGTTCTTTTAATGCCTGACTTGCAACAACTGTGGGAGCTTTGACATCCCAAGTCAACCAGTATCTGAAGTTAAACTAGTTCTATTGATGTTCTGGCAATTGCTAAAGCTTGTCTGCTAATAGATTTTATTGATTAGAAAAAAAAAATCTTTCTGGCAGCACTTTTTGGTGGGAGGGGGGTTGGACTTTCTAGCCCGTTCTTTTAAACTGTCTGTGAGTCAGCTACTGCATAGGTAACTGAAATTACTAGCTTTTAAAGAAACTTGTATAGCAGCTGATTTCATACAGGCCTTATCCGCAGCTTTAAAAATCTGCAATTGCATTTGAAAGAAATCTTATAAAATAACATGTTAAAAGATTAATCGTAAACCATATTTTAAATTGCCAGCAATACAATCAAAGAAAATTGTTTCACAGGGTGGAGATTTGAAATAAAAGTTCCACTTCTAAAAACGTTTTTAATGGAGAAAAATATTGACACATTTATTTTTATTTTAAGGTTATGTGAAAGGCATCTTAATTGGGATCACTTCAGTTTATCTGATTTGTCCACAAACAGTAAATCTAGTTATGTAGTCAAGAGATTGCCTGCCTTTCTTGGGTAGAGGACTCAAAACACTTTTCAGTGGACCCAGTGGCCTATGGTAATAGTCTGTCTTTTCTTAGCTTTCAGGTGCATTACTGAGGTGCACACTAAATGATTGGACTTCATGAACACATTTTGAAAAATACAGGCTGTTTTTCTCATTTGAACAAAACTTCCATTGACTCTAACAGAAATTAAGAAGCCAACTTTTTACCATAGATTTGGTCTGTTTGTTTGTTTGTGTTTAAAGTTTACAGTGTAGCTGTGAAGTAAAGGAAAAAAGATGTTGATGTAAAGGTCTTAAACCCTGCTTATACTGAACTGTGAACAAAACTCCTGGTAGTTTCAGAGGCATACAGGACTACTTTCTTCGGGAAGAAGTGTCATGGCAAACATTATAATCGCATGAAATTCACTTAATAAATGCAATTGTTTAGACACAGTATAAAATGAGGAACAATTTAAGGATCCAAAGAACGGTAGTTATAAAAATCAGTTTGTTGAGCTGATATCTATTTTAGGTAGCCAGTAGGAAATGCCATTTGGCTTTAAGTTCTTACCAGGAAGATTAACAAAGGATGCTTCCAAAAATTCAGGCATATTTAAGGCTTGTAAATAACCCAGAAAGATTCCAGCAGTATTTGAAGCCTACATAAATTTTAGCACTTGTTTCTGGTAGTCTGTGGGCAGTGAATGAATGGGCTTTGTTATGTCATTTCTCTAAGCTAGTGCACATCTTAAAAATAGGAAAAAAATAGAAAGAAAAAAAGGAAAAACAAACAAACAAACAAAACAACATCAGAAAAAAGAAAAAAAAAAAAAACACACACAATACTTGCAAGCTTTTGTGTTGGGATGTATGCCCCTGTGGGGAACTGAAACACTGAGAGTCACCAGCCTACTGCTATTATGCCTGCAGGGTTGAAGCTGGCCAGCTGCTCTTTGTGCCCTTTGTGCTCAAGGGCTTGGTTTGGTAGTTTTTCATGGGTCTGTTTACTCTGACCTGCATACATATCAGGAAAACTTAGAAAAAGGAAGTTGACAATAATAAATCCAGAGTATGTGCATGGTAGAAGGCTCATTGCTGAAACCAGTCAAAATCACTTCAGAATTTTCACATGAGACTATTTTTAAACCCTTTTCCTTAGGGATGAAGAAGTTTAATAGATTTAAAAAAATATTTTTCAAAATATAGTCTTGAAACCAGACATCTGAATTAAAGTTGATTCAATTATTTTTTTTTAAGCTAACAAAGCTGTTAAGTGTTTAAAAGCTGTTATCAATGGATTAAAAAAAAAAAAAAAAAAAGCCGGAATACAAAGTTAGAAGAAATTGCCATTTTCTGCCGTTGGTTTAAGTCAGATAAAATCATACTTGCAAACTGGAGTGTAGGGAAGTTGTGAATGGTCTTGATTGAAGGTGAAAAACTGATAGTTTGTAATACAGGATATACTGTGATCAATGGGTCAAAAAGTAGAAAGTTGGGGCCTTCTGTAACCTTTGAAAAAAAAGAATTCTGGGGTTGCTCTCTGTGCTAGAAATATTACCATATAAACACGCTAACTATACATTAAAAAACAGATTAATAAAAAAGGGAACCCCATCTCAGACATGCAAGGAACATGTCTTTCAAGCATGACTGTTAGATTTTGTCCATTAATCCAAAACTTTTATTCTGCAATTTTAATCCAGAATTATTTATTGACATGAGACAAATATGCTGTATAACCTCTGTTTAAGTTCATGTTTAAAATATGTTGTTTTTTTTTGCAGGTAATAGTCAAGTTTAATGGGGTCTTTCAGAGAATGAGGTGATTGTATCGGAGGTTAGGCAGAGGTTTGGGTCATTTGGTGGAACAAAGCAAAGGTTTTCATGGTTTCCACAGCTGCTAATCCTTTAAACATTACTTCAGAGGAAAAAAAAAAAAAAAAAAAGGAAAAAAAAAAGAGAAAAGAAAAAAAAAGAAATAAATGTTCATTAAAAAATATCCACATTTTCTGCTTTAGAAATTCACACAATGCTGCAGACATATCAGTCCCTTTTCTATTTGTCTAAGTAAACCAGTTTATGTGAATAAGGGAAACTGAACAAGACCTCTTCCAAAAACACTCCACCAGTCAAAGCTGGAAAGGTCAAATTGTTTGAAAATGACTAATGATTAGTTTATAGTTCCTTTAATACACAGGTTCCATAACAATGGAATTAATCTTTAGAGGAAAAACATTAGAAGGTAGTTTACTCCCAAGGGAGATGTGCTGGGGTTTTGTACTAATAGTTATGATGAGCACTCATCAGGACAGACAGCAAAACCCCAGGACGTCTCATTGTTTAATCAGTTCGGGTAATATCAACTTGATTAATCAGCTGCGCTTCCTTCTGACAGAAGCTGTTCATGTTTGCAGCAGTGGTAACATTCCTCATCCTGCATAACGCTGACAGCACTGAACTCTCAGGAACTCCAGTCTGACATTGGGCAGAAAGAGCAATGTTTCATTAAGCTCTTCATATCATTTTTTTTTTTCTTTTTTCTTTTTTTTTCTAATTTGTTTTTGAACAGAAAAAAAAAAATGCTTTGCATTGAAATCCTAGAAGCATTTTGTCTATGTCTTTAGATTACTGCTACTAATCAAGAGTGGAATGGGTGATTCAGTGTTCTGGGGAAAGTCGAACTGTCAAACCTTCCCCTTGACTTCCCTCGGGACAGGATTTTATGTTTAAGTGGAGTCTGTCTTAGTTTCTCTGACAAGATTTTTAGTTTTAGTTTTAGTTTTTGAACGCTACTAAAGGTGTAAGGAAAAATTAAGGACATGTCAGCTTTCTGCATTTCCTGGCTGCAGCCCACCCAATTCCTGCTGAGCTGATGTGGAGCCATATGGGTGCATGCCAAACCAGGTGTCTGTGCTTCTTTCCCTCATGGATGATAACTGCAGCAGTTTCCCATCTCCTGTGTCCACAGCTTTCCTCCTTTCTGAGGGAAATTCTTGTAGGCACCATGAAGAATTTTTCTGCACATACACAAATGATGCAATTGCATTTATGTGCATTTATCTGTGTATATTAAGCCATTTTTAAGACAGAGATAGGTGAATGGAAAATAAAAACATAGGCTCCCATGAGGATAGGTCACTGTGTATTTGAGTATCTGTTCCAAAACTACACTTCAAGGGCTAAACTCAATGCAAAGGGAATACATTCTATTAACTGCATTTTCTAAGCATCACAGTGGTTGTGATCCAGTGATAACAAAAGTGTCGTGCATGTGTGTCATTTGAAATCCATACAATTCATGGATGTATGAGTTTGAGATGGAAACAGAACCCGATTGGCCATCACGGATTCCAGCATACTGTAACTGTCCATGAGTTAAATTCCTGAGCTTACAACAATGCAATGAGCCTGTAACTGTGAGGAAGAGAATTCCATTTTTAATTTAAAATGGAATAAATTAAATTAAATAAAGTGCAAGAAGATATACAGTGGTTATATATAGCTGGATTCTTGTAGAGGAACAAAACAATACTTTTTTTTAAATGAAAACAATTTAAAACTATTTTATCAATTTTGATTTATACAATTTGTTCTGAGAGCACGGAAACTCTCATTTATCCATTCTGCACACAGGACAGAAAATGATTAAATGGCAATAATGATCACTGAGATTCTATACAGCCATTTACTTTTACTATCCAATAATGCACTTTAATGTCTAAAGTGTCCTTTGGTGACAGCTCCAAAGCAGATCACTGGTGTTTGCTCGCACTAAAGTGCTTCCTTTTTAAAATAATTTGTTGTGCATTTTACATGGCCATACTAGGACATCATGCTTTTTTTTTTTCTTTTTTTTTTTTTTTTTTTTTTTTTTTCTGGGTATTAGGTGAAAGGTTTAAGGAGAAGGCAAATGAGTGATATAAGTACTTCCTGATTTTAGGCATTTGTTTTCAGAGTTGTTTGAAAGGGTGAATTTGAGAAATATGCAAACTATAAATGGAACTTTGTGTAGTCTAGAAGAAAGAGGCTTATATTATTGGATGTCATTGTCTTCTGTCCTCTGTTTGCCTGTCTCTATATGTATCTTCTTTTGTCTAATTACACAATAATCATAAAGAGATAATGTTTGCAACTTGCAATTCTTATGAAATTGTGACTAAAAGAACAAATGCATGTGCATTAGTATGTGCTATTATCCCATTAGGGATGGGAAGAGAAACATACCTTTGAATTTCAAAGACCTTCAATGCATTAAATTGGAATCAGTCATTTAATGGACAGAGAATGGAGAAGAAAGGCTATCTCTCTCTCTCTCTTTTTTTTTTTTTTTTGTGTTTGTGTGTGTGTGTGTGTGTGTGTGTGTTCTCTTCTTTTTCTTTCTTTAAAAATTGCTAAAATAGAATACTGTGGGAAAAGTCAAGTCATCAGTGAGCATTTAAGACCATCTCAGGGCAAAACTTGAAAACCTCAGTTGTTGCAGAAGTGGAATTTCTGGACTTCAGGTTATCACAACCACTGTGATGCTTGCTAAATTTCTGAGATAACAAACTGAACTAGCTAGCTACCTGAAATCATGACAAATGTAAAAAAAACATTTAATAGTTCCAAGAAAGAAAAAAAAAAAAATTGCCTGAAATGTTTGTTTTCAGCTGATCAATAAATACTGTCTGAAGCCATAGCAGGCTGAACATAAGAGTAAATGGGGGAATTTCACTTTTTCTAGGGTCAGTTACATCTTGTTTTGCTCTTTGTTACCAAAGATGCTGTAGTCTGTGTTTAGTTGCTACCTTCCAACAAATTTTCATAGATAAGTCTGGAGTGTACAGTCATTTCTGCATAATAGCAGGTCCTGTGTGAACAAGAGTGAGCTCTGACGCCAAGAGGGCCTTTGGTCATCTCTTTGTCTCCAGAACTAAGGCTTCAGCTTAAAAGTGCTCTGAATTCCTGCAGATAAAAAACATGTGGAAAGTACCTATGAAATGTAGGGATGAAAAGAAAATGAGTGTTACATACAGATTACATCTGTGTTTACCTCTAATCTGTTTCAACCTCTTATGGTCAAAAAAGCAAGATAGGTAACACTGGACTCTGGCATGTCATTTTCCAGTTTAACTTTCCAGAAGATATATAAATTGTATGTTTTACTTCAGATGCACCTCTAATATAATCCTATACTTCATTTGCTATTGAGAAATAAGTATATGAGGCACTGTTGCCATATGTACATTTTATGAGCTGATGGGGAGGAGGAATGATTACATATTATACTTCTGTTATTTTTAAAATCCCACCTTTTATATAATTTTTTATTGCTACCCAGCAGGAGGGGATATCCTACATGTAAATCTGGCCTGCAGAGATATAGTAGGTGTAAAATAAGATGAATGCAAGAAAACTGTGATGATGCAGAGAGCTGTTATTTATTTATGTTCTGTAAGCAATATGCACATCCCTTGTAAGGGATAAATTCATAAAGGGAAAATGCTATGAAACGAGCTGTATAAATCTTGAATAGCTGATTCACAAAGTTCTCTCTCTGCTTTAAGGGATTTGCAATAAACATTTTTACTTCCCCTCTGTGTACGAGGAGGTGTCCTGATGACCCCAAAGACATTGTACAAAGGCCATCCAGGTCAATGAATGCCTTTGCACTGGCTTCAGTAGGCTTTAAGTCAGGTCACACGGCAAGTTGCAGTGTTCAAGCTGTTGACATTTTTCAGAAATGCATTTTCTTTAAAACCTCATTTATGAAGAGTCATTAATTGTATGATTTTGTTCAGATGGAGATGAGACTTCCTATCCATAGTCTATAGATGTAATTTTAAAGTATATTTTTATGTAGGTTTCTGGGAACTGAGCAAAATATACAGCAATAGAAAAGGGAGGGAAGTGGTGTACATTTGAAAACCAGTAAAGGGGTATGTAAAGTACTCACTTTGTCTGAATATTAAATGATAGGACCTATGTTCTACAGAACAGTTTTAGGACCTTGAACATTAATATTGTTAATTCTGGTGTTTTCAAACATTTAAATGGCAGTTTTACATTCTTGGGCTGATCTCTGTCAGATTTATTGATTGAAATTTGCAGACTTCTGTTATGCTATCTGAATTAAGGGGAAGAAAACAGGCTAGAAATAGTCAATAAGCACTGGAAATACTGAATACACACTTCCAGTCAGCATGGGGCTAAAAAGAGGAAAAGCTGCACATTTGAAAAGGGAGCATGTTCCTGATAAAATACTTCCAACACAGTATACAGGCATGTTTCTAATTTTACTTTGTGATCACGCAAACAAAGAATAAAGAAAATCAGAAGTTTTGCACATAAATAATACTTCACAAGGAACAGTACTTTTCCAAGTACTGGTGAAAGAAAGAAGGTGAGAAGAAAGAAGGTGAGAAATGAACTGACAACATCAAATATTCTCAGGAATTATTTTAAGGAAGCCTCAGAAGGTCTGTTCTGTCTCACATTCCATATTTTCCTGGATTTGTCTTGGTTCTAGGTGATTCCATTTGTTCTTGGCTAGGTGTCATTGGACAGGACCAGGATTGCTTGTTCCTTAATGATATATCATGCTACCAATCAAAATACAAAAACAAATAGCAAATAACTCCCAAATTATTATATGATTTGACATATTTTGCACCACTGAGGAAAACATCAGTTCAATTTTAAAATGTTCTTTGCATCCAGGACTACATTCTTAACTGATATAAAAAAAAAAAAAAAAAAAAAAAAAAGTAATCTGAGATAGTCATATAATCAGTTTAGACAGCTTTAAGAAACACTGAACATTGCAAGACTCAGAATGAAATCATGAAATATGACAACACTGTAATTTATGAGAGATCATAAGCCTTTCATTCAAGCATGTGTTACACAGTCTTCTATAAATATTATTTTCCTTCCCGATTTATTCTTGCTGTCAGTTTATTTTTTTTAAGATCCTGTTGTACTATTCTGCTCTTGAAGGATAGGGTGGAGAATCACCCTCATGTAACTCATACATAGAGGTCTTGCCCATGTTTCAGAATGAGGGAAGCTGTGTACCTGAAGTGCAAAACCATGATACCTCTTACCTATTTTTAGAGAAACTTAAGTAGTTGATGTAATGTTTGGGAAAAAAGAGACACACGTTTCTTTTCTTTCCTTTGCTTCATCTTTTGAGGCTTCTCCTGTTTAGATTCCCACTAGACATACTGTTTTCTAGTGTCTTCCCTCTCTCAGGTAAGGATGAAGCAGATAAGTTAGCGTGATGGACTATTGCCCAGTGGGACTTCATACATTCCACTTCTTTCTCTACTTCTGCTATTTCTGATTATTTCCTTCTCAAAGTTATTTGTCTTGTCTGGCAAATAGGTAGGTATGTCTGATGAAACTTCTCCCCCGGCTCAGTCCATTCAGCCGAGCAACTAAAATTAACCCCAGAAGGTCTCTGGCATATCACTGTTTACCTTGACAGACATTATGCAGGGTAATAGCAAAAAAGCACAAGTAGCTTTGTACAGTTACAACCAGACCAGCAAGTGAAACATATTGGGATAGTTCTCTGGCATTGAGGTCAACAAAGAGCTACTTATGTCCATGGCGTTAGGTCCAAATCAGGGTGGCCACATGCAGACTGGCACCTGGACCTGGTGCTGGGATGGACCACTACCTGGAACAGGCCCCATGCATGGGCTGAAAGCAGTCCTAGCTTGTCTATAGGCACTTCTTCTCATTGCTTCCCTCAGACCATTTAGCAGATGGGCAGAAATGGCAAGCAACGCAAGAAGGGAGGGAATATATGGCATTCTGTCTTGCTACTGAAGACAGAATGCCATATATTTGCTGTCCAGATGGCTCCCGGGCCTAGATAGGATACTTCATATTTCAGCTATTCCTTATGCCTGCACATCGTGTTTGCTTTTAAAGCATTTGCTTTATTTCATTAAATTGTGCATGTAATTAATATATGTACATTGATTTGAGGAATGGACTTAATGACAGGGAAGGGGAGCCCTGCTTTCCTTTTAGGCAGAGGACTGATGGACTGGATATGTCAGGCCAGAGAAGTGTGCATTTACCACAGGGGGTTATTGATTCTCCTAGGGTGCTCCTGGCTAACAATGGTGTCTTTAAAAGATGAAAATGCTTTGGGTTTAGGATGGGACATGAGCCAGGAAAAAAGATTCATGCAAGGCATTTTCAAAGGTGAAGAACTGTAAGGTAAGCAATTTTCTCCTATACTGCATATACTATGTAACAGAAGCAAGCCAGCTCACCTTAAACTTTTCATGCATGTGTGCCTTTCTGCCTGGCATGGTACCACAGCTAGTTCGGGGCTGCAAGAGGAATTCTACAGTGTAGGATTGCAAATGAGTCAGTAATCATGAAAGAAGTGTTTCTGGTGAAGTTTTAATCACATCTTGGTTTGAGCATCTTGATTTCCTTGTTTGTTTGTTTTGTTGTTGTTGTTTGTTTGTTTGTTTCATGAACTCCCACATAGAATAGGCCCTTTCTGGGAACATGCTAATGCAAAGTAAAGAGAGGGACTGGTAGAGAATTTATTTTAAAGGAGAAATAATTTCATTTATAGGAACTGATAATTGATTTTAGTAGACATGATGAGAATGTGTGCATGTACCTGGGTGTACGTACAATTCCATATACATGCCTATGTACCCAAATATGTATATATTTTTATAAATAGGTGTCTGTAAATGTAAATGCATATATAAGTATAGATGTATAGAGGGATGAGTATAGTTTTCTGTGCATATGTAAGTGTGTGTACACTTGGAGCATTCAAGAAGGGAACAGAAATGATACAATATGGTTTAGGTATTCAACTGCATAGCTCAACTGGATAAACTTCTAAAGAAGTGCTGGTAATAAAATCCACCAACCACCCATAACCATAAAATGTTAATTAATAAAGAATCTATTTTACATGAATTACAGCTGATTAAGTAGTACACAAGTATTTTTCATTAACAAAAAGTTTGTAAAGTTGCTAATTTGCAATGAAGTCTACTTATGGATTATATCAAGTTATAGGGAAAGAGAACAATAGCATAATAATCAGAAATACAGAAATGATTTAATTAAAAAAAATGGGGAGAAACATATAGATGAGAAAATATGAAAGACTCCACTTAATTTTACTTAAATATTTGTAAACTATTGGCTCTTGAAATATCATCATCATAACTTCATAAATTTACCTCAGCTATATGTTTATCATTGTACCAAGGATTTGATCCAAGTACAAGATTTTCAGGATTTATGACTATATATTGCCTGCTTTTCCCACCTTGTCTGACAAAAATTATGAAGAGGATATTGAGCCTGAATGCTGATTTCATATCTGATATTATAAATTATGTAATATTTCTAACAATGCATATGATACTTCATCTCTACACTAACTTTGGATCTTTCCATATTAGTGACATTATTTAGAATATTCAGTCTAAAAAGTGCACATCTACTCCAAACAAATTTACCACAGTTGCTACATTATGCATGGTGTCCCACATCACCACTCTAAACAACCTCTGGAAGTGATGTCTTTGCTGTCTCTTTATTATACAAAACTGCATCAGTTTGTGCCTCAATGGTTTGGTATATGTGGAGGAGATTAAGTCATATTTTTAGTATTCTTGAATAATTTTACTCCTTTCTGGATCATACACTTTAAAGCACATTCTTTTTTGTTTTCTCTCTCAGATAGAAAAATTAAGATGTTATATCTCTAAGCTAGATTCTGTAAAACTGCAGAAGAAAGACCTGTTGTTTTTTTGTTTGTTTGTTTTTGTTTGTTTTGTTTTGTTTTGGGAAGGGGGTTCAAATAATAAAAACCCATACTTTATGGAGAAATGTTATACATGCATTTCTGTTTCTTTTCAGGAATCTTTGCAGGAATGGACTTTAAGGCTCTGTAATTATCATGACTGTGCATTTCAGTGCTTTCCAAGGATTTTTTCCTTTTATATTTTCTTGCTTTCATTATTGATTTTCATCAGTATACTCATGACTTCTCCCCTTAGTTGCAGGTGCATGTTAGACTTTCAGCTGATGAATAGGTTTTGTCTTCATGTGGAATAGAAAAGAGACAAATACACAGTAACTTTCCAAATTGTCCTATTTTACACCCAAGTTGAATTCAATGTTAGGCAGCAGTTAGTGTCATCAGAATTGCTCAGTTGTAGTAGTGCTTTCACATTGGTCCACAAAAAAACAAACAAACAAACAAACAAACAAACAAACTCCTTTATTTTGTCAATAGCAAGCCATACTTGGCCTTATTAAAAAAGAAACTAGCTTCAAATGTCTGGAAATTGAAGTGCCATTTCTCTGAAGTCTGTTTTAAGTAGACAACTTTGTTTTGTAGTACTGTCACTCAGTTCACTTCCATCAAGAGTAAATTCACTCTAACTACACACCCACCAACACAGCATTATTTCAGCTGAAAACTTAACACAGCGAGGCTTCTCCCTTAGTTCTGATATTAGGGTGCCACACCATAACATGTCGTTCTGGAACATGTCAGTCACTCAAGTCTATAGCTTCCTTTCCACTTGATGTTAGGCTGATGATCTTATGCTAGACATGTTTTTCCTTGGTTTCATGATTGCCCATGGAGAGAAAGGTAGCCAACTCAGCAGCCAACTGCTGTGGGACTGAAAGCTTTGTTCTCCACTGACTGTAGAGGGAGAGGAGTTTGACAAGCTCCTGACTCAACTATTCAATTAGGTGTTTAAAGTTTGGTTGGATCTAACAGAAGACAGATAAACCCTTCGAAATGTAGCTTGTTACTACAAGACTTTTGCTGTTAATATAACCCAAAGCATGTTCCTTGATGATCCTGATTGCCCTGAATCTATACTGTAGGAAAACAGCTCAAACATCTTTCCACCTCTCAAGTCCTCAGCAGAGCAAAGATCAGATCACAGAAATTTGTCTCCCTGGCTTTGCATTGAGATTATCCCACTGTTTTACTGCAATGCAAGAAAGTAAAACATATTGAATTTGGCAAAGTGCCAATGATATAATATCAAGGAAAAAATTACAGAGTGCTATATTGAACTTATCCTTACATTTTTAAGTAAGAGAAAATATGGTAGTTATGCTGACTGAAAACCATTTTACCTTAGGTTTGTGAAATAGACAATTACATTTCCTTCTTTCTTTACTGAAATAACCACTGATTTCAAATTGACCTTTTCTGAATTCAAAGTTTCTATACTAGCATCACAACCAGTAAGGTAAAACAGCAGTTTTTACTCTCCTATTCAAAAGTATCTCAAAAAATTCTCTGAAAAAAAAAAATAATAATAATAATAAAAGACATGTAAATATGACTTAGCCAAAGGAAAATAGTAAAATATACTGAGTAAAAAGAAATTAGGTTTATGTGCTACAAGGATTTAAATGTCAGTCCTGGCAGGAGCTAAGAACATATTTGAAAAGCATACTAGGAATACTTCTTCATAGCCCTAAAGCGAGTTATACATGAGGGCTATTGCATTTCATTACACAGCAATGACAAGTACCACATAAATAAAAACAAAACTGCTGAGTTACAAGAATGAATGTGAAGTTTCAGGGACTCCGAACCTTAGAGCAGTGATTCTTACTTTACCATATAAATGTCCATCCTCTATAAACAGTTTGTGTTTGGCTATGATAGGGAAAAAAAAAATTGGTTTTGTATCAAATTAATTTAAGAAAAATTATTAATTTAAAATCCCCGTCACTCTCTGAAATAATAATAAGAATCCCATGGGTATCAATATTTTTTTCTGTTTTCTGATTCTTTGTTTCTTAGAAATCTCTTACAATGTATTTTCAGTAATTGTATTTGAAACTAAAATATGTATAAATAACAACTGCATCCTAAAAAAAAAAAAAAAAGAAGCTTGTTTAAAAAGAGTTTTCCTTACCCTATTCACTGAACACACAATCGGGCCCTTATTGTAATATTACCCTTCTAGGGCTATGGGGTACAGATACAGCAAGCATGTCAGAACTCACTTTGCAGTCTGAGAAATGCAACGGATTTCTCATCTAAAATAGAAGCAGGTGAAATGTTTAAGTTATCTTCTATCTTTTTGTCTTGAATGAATAAAGGAAAAGTCTTATATCAAGTATGGCAGTTTTTACTGAAAAAATATTGCATCTGTGGGTTAAAAGCTCCAAAGAAATTATCTGAAAAATAAATTATGTTTTTAGCAACCTCTGCTTGCAAAAAAAGCTGAATGGGAGGTTGGTAATAAACCTGTCCAGACTGGCCAAAATTCTGCTGTTCCATTTTATTCTGATTTCTAGTCCTCTCTGTTTTCCTAGAAGTGTATTTAACATCTGAATGAACAGCTCCCTCACAACTCTCTGCTAACTCTTTCTCCATTGTTCTCAAGGGTCACAACTAATAATAATTACTTCTGAAGAAGAAGTTTTTCCTATGATGAGCTAAACCTAAAAAACAAAACCCAAAGAGTAGTACAATTCCCTCAGGACAGCATTATTCAGTTTTAAATTGCTCCCACTAGAAGACTGAGAATTTTACACATATCCAGAATTGCTTTTACAATAAAAAAATAAATGTTCTATAAGTGACAGTATCATGGGAATATCAACAGCACTGACATAAGTCTAGTCAATTCTGTGATGGAAGCCAGTGTTCCTTGAGCTCCTCTTTCTTCCTTTTCACACATCTTCCTGAGTCACCCCTAGTTCCCAGTTTGGCTTTATTTTTCAGCATTCATTGTTTGAGAGATACTATTTTAATTACATTTGATTTCTTTAAGTATTTGTTCATCTGGAATATGAACTCATCTCTCCTGATGTGTCATTGCCCATATCAAACACATTCATTGCATTTAATCTGGAGTCTTCTCAAAGTCTGCACTCACTCAGACCTATATACTTTCAAAAGGAGATTTCCATTTCTCTTTTTAATGTTTATGTCCTGTACTGTTTTTCTGTCAATATTAGAGGCATCTATGAGGTGTTCCTTTGCTAATTACAAATTTCATATCACTATAAAGATGATGTTCTCTCCTGGGAAAGAATGCTGATGCCCAAAGGAGATGGAGAACAGCTATTCCACATATTATTATTTGCTATCTACACAAAGTGAAGAAATAATGTAGTAGAATAAAATGAATGACATCATACGTTGTAGGTGGGTTCTAAGGAGCTAAAAATCACTTCTCTTGCCTGTTATTTATATATAAGTATTTTATGTTACTGCAGTTCTTGATGAAACTATGGCACATCTATTGGTACCCATTCTCTCACATTAAACTGCAGATAAAACCTGTAGAGGCTGAAATCAATACCACGGCAATCTTCTCCCAATCTCTTCTGTTGCTGTTTTTAAACAAAGAGAAATGTAAAAATCCCTTAAATGGCAAAAATGCATAGAAATAAGTGGACAATAAATGAATTAGGCACATTTGTTCTCTTCCTAGAGACCTTCCACTTTAGTGAGGTAAACATGAGCAGAAATATTTATTAATTTCAGGGTTAAAAACTACCTTATCTAGAAAATGCTCTGGATGCATAGGGGAAAAATACACTTAGGGATGGTACGTGGAGGAAGATAGACTAAAGCACACTCCTGGACGAAGTAGGTAGCACAGTATTGTTATGACTATATCTGCTACAACAGAGAAGTTTGCTTCGAGTTATTTACATAATCTTTCTCAGATTTGAAACTGGAAAATTTAATGTAGATTTTGTGTTCATTGCAGCTAGAGTTGTGATTCTCGCTGTTTTATCTGGGGTGAAGAGTGCTGACTATGCAGGTTCACGCTCTGCAAAGGCGCACTTGCTCACAACCGTGCCGAGCACTTTGCTCGTTTCCTTTCTTTAATTTCTTCACTTTGTGTTGCTGAGAGGGTTACGGCAGATTTTTGGTTCACATAAAAGTGTACAGTGTTAACTAGGTGACATATGGGTGGATGAAACATTACTGATTGTCCACTGCAGCCAGGGAGGCCGAGTTTCCATAGAGATAAGAAGGAAAAGTGCTCCGTGCAACCTAATTGGTATGCATCTCCAGATCAGGTTCATTGTGCTTTTGCTAATGACAGGGTTGTCTCAGTAATAAGGATGGTGCACTGGAGAAATTTGCTGCCTTGGTATATTTTTCCCTGGCAGAAAACTACTTAGAGACTGTAGTCAGTAAGAAGAGTGACTGGCAGGCTGAAGGGGCTGCTTAGCAGCATATGGGGGAAGGCTGGCGCTCTGTGCCACATGCATATGGCTGCCATTAAACTCCAGCTTTGCGCTTTGTGTATTTCTGGTCCCATGCCAGTAAGCCCACCTGCTGCAAGAATACTTGTAAAGCACAACTCAAAAGTGATTGAAAAGCTACTAGAATAAACTGTAATAACACAGTGCTTCACAGATGGGACATAATTGCAAGCTAAAGTGTACAGCCTCTGCAGTAATGAAAACACGAGCCATTAAATTAAAATCATAAGGGAAAAAACTATAAAAGTCTGTTGATTTTTTTTTTTTTAGTTTTATTGCAAAACTTCAATTTTCTTGCCCTCATTAATCAAATACCATAAAACTACAGTGTTACTTTGTCAGAGTGAAGATTCTGGCAATTAAAGGGATGAATGTAGATTGAAATGATGTAACTTTTGTTATTTACTCACTTGGATAACTTACGCCTTGGACAGTGTTAGGAATGGAAAGCTGACACGAATCTATCAATTTTCAGATTAAGGTACAGTTCGGACTTTGCACTTGGAATTCACTTGTATAAAAGTTGGTTTAAAGGAGAAAAGTGCCAGTGTAGATTTTGCTTCTTTAATATGTTATTTTCACCCTTTATGTAATTGGTTTGATTTTGCTTAAAAATATATTCAAAAACAAAAAAACAAAAAACAGACTTTAAAACTGTGTAAACACACAAAACTACTTGAGCAATATCAAAGCAGTTTTAATTAGTGGTAGTGTGGTAATAATGAAATCGCTAATCTGACATGTAATTAGTTGTACGGTGTGTATGAGTGTTATGTGAAGCTGAATGGGCTCAGCAGGGCCCTAATACATTCTGGCCTCTCAAGGCGTTCTCTAGTGGAGAGAGGCCTGACAGAGCCATCTTTGTTCTGTTCCCTTTCTGTGGGTGGGCGATGCAAGGAGAAAGAAACATTTGTTTCACAGTAGTCACCGAAGTAAACAGGCTCTAAAAGCCTTTTTCATTTTTAATTATGCATTTCTCCAGCATCCGTCATAGCAAAGTCTATAGGACAGGTTTTAAGCAAGCCAAATAATGTCTGACTGGTTAAATATATATACGTGTGTGTCTGTTTATATATATATATATATATATATATATATATAAATACTTAAAGGAATAACTATAAATCTAACAATTGTGTTCATCTTTACAAGAGGGTCTTTCCTCCCTTTGAAAATATGAACATTTTTCAAAATGTGCCGTTTTTACAGAATTTATGTGGGAATTGCATTTGACCTAGTGAAGACTTTGGCAAACACTAGAGGTGCTAATGAGACACCCGTAAATGTTTGATCTCATCTCTTTTCTCCTCTGGAATTGGCCTTAAAAAAAAAAAAAAAAAAACTCTGAAGAGATAGCATCCATTCATTAGCTGGCTGAGAACTCATAACAATATCAGATGACTGGCATTTCTTAATATGCTTCCATTCAAAAGAAATGTATTTTTCGTTGCCAAGAGGAAGGTATACTGGTAGCCTATGCACTGTGGATTACCACCAGGCTTCCCAAAAGTATATAAAAAAAAAATGTCTGTACCACAGAGAATCTGGACAATAATTCAGGTAAATATAGTATGCACAACTAAAAGATTGTGGTCAGCTTTATTTGCTTTAGCAAAGTTCATTATTTCCTTATTCAGGCAAGGCAACCAGGCATCTTTTCCCTGAATGAGATCAGTTTGTTCTTGAGTAAACAGAACATAGCATGTTTTGCTCACACTTGGTAAATTTAAAGCTTGCTTGAGTGATTAGAGCTCAATTATTGCCAAGCAGCAATATCCAGGTGCAGACAAATAAACACTGAAGGCAAAGTGCTTATAATCAGTTGCTGGTTATTATTACTACAAGTCAGGCTCTAATGCTAGTGTTTATTACACAATACAGGTATCTTCTCTGAATCAGATAATTTAATCATTACTCTCCCACTGGTGCTTCGATGCTTGTATTTTATCAATATTTTTAGTAATAAATATTCTTATTATCCTTTTATTATTGTTATAAGACCACACAGGCCCTTTCTTTTCACTTAGGACCGTTTATCTGATGTGATGTTTGTACATCTTGACTGAAACCTATACCAGGTAGTGGGAAATTATTTGGAAAACTTGTCAAACTGCACTGTCTCTAAGTAATTTATTTATTTGCTACAAGCATCACATGAGATTGTTAGGGGCATTTGAATGGGGAATTTTCTATGTAGAAATTGTTTCTTCTTAAGAAATCTTCTTAAATGAAGCTCATGAGCTTCATTTGTAGTAATGTCTAACTGTGTATCGTCACTTTTGCAAACTCCAACCATTTGTCAAGCTTTAGCTCCAATATTGTGTTCTAGGAATCAGGGGGCATACCTACAGGTGTAAAGTTCAGTTTGCAAAAATGGGATTATGCTCCCTACTTTTTATGCTTGTCCTCATTCATGCCAGATTATTTTTGTGTATATGAGGGAACAGCAGTAGTGACCTCTAGGATGCAAAAAGACTAGGGTTTTGTGCTTTTCTGTCTCACACTAAAGCAGATAAACTGGAATAAAACTGACATAGTGCATCCATATTGTTCTCACCAGGTACCTGCCCCAACATTAAATCAAAAAAAAAAAAAAAAACCTACAAAATTTGTATGATTGTGATACCCATCAAAGATGTGAGGGTATCAATTAAATTCAAATGAGAATTTAATGACAAATGTGACCTTCTCATTTGATGGACCCACTCATATGTTTTGAAGTCAGTAAAACACAAGTGGGCCCAACATTTCTCCAAGCTTTTCAGTCAGTTTCCTGAGAGCCTGAGAAAGCTGGTGCTCATCTGCTACAAAATACTCTGTCTGAAAAGTGAAATGCATTCATCACTAGGTGTTAAACATCCATTTTTGCTGAGATCATGACAATCCTGTCTTAGTGCACTGCTTGGTATCAGCAAGGCTAAAAGAATTTGGCACTGTGTAAAGCTTCCTATCTGACACCACTCCCTTCCTCCCACCCTAAAAAAAAAAAATCAACCAACCAACCAATAAAAAAACAAAAAAACAGTAAAAAACAAAGCAAGCAAACAAACAAACAAAAAACAGCAGCTTCCTTACAATCAAATATTGAAAAAATATATAGGAACCAGCAGGTTCTACTTTTAGTAATGTAATATAATATCTGTAAGACATTAGTCAGCTTTTTTTTTTTTTTTTTTTTTTTTTGAGATACAAAGTGATAACTTCACCCAGTATATTTAGGATCTTTTTTCTACGCTGAATATAATGGGAACTGAGAAGCTCCAATAGCACTGCACAGCACTTACTAGACCAAACTCATATGTCTAATTCACTCAGGCAGAAATGTCCAAGATATAAGTCCTTGGTTATTGTAACCCTGGTATTGTGGCCCTGTAACCACATGCTGACAAACATCTTGGCTTGGGGAAGGGAATGGGATGACTTCGTGTTAGAAAATGACTCTTTCCAGTAAGCAAGAAAAAACCACATTTCTTCCCTTAATCTACTTCTATATGAGTTTGGCAGAAAGAATTTTTCCATTCTATGATAATTAATTTGAAAAATATCACTTGTTGATTAAGATAAAAAGTTGAGTCTTTGGTTTTGAAAACTCATCCAGACATAATTTTGAATTGAGTTAATTAAAATGTTTGTTTTCAGTAATTCCATATACTTTAATTTTAACCTTTTGGTTTTCTTGCCTTTTACTAAATACATGTTTAAAACAATATACATGTGCTACATATAAAATGCATTTACTACTAGATATTTTTCATGTTGACTTTTCAAGTGGGAAAATATTTTTTTTTTCCTTGGAAAAATGTCAAAATTTTTGTCAATTACAAAACATTTTTCAAACTTTTCTTGAACTGGAAAAAAAATCTAAATCTACCTTTTAACCATGATGTCTTGACATCATTGAATTCACAACTATCTTCTCTATCTCTGAATTCACAACTATATTCTCTATTGAGAATTCACAACTATCTTTAGCAAGCACATGGAATGGTCTCACTTATACAGGTGTGTACAGTCTGAACACAATAATCTGGGAGACAGAAGAGAGCTCAAAACAGTGAAATGATGTGACCTTTGTCTCAACAGCAATGTTTTAGCAAAATTCATCAAAATGTTGATGAGAGAGTGCCTATGAGAGTTTTGTTTCTGAAATCCACAGGGCAAAAATTTCCTCGATATTTCTGGCCTCCTTGTCACATAAAGTAGCAACCTGAATACACAAATTGATATATTTCCTTTACTCTCTCAGTGCATCCCTGCCAGTAAGTCACATCCTCTGCCTGGGTGAACACTCCAGTATTTCTGTCTTATTTGCAAGTTTTACACAGCTCATACTCTGGGAAGTTAAGGCAGTGTGGTGCTAAAGGTTGAGGAGGAGCTTGTGCTTTCCTGCTAACCTTTCTGACTATATCTAAGAAAGTAATTTCATCGTATTACACAGTTAAATAAAGCTGTAAGCTACTTTGAAATTGTAATGGACTACTAATATACTGGAACATAGCTCATGTGTTATTTGTTCTGGAGTACAGCAGTGTCACTTTTATTTATTTATTTATTTATTTTCCAAGTATTTCTTAGTTCTTGAGCTAATTTAACACATTTATGCCTATCAGTTCCAACCTGTAATTTCTGCCCAGCCCTTGCTGACTGTAGATCCATAAATAGTGTACTGCTAGACTACAGAGTTCAGGCTGACTCTTGAGGACTGGATCAATTTAATGTCAGCACCCATTCCTGTCCAACTTTATCTCTGCACATTTCCATTTGTCTCCACAGCAGGCTTTCAAAAATAAATTTTCAGGGCCTAAACTTGAAAGATAAAGAGATGGAATTAAGGCTCATTGCCATAAGCAAGGACCACTGCAAAACCAGAGTTTTTGAGAATGAGTTTATTAGGATTTCATGGAGGAAAAAAATTGTCAAAATTGTGCAAATTACAGAAACACACTTTGAAGTATTCAAATTTAATGAATTTGCAAGTTTTCATTAATTCAGAGAATTTTTATTGTTGGAGATAGCTATATTTTCTATTTGTGTTTTTCTATTTGTGCTTTGCAAAACAGTATCCATGGAAAAAAATAAGTAAGTAAAAATATGCTTTTTGTTTTTGACAAATATGGGAACTGCAAATTACTGGTGGAAAATGAATATTTTCATCTTTGTGTGAACTTGGTGAAAAGCCAACATCTTCCACACAGCTGCAGAGGTGCAGGGCCAAATTAATTCGTGGTGCAATTTAATGGAGTTTTATGAAATGACATGAGTAAGAATTTAGTCCCCATGCAATAAAAACAGTACATAAAATTCTCATGGTGGTAAACAGTTGATTAAGTATGGTGTTGAATAGAAGCTGATGTATTCACATATTTCATTGGAGTTGAAAAGGACAAAGCAGGTAAATAACCTAATAGGCTTGCTTTACTTATAGATATTTAAGTCCTAGTTTTCCTTACATACATACTTGCCCTTCTGCCCCCCCCCTCCCCCGTCCCATATAGTTAAATTCATATTCCCCTATTTACTTATGTAGATAGATACGCTACACAGATGTACTACTGTTGAGTTTGTCTTAAGTCTAGGAAATGGAGTGTTTTAACCTGTAATGAGCCTACCAACTGATTCTGTTATATATTACATATGAGCTCAATTCACCAACAAGACAGTGGGTGTTTCTAACCCTTGAACCCAGAAGTAACACAGAATATCAGAGATATATCTGGAATTATGTAGAGAAGGCTGCTGTCACACCCCACCTGGGACATATACGTGTGTTTCTATTCTGACAGAACCAAGATATGTGGGAAAGGGAGCTAGTACATGACTATATCAGATGTCATCCAGTGACAGGGGTCTTTACAAGCTTGCAAGGTGTTATTGGGTTTACCTTTAATTCTGGTCTGATTTAAGGTCACATACTGCTTTATCATCTCTAGTCAGTGTTGGAGTCATAAATAAAGTGGTTACAATCTACTTCTTTGGCTTTCCAGGTTAGATACAGTGGAGCAGAAGAGCTCTGTGGTGCACAAGTAAGAAATGACAGAACTCCATCTGCATGCAGATGTTTAAAGGAGTCTGTAGGGCAACCTGCAAGTGTTTTGGGGAATAGATCAACAGCTGGATCATACTGAGAATCCGCATTTGCTTCTGAATCATCAGCCTACTAATGAAGTAAGAATTCAAAAGTCACAGTGTTCTCTAGGAACTTTTGAACTTTTGAAGTGGGGCTGGCAGCATGTGTTTGATTATTTATTTATTATTATTAATTGATTATTATTATTATTATTATTATTATATAATTCTGTGCTCAGATTTTGCATAGAAAAATTGTGTTATCACTTTTGAGTAAGTGGCATGTAATGCGTGAATTTTACTTATGTAGCTGTTTTCCTTCAGGATTTCAACAAACTAGCATGTGATTCAAGAACAGTCATAGTGTTTGTTTTATCTCAGCCAGTACATCTGGAATTAGTTAGTTTTACCTTCTCTTGTAGATTTTATAAAGCATAGCAAGGGCAACTACCAAAAGCAACTAACTCTCCTTTCTCACTTACACTTCTCAGGATTGCACTCTGGTCTTTTATTCTATTTAATATAGGATAACTGAAATGAGGAGTACCACTTCATATGTATAATTCCTAAAATACCACATTTACTGAACTCCAGACTTTGTTCTTTTTGAGAGTTTCAGTGTTTCTAATTAGAACTGAGTTTATTACCCTAATAGCTTTTATTCATATTAGAATACCAGTAAGACATAGAAAATTAGTTTTACAGTTTTTCTTTTTCAGTATACTTAGAGACTGTGGATCCACTTTAGGCAGCACTATGGATTTAATTAAATTCCACCATTAAATCACAAAGGCTTTTTAGACCTTTACTTTGTCCCTTGGAAGTGAGTTTACATGTGGAAAATTCATTTCAAAAGTAATAATTTTTAAAGTATACCAAAATGTATTAATAATTATCGTTATTTTATATTGGACCTTAGTGACATGGCACAGACATCTTTGATGTTTAATCAGTAGCTGTGCTTCTCAGCCTTATTTTCTTTAGTGATTAACCTTGACTTATAAGATAGCAGAAGAATATAAGACAGACTCTGAAAGACGGCTTCCTTTGCTATAGCTGTGTTTGCCATGAAATTGCACCTCATTTTCAAAGAAGTGCATGTCCATGGTTGATCACTTCTTATGAATGATCACGTGTGGACTTTCACTTATTATAGCAGTTCATAAATAAAAATGTGGTATTTATATAACCCAATTAATGCTGCTGAGGTGTCAACTGGTGCTTATTTAAAATGTTTAATAGGAATATATTTTTATTTTATTATTTTAAAATTGTAAAGTCTTAGCCTTTTTTTTAATATAGATGATTTATTTTTATTTTATTTATCTTATTTTATTTTATTTATTTATTTATTTGAAAACATAAACTATGTAAACTATGTAAGTTTAACTAAAAGTTAAACTTACTATGTAAGTTTAACTATGTAAACTATGCAAACGTAAACTATGCAAGTTAACAAGACCTATGCTATAACTGGTATGGATTGATACCTTCTTAGAAAATCATTTTATATTCCATTACGAGTCAGGATCTCACCAGCCTAAGAATAAGAACTTCCTTGTTACAAAGTCAGGGAGAGATTACGGAATTTCACAGAATTTCTAGGTTGGAAGAGACCTCAAGATCATCGAGTCCAAATCGAGTACATCCATCGAGTACAATACCAGTGTAATAGCACCCTTCAGAAATTCATGGATCTTTTCAGATACTAAAACTTAAATCCATCTTTTCATTTGAGATGCTAAAATATGCATCCAGCTTTTCCTAATGAAAAATTCTAAAGAGTAAGAAGTTTGAGGTAATGTGCTGCACACCAATTGCAGCACAGTACATCTGTCAGTGGACTTCTTTCTCTGCAGCTCTGGGATTACCTCTGAGAGAAAGAGCCAAGACAAAAAAAATTAAAGAAAGAAGGCCAGTATTCAGAGAAAACAGTGATAAAAATACATTTTAGACTAATGTTAAATTTAATGGAAGGAAAGGTGAACATGTTCAGCAAGTATCATATACCTCATATTGTAAAATGTTTAACTCAGAATTCAAAGCTTTAGTCCCAGAAACTGAATTCCTTGTGTTGCAAAGACAACACAGGGAATTATTTCCTTATTATTATATATTTCTCAATTACATTTCTCAATATCATTATCTCATTCAAGACTCATGGATCATGAGGTATAGCTTGACTGAATTCAGTACTAGAAGATACGATATCTGTTCTTCTAAAAGTTTAGTGCCCTGCTCCCCTTTGTTCCCCAGTACTAGAATGAAGCCATGTAAGAAATTGCTACCTTTGACTCTGGCATTTTCTACATCCAAAAACTGAAAGTAGAGTAGTTCTAGAGTATGTTGTATACCAACCATAATTCCCAAAATAAATCAATCAATAAATAAATAGATAAAAGCAGTACCTCAGCTATTGAACTCTTAAGCTACCATCTAGTCTAATGTCCCTCTTCTCAGTAAAATGGTTGAGAACCAGCATAAACATAATTTATTGTCATTTACCAGCTGTCAGTAATACCAATATAACTTAATTTCAAAGTATGGTACTGAAACCTCACATCCATCATTATTTTTTTGCAAATAAGGGTATAAGGGTCACCATAACTTTTCCCTCTCTTTGGTAACCAAAAACAAAACAAAACAAAACAAAACAAAAACAAAAACAAACAAACAAAAAACCTTAGTCCCCAAACAGAAGAGATTGTACTGATTACCAGAAAGTGGATCAGAAAACTCCTTATTCTCCCAGAGTATTCAAAATCTACATAAAGATGATAAAGACATTGGGAAAACATAGGTCAAGACAAAAGCAGTAGCCATCTACTGCTCCATGAACACCTCTATGCTTTGTTCTGTAATCTTGCTTAAAAAAGGCATCTTGCAGTTCTTCAGTGCATAGCCAAAACTGATACTGAGATTGAAAACATGAAGTTACAGATGATTTCAGTCATAGCTCTCACAGGACCTTGCTTCCTTTAGCATTTCCCCCATTACATTCCTAACTTTGCTCCCCATTTAGTAGTGGTTGTTTTTTTTTGTACTTTTAGAGGCTGCTCAATGTTCTTACACTGTGACCAAATAAAACACTTCTGACCTGCAGAGCTATCTGCAGTTTTGCTCTCTGTGACTAATATTTGACTATACTGACATATATTTCTGATTTAAAGTCTTGATTGTTTCTGTTCAGTATATATGGAATGAAATAAAGTGCCTTGGAAAGAGCTTCAGCTAATCAAGGAAACAGCAGACTGTCTGCTTGACAATGCAGGTCAATTGTGAACATATCCTAGTGTTTCTTCACTTTTTCACCTCATTGAATTCTGATCCTGGTTCAAGGTCTCTTTCTGATATTTAAGGTCTTCTGAATGGTTGTTTTTACCTCTTTCAGCAATTATATTTTTCTCTGCAGAAATGACCTTCATGACAGATCTGGTCCTCTATAATCAAAGGAACTGTAACAGGAATGGAAAGTGGCAAATACAAGAGCTAGATGATGTAATTATTTATGGTGAAATATAAAGAAACAGGCTTGAACATCCTGAGAATAAAATGAAAAACAAATTTTTCAGATTCTCTTTCATTGTTTGCTATCAACGTATGTAGTCAGCCTTTTTTTGTTTGTTTGCTTGTTTTTTCCTTCATCTTCTTTGTATACTCGATCTTTTGTGTGTTAGGTCATCATTTCCAGAGATGTGATTGGAAGGGCTTCAAACAAGAAGCTGAGAAGACTGGTAAACAGTCTGGCTTTAGAAGTAGTTTAGATTAGATATGAGTAAATACTTCAATCTGTGCTCATACACTGTCTCTCTATACTCCATAATTACCTTGACAATCCATCATTTACCTGCAGACTCACACAGGTGAGACAGCCTTGAAAAGAGTATCTTTTAGTCCTCTAGTGAAGACTTGATTATGAAGGGAAACACAGTCCAGGTACAGTAACAGGATCTTACAATACAGGCATTTAAATGTTTGCACTAAGTAAGACTTTAAGCTCCATGTACTTCAAAAATTCAAATGTCATAGATAACTTGCCACATCTTGCAAAGTCCTTGGTTTTCTAATGTTGTCAAAAATATATAATACTTACTGGTGAAGATGATGCTTTTCCACCCCCAAATCTCTCAGCAATGGCGTGTGGCACTTCTGCCATTTTCTTTGAAATCTATTTTTCATTGTAAAGGGGGAAGTGGTTTTTATTAGTATGCAGCCTTATATCTAAACGGACAATCGTTAAGTTAAAACAAGTGAAA
The DNA here is from genome assembly GCF_009819795.1 of Aythya fuligula. Taxonomy (NCBI): domain Eukaryota; kingdom Metazoa; phylum Chordata; class Aves; order Anseriformes; family Anatidae; genus Aythya; species Aythya fuligula. The sequence continues at coordinate 146,413,907 of NC_045559.1, forward strand.
CATGTATGGGCTAACCATATGGATGACAGTACCAATTAATAGAGACTTTGAATTTATTTTTTTTATATTTTGAGCACAGGGTGAGACCTGCCTTTTTCTAGCAAGTAGCAAATTTGAATGTGAAATGTCATTAGTGCTGTTTTTCACTAATACAATTTCTTTTCTGAATAACAAAAAACACATCAGTGTTATTTTTAATAAAAAACCCACCCTTTAATTTACATACATTTAGGGTGAAGTAAATGAAAATGCATTATGTTACCACTGTGCTATTGAATAATGAGCCTATAGGGTTCTAAATGGGAAAGAAAGTTGTTTTTCAAGCCTTGTACCCACTGTTCCCTTTACAAAGGTGCCATTGTGATCAGGATACATGAACTGGATTTCTAACAGTAAAGATCCACCTTCTGGCAGAGAGACTGGGAAATAAAGCACCCCAGTAAGCTGCCACTTCAGCAGGAGAAGCTGAGCTAACGAACGAAGGACAGGTGGGACTGCTCCCTTGGCCTTTCAGTGACATTTACAGCCTCTGTGCAAGGACATGCTCTTTTCTTTCTGTTTCTATTTTCTCCAGTTAATCAGGTGACTTGAAAAGAAGCTAGATAAGGGTATTGTTTGCACTGACAACATCCTGATGATACTGTCAGAGGAGATCACAGGAAAATGTTCCCTTTTTGAACCAATAGAGTCATTAGGGAGAGTACTCATCACTTGAGTGCATCTAGGTTAATTACCACAGAAAATCTGGAACTGGCAGCTATAATTTTTCTGAAGAAAGTACTGCTATTTTTACTCTTGATGCCATAGAATGTCTCTTAAAGTACCTCACAGGACCCCATTTTACAGTTCAATGGTAAAATAATTTTAGAAATATAGCTTTCTGGCTTAAATAGTGGGATACTATCCATGGAAATTTAATGAAAGTCTGAACTGTGAGTTATGTACTGTATGAATGAAATTCATCTCTGTTTGCCAGGACTGATTACTCTCCTTTCCATAAATGAGCAAGCATATTTCTCTATTGCAGTGTCACTTTGGAAAAGAGAGAAGTGTCAGGTTGAGATGAATGACTTATCCCTGCACAGATGTAGCAAACTGTCATATGCCTGCTTCTGTTTGCTATGGTACATTATGGCATATAGAAGCCAAAAACCCTCCAGCATGAGACAAACACAGAATGCTGCTTTTGGATCAGCATCAAAGTACTCGCAGTGGATGCCTTTTTAGGAAAACAGACATGGTGTAGTTTTAACCCACCCAGAATTCAATGAGTGCTTGCAAACCCTAGCAATGTTCTTGATTTTTAAAAAGCCTTAAACAATAAGAGGAAGTTTTTTGAGCGTGCTGAATACTTATTCAACTAATAAATCTTAGAGCACTTCTACTGTGGTGCCTGTTCTCAACTGATCTGTGAAAAAGAGCCGAGTTCACTTTTTAGATTTTTTTTTTTTTTTTTCCAAAATTGTTTGAGGTCAGGAATGGTTTGTGGTGTTTGCTGGTCCCTGATGTAATAGACAGGCTTGACACGTACAGTTAAGCCAGAACAGTGAGTGGAACTTGGATATTATGCTCATATCCAGTAGCATAAGCATGATCTAAACACAAAATAGTTATTGAGGGCTTAGTGTGTGGAAAGAGTTTGGCTATAAATGTTCTGTTAAATGGCTAATGCAATGTGCCCTCATGTATTTATCTCACTTTTTCCTTCACCTTTTTGCTCTAGTAAAACTGGAAAAATCACTGTTAAATATTCTTGGGAACAGTTTTTTTTTTCCATTATAATTCCTTGAGAAATTAGTTACAGATTTCCTGTTTGTCACTTCCTATAGAAATTTGGTTTATTTGACTGAACTGTCTTCTGTAAACAGCTCCCTCACTTAAATTATGAGTGTTTTGACCCTTTTCATTCAAGTTTGACTAAAGTTTTCAAAGAGATGCAATTCTATCAAGTTTCCTTAAGACAGACAACCATGTACAGATGATATAAAGAGAGTTCTGTTATCATAATAATAATAAACAGACATTATAGAGTCTCCACTGGAGAGACAAAGATGAATTTAGACCTTATATGCCCCTCTGGTCATAGGGCAGCTACAATTTTTAGAAAATTTTGTTTTAGACCCATTTCTAAATACATTAGAAGTTCAGGTGCCAATAACTGTTAGAGCAGGGAAAAATATTTCTGGTTTCCAAAGCAAACATTTTAGTAATTGCCCCTCATTTAGTTGTATTTTCTAATTTGCTTTACATACTACAGGGAATCCTGCAATTACCCGCAGAATGTACTGTCGGTACCTTCCTGGCTGAACTACCACCTCCCCTACACTTTGTTAGAGCTGCCATTCAATGCAGCTCTGATTCAGACTCAAGGGAATAGCCTTGACACAATGCACTGAAGGCAATATTTGCAGAGAAAAGAGATAATCACTCTAACAGCAACCTAGTTCCACTTTTCCATGTCCTGTGACCTCTTTCCTCCCTAGCCTTGGCACAAGAACTTAGTGTAAGTCCCTAGCACTCTGATGTCCCCCTTTCATGATCCCTCACCCTCAGGCACAATCTGGAGGTATTTCTGTCAGGTTGATATACTTCATATGATTAGATGAGTGAAATATCATAGTCTGTTTCCACTACGGTATGAGAGAAAGCTAGAGCAATGTCTTTATCTGCTGACACTTGCAAGATCATCACCTTTAACCGTGCACATTTTATGAAAAATGTACATAGTACAACAGACTTTAAAAATTAAACTAAATATCTTTTTTTTTTTTCCCTCCTTTTTTTTTCCCCCACTCTGTTCAGGATTATTATTATTATTATTCATTCTTAATGATTTTTATTTTATTTTATTTCAGGTTTGCAAGGCAAATCCTAGTTCCATGTCATTTTAGGAAAACTCTGTAAGACAAAAGTACTCATAGATTGAACTGTTCTTAAAAAATCAGTTTCCTTTGTGATGTCCAGCTGCAGAATCTTCAATTAAACTCCAATATGCAAGAAAGAAAATAGAGCATTGAATGAAAACATAAGTTGCATAAAATTCTGGTGCCAAAATACCAGTCACAACTTGACATCTACAGTCTGTTTGTTTTTACATGTGTGTGTATATCTGTTTCAGAATTACATTAATAAGACTATGTTTTATTTATGCAGTGTTATAGATTTGTATGATGCTTTAGAAAGAAAATAGTTAATAAGTTCCTGCTAGTGTAGTATCCTACATCAGGCACACTATAGCACTACACGAGGAATGAGAAGGGGAACACTCTAACAGGAAAAACAATGTAAGCCCCCAGATTCTTATATCAAAACTTCTATTTTCATTTAAGTTGGCTGAAATGCAACTTGGGTACATTTCAATATAGACAATTTACTTTGTATTATCTTGATTTTCAGGAAGATGAGAAAACTTTATCTTTCAGCATTCTCACTACCTCTGCTCTTTGTGTGAAGAACGAATTGGTGGAAGTGTATGTACGCTTTTGCATACTCCTCACTAAAGAACACCCAATGTGAAGGAGGGAAATGGTGCATATGTCTTCATTTTGTTCATTTCATCTAGCTTCTTTTCAATTCACCCGATTAACGAGAAAATAGAAATGGAAATAAAAGTTTCATCTTTTGCAAGTGATAGCTACAGCCAATCTTGCTTGACACATCCTCCAGATTTCAGAAAATTCCAGCTGATGTTTATCAACAATGGTCATGTCATTGTGAGGATGCAACAAGACTTAAGGTTCCTGAAACTATTATGTTTATATCATAATTACCACAAGACAATTGAACATATGTATGTCAGGTTTTCACTGTTGTTCTTCTGGTGCTATAAATACACTAGGGATGTGTCACTTTCCGTACTCCAAGATGGTATCTAAGCTAAAGGAATACATGAATGCAAACTTTTCAGCCTGCTTCTTACTGTGCAGTCTTCATGCTATGAAAATATGAATTTGAATCTTACCTACTTTGATCTTTCACATTTTGCTAAAATATAAAAAAGGAAAGTCTAGTAAGTTGAACTTGCTGGGAAATATTTCAGAACATGAGAGAAATATAGAGGAAAGAGAGAAGGGAAGCATTATTATTGTCTTGATTTTTTCCTTAAGGAAAAAAGTAAAAGAAAAAGAGAACATACAAAAAAAAAATCCCAAAAGAAAAAAAAAAAAGCCAAAATGAATGTATGGAAAACCTTAGATATTCACAATGAAAATTCTTCTGAATGCTGCAGCTGGGCTTCTTGGGCAGACAATAATTCCCAAGATACACAGCACACTCCTCAGTTATGGAATCACTTTTGTGCAGGAAGACCCCAGACAGAGTATATCAAGGACAGGTGGTGCATCAACAGTGCAGCTAGTGGCACAAAACTACTCAGATGGTGGATCTTCCAAGTCATAACATCTATAAAACAACCCACAGGTGTACTTCAACACCAAATGCATTATTACATTTGTTACAAAAATGTAAATGTAAATATAAGTATTCTGTGTGTGTGTACTTCTGTGGATTTTTAGACATAGTTTGTTCAGGAAAAAAAATAAATACATCATTTAAAAACTGGTTACACTTAAAAAAAAAAAAAAAAAAAAAAAAAACCTTTGAGCAACACGATGTTCCTTTTACTTTTACTTCCAAAATCCCCGGTGCAAAACTCAAACTTGCACAGTAGTCAGGTCAAAAGACACATCATACCTTTTTTTTTTTTTTTTTTTTCCATTGAACAAGGAGTCACACAATGCCTATGGGTCATTTAAGTAACTTTTGTTATGATGTCTTTCATGGGACTGTTGTACAAAATATTTGTTTATTTTAGTGACTTTTAGGTACTTCAATAACAGTAGTGATTAAATTTCCCCGTCCTGTAGCATAAATCTCTCATTTTCATAAATCTCAGAGTAATGGAAGCATTTTAATTTTCTAATTACTTCTTATGAACTTCTAGGTTCTTTTTAAGAAAGCTAAAAACACAATAAATATGTGCTTGAATGAATGGCAAGCCATTCCCAATTATGCTTCTACCCCCTCCTCTGGAATTAGTTCAATATGTTAGTGGTTACAAAACAGCAGGATACTGGACATCAACAAAATCTGATGATGATATAATTAGTTGCTTATATGATGTAACATTGCTCTCAGCTGCTTATTTCTATCTTATTTATTTATTTATGGCATTAGAGTATTCTAAAATTAAAATTTGCAATTAAACCTATGTATGTGTTTGTTTGTTTGTTTTAAATATTTTAATAATATGACCTGTGTCCTTCCTGACATTTGGTGCATGAAAGCCAGGCACTGCCATGCTCCCTTTAGTACTAAGATGCCCATTCTCTTTTCAGTTGAAGCTACTGGTAGTTTTTGCCACTGAAGCGTGGTCATAACCCTTATAATAGGATAACTGAAAGAGGTGTATGTATCCTACATATTGGCAGGTTACCTAGGAGAGATGGTAGCAAAACATAATAATTATATGTATCAGTTACTGAGTTTTGCTATTGAGAATCATTGGTAGAAAAAATATGTACAGGATATTCCTAATTATCCTTTCAGTTTGGTAGCATATTCAAAACAATGGGAGAAATCTGCACTTCCTTCTCCTTTACTTTCTCTATCAGAGTCAACTTAATCTGACACTTTCATCATTAGTACCTCTGTAATTTGGCATAGTTTTAGGCCTTCCAGGGTGCGCAGGAATGCTTTCTGTTTAATAGTAGCTGAGAATATTTTTTATTATTATTATTATTTTTATGTAAGCTTCTTCTAAAATTTTATAGCAGAGTGAATTTTTGCATGTGTTAAAGTTAATGAGACAGTTAGCATTTTCATTCTGCCCTGAAAATGTGGGCACTTCAAAGCAAAGGTAACAATTCTTATGCCTGCTTCATTGCTTGATTGTGTTGAAAAGTGGGAACTCACCTCTAACAAAGGCTAATTTGCTGTAAAGTTCATGCTTTCTCTGATATGCATCTTCTGGGTACTTCAGATACAACTCTTTCCCACAATAAGATCTGAGAGGATTATTCTCATTCTGAAAGGTTTCAGAAATAGCCGTACTGTTGACTGGAGGGCAGTTCCTTTTGACTTGTACTGAGGTTGGTTGTATGTTGTCTCTTATTCTCTATTTCTCTTTGAGTTGCCAAAAATTATTGCATAGTTGATTTTCCAGTTGCTCAAGAGACCTTGAAACATCTTTTCTTGAGCTTTTTTATGTTGAAGTTCTCAGAAACAGCAAGGTGAAAAAGAAAATGAATAGCAGATATTATTTTTCTAAAACCTGTTCCACAGGTAGAACTGTATGCTGCAAACAAGGTTTCAGGAATGGAATTTGCACGACGAGATGTTTATTTAATTATTTTTGAAGTTATAGATAATTTCCTGTACCAAACATATATACATGTATATATATATTTAGGTTTTATGATGTATCTTCCTGCAGTTACCCTAGATTGGGAAAAGAAAAATATGGCTCAAAAAAGGTGGCTGTGATTTTCAAAGTGTTTTCATTAGTGAACAGAAGTCCAGTAAGCTTTGCTTGTCTCTTCCATAGATACTTAAGTAATAAATAGTGCTGGGAGATCTTGGAAGTTGCACAGCTGGTGTTCAGCATTGTATTACTTGTGAAGTGTAATGCTACATCAAATATTTATTAATCAGCAGTCCTTATGACATTTCTTCTTGCTATTAGTGAATGAAGTTTGGGTGATAGAAAGCTGACAAAAATGGTTTAATAAAAGAGAAGTATAGATATAGAATATGTTATTAAGCATCCTTTCATTGACGATTTTACCAGTGCCCCTCTGAGGAAAAAGAGAAAGATCTCTGACTGTTCACCTACAGACACCAATCCCTTTTTCCCCTCCCCAAAAAAGAAGAATGTTTGTCTGAAATTCCTGGTTCCTTTAGAATGTATTGAAAATACAGCTTTGGAAAATGAGTGAACTGTAATAATACCACTCATCAATTCGTATTTACTATTACTGGTACATCAGAAGGTGTTTGATTTCCTCATGTCAGAGGACAGAGTATGCATTCTCTAAGAAAGTCCTCAGTTTCTATCGCACCTTTACAGAGATAAAGATTATTCTGTAAAAGTAGGCAACATATTATATGCACCTACTGTGACATTTAAATGTAGTTAGAAAGGAAAAGGGAGGAACCAATACAGCTGACAATTCAGATATTTATTATCTGTTCATTGACAGTGGTATACCAGTTTCTTATTACATCTGTTTATAAAAATGCACATAAGCAGTAGAATGGTGATCACAAAAGAAGTATTTTTTAATGAGTTAGTTGTTATTCTTTAACATTTTTAGGAGGTTTCCTTTATCTCATCATTTTATTTTATTTATTTATTTATTTATTTCCTGCATTGGTGTAGACTGTGTCAGATTTGCTCACTTTTCCTCAGGCTAATGGAACTTGAGAGATTTATTGAAAATAAACAATTCAACATGAGCAAGATGCAGAAACATATCTTGTCATTTAATCCTCTTCTTGTCATTTAATCCTCTACCATTTTTAGATTTAGTACTTAATCTTCAGAACTGTATTGAACATGACACAGTTGTAGGGCTTTACTCATGCTGGGCAAGGAAAGAATAATTTCACAGAATTACAGAATTGTAGGGGTTGAAGGGACCTTGAGAGATCATCGGGTCCAACCCCCCTGCCAAAGCATGTTCCTTAGAGCAGGCTGCCCAGGTAGGTGTCCAGATGGGCCTTGAATACCTCCAGAGAAGGAGACTCTACAACCTACCTGGGCAGCTTGTTCCAGTGCTCCATCACCCTCTTCGTGAAGTTCCTTTACATGTTGGTGCAGAACTTTCTGTGCTCTACCTTGTGGCCATTACCCGTTGTCCTGTCCCCACACACCACTGAAAAGAGGTTGGCCAAATCCCTCTGTCTCCCAGACTTCAGGTATTTATAAACATTGATAAGATCCCCTCTCAATCTTATTTTCTCCAGGCTGAATAGACCCAGGTGTCTCAGCCTTTCTTCATAGGGAAGATGCTCCTGGCCCCAGGAGCATCTCTTTCCAGGAGATCCCTGTCTTTTTTGTATCAGGGAACCCAGAACTGGACACAGTACTCCAGGTGAGGCCTGACCAGGGCAGAGTAGAGGGAAGGATCACCTCCCTTGACCTGCTGGCCACGCTCCTTTTAATGCACGCCAGGATCCCGTTGGCCCTCTTGGCCAGTGCCATGAGCACAGTGCTGGCTCATGGTCAACCTGTCATCCACCAGGACCCCCAGGTCCTTCTCCTCAGAGTTCCTCTCCAGCAGGTCATCCCCTAGCCTGTACTGATACATCTGGTTGTTCCTTCCCAGGTGCAGGACTCTACACTTGCTCTTATTAAACCTCATTTGTTTTTTCCTGCCCATCTCTCCAGCCTGTCCAGGTCTCATTGAACAGCAGCACAGCCTTCTGGTGTGTTGGCCACTCCTTCCAGCTTTGAGTCATTGGCACACTTGCTGAAGGCAGACACTTCCCTCATCAAGGTCGTCAATGAAGATGTTGAACAAGATCAGACCCAGCACCAACCCCTGGGGAACTGCTAGTCATAGGTCTCCAGCTGCACTCTGTGCCGCCGATCACCACACTCTGAGCTCAGCCAGTCATGCAGTTCTCAACCCACCTTACTGTCCACTCCTCTATCCCACACTTTCTCAGCTTTGCTATCAGGATGTCATGGGACACAGTATCGAAAGACTTGCTAAAGTCAAGGTAGATGACATCCACTGCTCTCCCCTCATCTACCCAGCTGGTGATGCCATCATAGAAGGCAACAAGGTTGGTCAAGCATGACTTCCCCTTAGTGAATCCATGCTGATTACTCCTCATAACCTTCTTCTCTTCCAATTGCTTGGAGATGGCATCCAGAACAAGCTGTTCCAACAACTTTCCAAGGACAGAGGTGAGACTGACTGGCCTGTAGTTTCCCAGATCCTCCTTCTTGCCCTTCTTGAAAACCAGAGTGACATTGGCTATCCTCCAGTCTTTTTAGGTATTAGTCTATATAGGTATTTCAGTTGTTCTAAGATGAACCATGCTCCTCTTTTCTCAGTAAGTTTGGGTTTATAGACTTGCACAGAACTGGACTTCTTCTCCTTCTCCTTCTCCTTCTCCTTCTCCTTCTCCTTCTCCTTCTCCTTCTCCTTCTCCTTCTCCTTCTCCTTCTCCTTCTCCTTCTCCTTCTCCTTCTCCTTCTCCTTCTCCTTCTCCTTCTCCTTCTCCTTCTCCTTCTCCTTCTCCTTCTCCTTCTCCTTCTCCTTCTCCTTCTCCTTCTCCTTCTCCTTCTCCTCCTTCTCCTTCTTAAGTCATATAAATAATTCTGAATAACACTACTTATAAGATGATCCTGCTGGGTTAAGAGCTGTGTAAACACATTGAAACTATATTGTGTAAACACACTGAAAACAGAAGTACAGTTCTGAATTGCTTAAGCTTCAGATAGCCAGTGAGAATGACAAGATAGCTGGATGGAGTGCTGCAGCTGAGTGTGAAAAGTTCTTCATGCATGTAGGTGTTTTTACACTAGAGAGGAATGATTTATAGATGTCTTGTTTGAGCTTGCTAAGAAAAGCTTTACTATAGATTGCACTAACTTAAAATGGTGGCCAGTGGTGAGCATTTAACAACCAGCCCTTCTTTAAGCTGACAATAAGACAGTTTCAAGGCACATGTCTATGTCCAACAGACCGTTTGAACATTTGAATATAGGGTTTCATGGAATGTTGTTTGAATAGTAGTGGCTATGTAGGCATGCATGTATGTGTGTGCACAAATGAAGAAAAGGGAGAGAAAGAAGTAGAAGACATAGCATAAAATAAAAGGATAAATCACAGAAATAGGCCAGATGGACTCAGAGATACATTGAGATAAGTCTTTTTGGTCTGAGGAGTCATCAGAATAGTAGTATATCTGTGAGAGAGAAAACTCCCTTCAAGAGCTTCACCTCTTCTTACCTGTGGAGAGCAGTCACACAGACTGGTCTGTGTGACATGAAAAAGACATCATCAAATAAATGGTAGAATCAATTACATATACTTAATTTCTGAAACTCTTATAACAAGTTGAAGCATTCATAAGACAGCAGCCCTCAATGACACATCATAACTGTATTGTCCAATATTGGGCAGGGGTAACTATATACTCCAGCAATGAAATAGGCCACTCTGTTTCACAAATGTCTTCCTACTCCACTGAGACATCTGTTAATGTGATTTCTCGTCATGAATATATGTTACCACTGGGTAAAATATCTTTAGAGTTTTGCTAGCAAGTCATTAGTGAAGTTTAGTTCACTTTTTGGCTTTTATTAAAATAATAAGCCTCCTAGACATTATTTTAAGTTGATGCAAATGAATAAAGACAGTAATTTATGTTAAAAGGAAATTCACTTCAACAGTAGAGAAAAAGTAATATCCTTTTTCTATTTTCCTTTGCTGCGTTTTTGCAACCCCCCCCGCCCCCACACACACACACAAACACTTTGTTTTTTGCCATTCAAAATAAAAGTGCTTATAGGTCTACTTCTCTTTAGACCAACAATTTTATATAGCTACCCAGAGCAAAATATAGAATTTACTCAGATGATTTTTTCTCATTTTTCCTAGGTAATTTATAAGAAAATTACATTTGCTATCATGATGCCTGGGCTTTCCTCTCTCTGTTTCCAATTCTTTGAAATGATGTGGTCACTTAAAAGAAGTTAAAATATCACAATGAAATTATGGGCTGGGTCACACAAATTGAATGTATAGGTTAATCCCAATTTTTAAAAAAGATCCTTTTAAGCCATCTTCTCCTAGCATCTCTCAGTACAAATAGTAATGATCCACTGAACTGAATCTGAGATTGCCTTTTGCAAATTGAAGTTATACTGACATAAAAATAAAGTAGCACAAACTCATACAGGACTGGCAGTTACATGAATTAAACTACAAATCACTAGTGAATCAGACCTGAAAAAGTGAGACATTTCAAAAATGCCGTTGAAAATAATTTTGAATTTTCTGATATTTTTCATTATTTTTTTTATTTCATTCCCCTCATACCTCCTTTTAATTAGGCTGAAACTGGCTACTGAATGCACATTGTGAATAAACTTGATTTGCCAGAAATTGTTCTAAGTTGTTTGTTTTTTTCTTTTTTTTTTTTTTTTTTTTTTTTTTTTGTCACAAAAGTGATTTTTTCCTTCAAGAAATGGCTAATCTTAATGTTTTCCATTGCTTTTATTCAGAATGTTATAATAATTTATTTGAAATGTGTTCCATTTCAAGATCAGGACTTAGATTTTTATACATTAAGTTGGACTGGAAATGAAATAAAACCTAAATAATATATATTATTTTATTTTTTATTTAATCATCAGTCTATTTTCTGGAATTAAGAACTTTGCTTATTGCTATTCTGTTGTGGATAGTCATCACTTACACTGACAGGGTTTTTTAATTACCATTTCAGAGTAAAATGAATATTCATTATAGTACAAAACAGAAGAAAAAATCACTAAGCAACATCATCAGACTTTTTTTTTTTTAACTGATTAGCTTAAAAGGTATACCCATCATAATAAGAAAAAGTAGCATGGAGAACGCAGTTGAGTTCAAACACACATGGTATTAATCTCACATAATGAGCATTGCTTCAATTGGCAGGAGAAACTACACTAAATAGATGGTAAGCTACAATTGGCTTCCTAAAAAATCATGGCCCTTGACTTTAATTTGTCCTCTGCATCAGTTTCTTGTATTTAAGAATGCTTATTATTAGGTCTTCTTGCTGTGCTCTCCTCAGTTCCGTGCTACTAATTGGTTTAGAGTGAGTCTGGTGTTCTCTAATACAACCTCCTCTGAGGCCGCTAAGTCTGCTGGAATTGCCACCACCCACTGTCCTCTCAGTGCTGTAACAACTGCACTTATTACACCATATAATATCTCTTTTGTAACATTTTCCAGTAATCTCTCCCAATCCAAAATATATTCTTGATGAGATGTTGGCATTGGTTTTCATCTTATCTTTCTATGGTAAAATTAAAATTAGTTATTTTTTTCTCTCTGTTTATTAGTTGTTTGTTTTTTTTTGTTTGTTTGTTTTTTTTTTGTTGTTGTTGTTTGTTTGTTTGTTTTTTATTTTTTTTAATACAAGAATATGTTTGCTGCTGCATTCACAAATGTTCATATATCTGGACATGAGTTTTATGTACTTTCTGCATGTATGTAGGGATATGCGTCCTTGTATATATGTGTATTGAGTAGAGTCTTTATGTAGGTAATTAGTGGATCTTTAAATACATATTGGTATGGCCAGATGCAGACAGATATATGTTCACCTGTTTGTTTTGCCAGCTGGCCCTGTTCCCAGAAAGGTTTATCGGCTTGGGCATGGTGCCATGGTAGCAGAGCTATTCAAATCATGGGCTCGGGCTTGTTCATTTTCAGCCAGCTGATACCAAGAGCAAGACAAGGCAAACTTGCACACCTAGGTATATCACAAAGTCTTCTGAAAATCATTTTGTGGGATCCTCCCTGCCTTTTGATTGTACTATATAACAGGTTGACAAAATTTACTTTTTTTACCAAACTCAATTTGACAGTGAGAGATTTGACAATCTATACAGGGAAAAAAAATAAAAAATAAATTTTGGTCTGAAAGTAGAATAAATTTCTTAGCTCTGTAACATGAGCCTGTTTTTCATGCTGGAAAAATTTCAGGGAGAACCAGAGTTTTCTACTCTGAGCTATTGTTTCTTTCTTGGTCCCGTTACAGGTATCTACTTGGCACTTTATCTTTCAACCGTTGCCTGCAGGATTCACTCTCTGTAGGTACAGACAGTTGACTGACAGGAGGTCAAAATAATGCTTCAGATAGCCATGGCTCCCAGCTAATTGTTCCTTTCAGCTGCTCTGGGGAAAAATCATGATTGAAAGTAATATTTTTCTAAGACAATGACCCCTGCCATCACCGTCAAAATCAAGGAGATATGTCTTATGCGATCTCATATGTACCAGAGAACATGGGGATTTCTTCTTGACCACAGTGTCAATGAAATTAGGGGACTGAGCCATTCTCTTTTTCTACCTCTCTCCAGTAAAACTATGCAGTCATTGGACTAGGATTGCATACAAAGTTCGTACATCCCCACTGAGGTAGAGGGTTTTTTACCGGCTGGGAAGTCGGAGACTTTTCAGGACATGCTAAGACACACTCATTTTCACACCTTATCCAAAGTCTCTCAGAACCTATAGCTGATGAGCATCTCTGCAAAGGGAGAAGGAAAAAAGAGGAAGTCAACTGAAGGCCTGCAAGATCCAGAAAAATTCCTACCAACTTTCACAAATTCTTCAAATACCACTTTAACAGTAGATTTGTGCAGTTGTTAAGGATGCTAGAAGGCAGCAGCTTCAATCATGAGTCTATTGTACTGTTACAGAGGTGACTTGGGACCTTCAGTGACCAAGGAGGAAACAGGATTCAAGAACAGATTTACAAAAGTTTCACCAAAGTTTTAGCATGATCATGAGACCTCCCCTACGTTACGGAAATAGAAGTCATTAGGGAAATCATAGAATCATTAAGGTTAGAAAAGACCTCCAAGGTCATCCATTCCAACCATCCCCTTACTACCAATGTCACCCACTAAACCATGTCAGCAAGCACAAATCCAACCTCTCCTTAAACACCCCCAGAGACTGTGATGCTACCACTTCTCTGGGCAACCCATTCCAATGCCTGGCTACTCTTTCTGAGAAGAAATACATGTACATGTATCTCCTAATTTCCAACCTAAACCTCCCCTGGCACAACTTGAGGCCATTCCCTCTAGTCCTATCACTGGTTACCAGTGAGAAAAGGCTGACCCCCAGCTCCCCACAGCTTCTTTTCAGATAGTTGCAGAGACCACTAATGTCTCCCCTGAGCCTCCTTTTCTCCAGACTAAACAACCCCAGTTCCCTTAGCTGCTTCTCGCAGGACTTGTGTTCCAGGCCCCTCATCAGCTTTGTAACCCTTCTCTGGACAAGTTCCAGGACCTCAATGTCTTTCTTGTAGTGAGGGGCCCAAAACTGAACACAATACCTGAGGTGCAGTCTCACCAGAGCAGAATACAAGGGGATGATCACCTCCCTGGTCTTGCTGGCTACACTATTCCTGATACAAACAATAAGAGGTAACTATTAAAATTTGCTGCAGCATAGATATAATCTGCAAAAAATGTCCTCTGGAAACATATTCAATCACATTGCTGTACCAGTCCTGATGCTGCCAATCATCTTCTCTCATGTCCATGCAAAGTGGAGCTTCTGACAATGGACAGGTGCAGGCCTTAGGCTGGCTCCAGTCCTTTGTTTATGTCTCCCTGACATATGCCTCCCTGCTCTTCTCTGGAGTTGAAGTTTTCTCAAATTGGAATTTTTGGTGTTTTTGTCACGTAATATGTATGTTGATCCAAGCACAGCCTGCAGAAGTGCTCATGCAGGTATTTACAGCTTTTGGAAGAGACAAAGCAATCAGTTCCTAGCTGCTAGGTAGAACAGTTAACTCTTTTGTTGCAGAGCTATTGAGTGTTTTGTCACAGTAGTAACTAAGAAATGTAATAGCTGTCTTTAGAAAACTGGTTTGGCTTGAGCTGATCCTTCCAGTTAACAAATATTTATACTTCCCTTAATCCAGTCCAGTTTACTGGATAGCTTGTGGATAGACTGTTGTTGCTAACTCAATAGTAATAACTTCTGCAGTCCCAGGACTTGTTTGTTTATGTTTTTTTTTTTGTTTGTTTGTTTTTAAATTTATTTTATTTTGTAAGAATTACAAAAGTAGCACTCTAAAATTGTATGCTTTATCAGAAGATAAGGGAGAAAACAGTTACTTTGGACAGTTTGAACAATTATGATTTAACATATGAAGAGAAGGTTCTTAGAACTAATATGACAGTTTTAACTTGCAGATAATGTTTTTCTGTGTAACTTTCAAGTCATTTTTAGAACTCATCAGAACTTCTCATTTGTCTTTCATAGGAAATCTTTCCTCTTGTTGAGATTTCCTTTCAGCACAGATTAGAAAACACCAAAATTTCCCTCTGAAAATACTTTTTGAAATATTTAAGATATTTCTTGATTTGTGTTTCTTGAATAAGAATGAAGCATTGAATACTCCATGAAATTAAACATTTTGATGAGTTTTTGTCATGACATATGATTAAATAATATATTCCCATAAAAAAACTTCTATGATTCCTGATGTATTTCTGGCAATGTTGACCAACTCTAGCCATTGCTAAAATGACAGCTTTACCATAACTACTTCTGGCTCCTCAGGCTTGCACTTATTCCCACCCCACAAAGTTAAATTATATACTTCCTTGTCTCTCTTAAAATCTGATGATCTAGTCTGGTGACTGCAAAAAAATATATATATATTATTCTAATCTGTGTCTTTTGATATTTAAATGATGGAAAGGATATGTAGTGCATATATGTATTAAGCACATTCCTTTTACATTTTAGTTTCTTTATCAGTAGGCATGTTTTCTCGCAGCTTTTCAATATAATTATTTTTCTTCCGTCAGTTATCTCAGGTAGTCTATCATAATGGAGGATGTGCAAAGTACAACATCAAGAACAATTAACTCACTTTTAGTTTCTCAGTGAAGGATGGTTTTAATGCTACAGTTTTGTTTATTAAATATTCCATATATCTAGAGTCTATTGTGTTCTCTTAACATACTAATTCCTCTAGTATGAAGTTTTCACACATAGCTGAATTTCCCCCATTTTGCTTACAGGGTTATCAGAAACTTATCACCAGATGGAATATTTGAAAAAAAGTTGTTCCAATCTTTAGCTCATCTTCCACAATTTGTTCTGCGTAAGATTGTAGAAATGACTTTTAACACTTTCATGTCTTACAGCATCCTGACACAAAGATGCACTTAGCATGAAGTAAACTAGTAATGATTTGGAAGTCAATACAACTATTTACATGCAAGTGCTAGAGTCTTTCACTTGACCAAGGCATAGGAAATTGCAACTGTAATGTAGAGCAGTGTACGAACCTTTACTTTCTATTAGGTCATTTATAATAGCTTGAGTATAACCTTTAAATTTTTTGCTTTCATAGACAATATTTGCCATCATTGCTCACAATACAAGAAATATATTTTGTTTCAGATTTGGACACTCTTAAGAATGAAAGAAAGAGAAAGTAAAGAAATACCGTTCCAAAATCATCTCTTGTATTGTTTTATGAATGGCTGTGGCATATATGTTATAAAAGACAGAAGCTTGCAGTTTTATCCTTCCCTTGTGACTACCTCTTTGTGTGAGTCAGCAGAGGCAGGCAGCAGGAACAACAACAGACCCACGACTGAAAAGTAAAGAGTAAATTTATTTTCATTACCTTGCCAGCTGAAGGATCCCTGAAGCAACACCAGGGCAGAGGGACACAAGTGGGGGGACACTAGAACCATTAAGCTTGGTCCATGCTAGAAGATTGCTGACCTGTTGTTTACATCTGTTTATCAAGGGTTTATGGAGGTCTAGTTCACTACCATGCTGTGATCTTCACTGTGCTTTTTGATCTTTTCCATACCAAGGCTGGGAGATAAGTATGCCTGACAGGACACTTCCAAGTCTACCAAATGCCTATGTTATCTATACACAAATGTGGTACCTGTCAAACACACAGAGGATAAGCATCAGTATGTGTGATTTATGTGTTTTCCTACATTACTACTCTCCAGATTTTATGGATTCCCAGCTGCATGTTCACCTGAACATACTTACAATCCTCTTTGCCAGTTTTCCATTCTCATCCCATCCTCCTTGCTAATCTGCTTTTAATCCATTCCTCCTAACACTCATATTGTAGCTGACTTTTGCCAACCTCTGATCAAGAAGCAGTTGTAACAACCCAGAGCTTTGAGCTTTCTGTGCTTGCCCAGTTCTTCTTCTCCTGCACCAAGAACACATATCCTACCTTCTTTCTGCTGCAGACTGATTGACAATAGTATACCTTTCTTTTCACCCAGAGAAACAGTAGGGGTCTTCTTAAATTCAAAAAGAGTATGAATCATCAGTATTAAAGACATTAATTCACACATTTATGGGTTGATTGTCTCCAGTGTTCACCTTCTTCCTCCGGCAGTACCTTCCATGGCATGTGAATTCATCGAAGAGAACGGACTGACAATAAAGTTGGTCAGGCCACTTAAACATATGCACCAAATTTAACTGGGCAAGTTAGCAACTCCATCATCCTGGTGTCATTATGTATTCCCTTCAGAAAGACAGAGACTGATGCTGTCTCCTTCATGGAACCTCAATTTGCCATCATTATAAGTATCACTTGTGTATAAAGCTAACAAGACTAGTTTAGTCTTTTGAGCCAAGATAAATGTCTAAACCTGGGAGCTGCAAAAACTCACATCCACTTTAATTCAAACTCAAAGAATGCTACTTAGAGCTGCTTCTATCTTTTCATGGATTCAAGTGAATATGATAGTACTGGTTACACACAGATCATATTTTCAAAATTTTCTTTGTAATCAGGGTGGCTATGTATTTTAAATTCTTATATGTTATGAAAATTTAAATTCAGCTAGGGAAGATTCCACTAACCAGCATAGAATTCTAATGCGATTTGTTTCAGGTGCCTTAGTATGCCCAAAATATTTGCAGTAGGTTGTCAGACATGACTTAGCTCCTGTAGGTGATCTGTGCCCTTATGGAATGGCATCTGGAGGGTAATGGGGATCTCACAGGAAAATTTAGTCAGCAATATCACATCTCCAGAGCTTCTCTGGAATCTCTGGGGTTGTGATTCCACACTGGAATATGCCCATGAAAGTACAGGACACTCTGGGACTAAAAATATTTAAGCCTTCACACTGTTATACTTTGTGCTCTCCTCTGCACTCATTCTGCAGTTGGCAAGTACTGTGATACTGTGATAGATACTGTGAAGGCTGCTGTATTTGTATCTTAGTATACAGATTGTATTTAGCATGAAGGACTTGATGTGAATTACATCACCACCACCACCACCCCACAAAAAGGCCAGTGTTATAGCATTTAAATGAATATTGCTACTCTCTGTTAATGAATGCTAAAATAAAATTATCATAGAACTATCTGTAGCATTTTTAGCAGTGAAGTTTTTATTTTCAGTAGGAGTAGTTTAAAGGAAACTGCTTTACAACCACAGTCATTGATTGAGACCATGAGTATACAATCATGGATTGATTGATTTATACACTTATATGTTACAATGAAAGTTTAGGGTGTTTCTTTTTTTCTGAATTTATTGCAAAATAATCTAAATCTACCACCTTGCTGGGATTTGGATTTGCTATAATTAATATCCATTTATATTGTCTCTCCATCATGCTCAAAAGTTATCTCTTAAAAGTACAAGGTATCATGAAAAGTAGTCAGACTGTTTATGTTTCTTTCCTTCCTTCCTTCCTTCCTTCCTTCCTTCCTTCCTTCCTTCCTTCCTTCCTTCCTTCCTTCCTTCCTTCCTTCCTTCCTTCCTTCCTTCCTTCCTTCCTTCCTTCCTTATTTCCTTCCTTCTTTCCCTTTCCCTTTCCCTTTCCCTTTCCCTTTCCCTTTCCCTTTCCCTTTCCCTTTCCCTTTCCCTTTCCCTTTCCCTTTCCCTTTCCCTTTCCCTTTCCCTTTCCCTTTCCCTTCCCCTTTCCCTTTCCCTTTCCCTTTCCCTTCCCCTTTCCCTTCCCCTTTCCCTTCCCCTTTCCCTTTCCCAATGAGTAGAAGTGTCTTAAAATTAAAGTCTGTCTGTGGCCTCATGCCTGTGAATTAGCATGCAGAGCTACACAGGCCTTGTGCTGGAGGCAGCAGTACAAGCCAGCATTGGGAAAGAGCAGCAGCCGGTGAGGGAAAGGGCTAGCTGCAGGAGGAGGGATGCAAAAAAAGCAAGAGAATGGAAAGAAGCTTTCAAAAGGGAGGTAAATGGGAAAGACAAGGGCAACAGCAACAGTGGAAGGGTGAAGGTGAAGAGGGGAGAACAGCTGTTTTTTCCCCTTGCATCCTGACTGAGTTTTTCTCTGAAATGCCCATGTTTTTTGAGCATATTGATTCTGTGACCCTCTTTAGCTGTTTGAACTCTCCATTGGAAAGAATCAAATTCAATCCAAATCTGTTTCTGGGATCTGTATTATTTTGCATTCCCTTGAGGTCTGAAGGAAACAGAAAAGACAAATGGTGTGATAATCACAGACCACACAAGAAAAAAAAAAATCACAAGTAGGGGAAAAAAAGCCCAGGAGAGGCCTGATTTTCAGGGACTTCTAATGTAATGGTCAAACTTCTTCAATGATTTTTTTCATTGTAAGAAGAAAAAAAAAAATAAAAACACAATAAGCATGGAAAGTAAACAACAGTAGCGTCTAAAACTGAAAACTAAGATATTGATAAGACAAGAACTGGTTCAATATTTTTTAAAACATCAAATGTATTCAATGCCATTAATAAATTTTAGTCTTTCAGGCAAGGTACTTTTCCCCTGTACTTTCCTGGAAAACTGTTTTGGCACGATTAGGCGATGACTCGCGAAGATACGCTCACAACAAACTCCTTTGCATTTGCTTGGCTATTGTACTGTTGGTGCAACTTGTATAGGTGATGGGCTTTCTTCACCTGAAATCTGAATCTTTACAATCCACAGTTTTATTATAATATCAGTCTGTGCAAAACAGCAACTTGGGAATGCCACCTGAATCTCGGTAAAAGCAGAAGGTACCTCAGTACTACTGTGAACTGTAACTGATCCAGAAAGTAGGAGTAAACTCCTATGGAACTAAAATACATTAGTATAGCAGAACTATTTAAATGTGACTGCAGTGTAAATAACATCATGTTTTTTGGAGAAAGGTACAGTCAAAAGAAACTATACTAACTTGGAAAGGGAAATGAATGTTGATTTAATTGGCTACTTAATGATTATCTGTTTTCTTCTTCTTCTTTTTCTCCTTCTTCCCTTTTTTAATCCAAACAGAAAGGTTAATCTAACTATACATTTAAGGCTTTTAAAGGCTCCATTACAAGACTTATTATGCTAAAAGAAACATACCTGGCATGCTGCAGTTTTCTAAATGTATCAGCGATGCATGTAATGATTCACTTAAACCATCATGGTCAGAATTCTTTTACATTATTTCTATGTAAATTGGATGCTTCACAATTACTATAATATGTGTGAAATTCCACTTATTATTTCTTTTAACATGGAAACTTTTATCACTTAACTTCAACTCACTGGACAGAATATTTGAACCATTTGCAGTCATTAGAGCATTTTTGTTTGGTCAAAACCCTTGTGGGATTATACTTTGGAAAAATAGCATGAATTACATTCAATGCAACTGAATGGCAATTTTAAATATATAAGGGGCATCAGGAGTGCTTGTCATTATACTTAGAATTCAACATTATATTTTATCTGTTATGGACTTGTTTTTACATTTGCGTCTTTTATCTTCAAGAAACTTCTATCAGCATGTAACATTAAAAAACCACAATCCATATAGAAAAGGCTATCTAGTGAAGTACACCTAACTTTTCATGTTCTGGAGAACCAATTCAAAATACTTGGGTTACAAGTTTTTTCATTCACCTTACAAGTCAGAAGATATTTTTCTATATCCTAGGAATCACTGGGTGAACAAGCACAGCTGGAAGTCTCCCCTAGTAATACTGAAGGTGATGTTCTGCTTTGGTAGACTTGGCACAGGGTGTCACTCAAAACTTTCTAGGATTTCAGAAAGTGACAATCCACTTTGGAAGAAGGCAGAAGAGAAAAGAAAGAGTTCAGAATCACAAATGGCCTCACAATCCAAGCAGAAAGAACTGTAGGAAACACTATTTTGAATGTCTGCTTTCTCATTCTCCCACAGGTAAACTAGCCCAGTTTGCAGCCTCTTAGTTTTGAGTGTGCTTCTCTGGCTGCAACTAGCAGGAATAGGGATTTGCAGTTCAGATACCTTGAGATTGCTCCAAGAATCCAGGGATTATTATTTACGGACTTTCAAAGAATTATAAGTGTTTGCACTAGACAGAGAAGCAACCTAGAATAACAAGGAGGTTTTGCAGGAGGTAGTGCATGTACATATCTTTCATGATCCAGACTAGTAGGTTGACAACTTTTGCTTATTCTGGGGATCTTTCAGTAATGTCCTTTCTTCCATCATCTTCCTACTCATGTACCTGCCATTTTGGAAGAGTGAAAATTTTATGTTTCTGCTTGTTCTGGCTTTAAGCCTTCTCAATCTGTTTCTATTTTAACCCGTTTTGATAACATTTTCCCAGAAAAGTGTTTAATGAAATTAGTAGATTTTAAGGACAATTTGAATGTTTGTTTGTTTCTCTGTCATCTGAAGCTGTCATTTTTAAGACAAACTAATGAAACAGATTATGATTTTAGTGTTCTAATTTTCACTCTAACAAACTCTGCTTCTCATCCCTCAGTGAAGCTCTCCTGTTTTAATTCATGTCAAAATACCTTTGGTAAAAATATACTTCCCAATTCTTAGGAGAAGTACTCAAACTTTTCCACAAGCGTTCTTTGATATTTTCCAGAAATGCATCTACCTGAGCTCACAGAACTGTTCATCTTGAATTTCAGTGTCAAAACACAGAAGACACTTTAAAACCAGGGCTTCTACAAGAAAGGTGAGGAATCTTATCCTAAGCACAGGCCTGGGGGTCATCATTTGCTGACATTTTTCCTTAAAGTTGGCACTCATGCCTCTGTGGTTTTAAGCATAATAATAATAATAATAATGATAATAAATAATAATAATCAATTTCCTTTATATAAAAGGCATTACACAAGGTGATAAAAGCTTTCTTTCCTTTTGACTTAACAGTTATCTGGCAATATTTTTTCATTCTATTTTTTAGAGAATACTTTGCCTCTCTACAACACAGATATAGACAGTGAAAAATAAACTTAACATAATTAGCATAGTTGTTTTTCTTTATTTCAAATAAAAGCATCATTTTTGTATTTGAATTTGTATTTACAATACAATTTTTGGTTAATTTTACTAAGTGGTTTAGAGGAGAATTTTCTAGTTTGCTTTTTGTATGTTTTGCATATTTTAATTTAACTTAATGAATATCTATAATATGGAACCAGATATCTATAGCTACATAGAATGCTTATACTGCATATTTTAAGTGTAATTTTTAAAATATGTATTTGAAGTTTATATTTTAGTAAAATTCAGCATACATTAGGTTGAATATATTTTAGAAATATCCTCTACCATTGCTACCTTAGCTTCTGTTCATATATATTTACCGCATTATTTTATATATGCTCATATGCATTCTAAAATGAACTACTCTTCTAAATATTTGCTTTCTCTATTCATTAGGTTTTTACCTCACTCATTAAAATGCAGAATGAGTGCTCACTTTAAATTTTTCTTTTGAAACTGAGCTACCTGGGAAATATTATGTAGTATATCTCTATGCAACGCAGTCACCAGCGATTTAAATAGATATAGTTAGAAATGGTAAAGACTTAAGTTTCCTCATAACTCATATTGGAATTAATGACTTTGCTCACAGACGTTAGTCTAGAGGACAGAGAGTGAACAGTGCTGTTACAGAGAATAAGCCACGGGCAAGTCAGGCAATTCACTGAGGACAGAATGATTAGCCACAAGGAGCACTTACAATGTGCACTGGTAATTTAGGTAATTGTATTGCAGGGTTTGTAGATCTATGAATTACAGAGATCCTTTTAAAAATATATATTGTACAATTTGAACATATCCTGAAGCAGACACCAGAAAGAATCAGCTATCAAGTAATTCAGATAAGAAAAACCTGCACTGATGTATAGTATTTGGAAAATTGTATGGAAAGGAATATACAATAAAACTATTGCATATATGTTTATCATATGGACTTCTTCACTAGGTCGTTAGGTATTTAAGCATCCCAAAACACAGAAAAATGCAGAAAATTAAAAACAAAGCAAAAAGGGGAGAAAACCTTAAGGAGGAAATGGTTCTATTGTAATACCACTTTAGATTAATTTATGTTATCATTTTTTAAATGTCTAATGTAGTCATACCTAACCTAGCAAAAAATCCTTATATTTATTTCTTTTTTTCCACTGCATATTTTCAAAGACCTCCTATAGTTAACATTATAATATAGTTAGTTGCTACAAATAATCTGCACTGATTATAGGAAAACTGTCAGTGTCTGTTCAAGGTCTGAAAAGGCTGCAGCAAATAGCTTTTCTCTTTGCCATGGAGACTGGGGTCTGTTTTTACGGTTACTCTGGTAACCAAAGCCTTTCTGGTGCTAGTCCTTTTCAGTTACTTTAGCTATTAAACCCTCTGGTTGAGACAAAAGGAAGGCGGTATGCAGACACTTCCCTATAAAGCAAATCTCAGGGTTAAAATTGAGCAAAACTTGTAATAAAAGAAATAAAAGCAGCTTCTAATCAGCTGGTTACATTGTGGCTGTGAGGTGTTTGTGTGCTTGCCTACATGTGGGAAGCAATAGCTTGATATGTTTGAATTTTAATCTGATTATTACAGGACTAGAAAATGGATTAGGCATCTTCAGTGTTGTTTCAAGGAACACATTCTCTCGAATGTGCAACCCTCAAAGTGCAAAAGGCATCAGGTATCAGTTGGGGGGATTTTTTTATGGGGAGGATTCTGACATTACTTGAGGTGACAGATATTAAAATAATTGTAAGTAGAGATTATAGAATGCTACAACAAAAGTCATGGGTTTGTTACTGGGCATTAATCATCCCTCTCAGGGACTGCGATGCTTTAGAAAACAAAGTCATAAAAATAGATGCTGACCTGAAAGCTTATCATCATCACGATAACAAAATACCCAATTTAGTGATCAATTTCATGAAGTTGATTACAGAAGATTGGCAACAGCAACAACTAAAAGAGAGAAGACTGAGTTGTAAAATATTTAACAACTGAGATAGTAGTAAGTGACACTTCTGCTTGGAATCTGTAAGTGTAGGCAGACTCCCAAATTATCTTGTTTTTCAAAATAGTAATGTTTTCACCTTAGGTGAGGGCTTATTATGTCAAGCTTTTACCCTTCCTATACATTTTGGTTTGAGCTTTCTACTCTGAGTAAAGAGGATTTTTCTCTGGAAGAAACAGCCAACTAAATAGACCACAAATAATATGCTTCACAACTGAACAATCCATTCTTGCTTTAACATGGTCAAACTAAGTAACTCTAAACACTGCAATACCCATGGTGATAAACCACTTTTGAGCTGCAAAGTATTCAATTATTTTTCATTTGAACTATTAAATGTGTCACACACAAATTCCCCATTGCTGTTTTCACCCACATAGATCACCATGTTTTTTTTTTTAAAATTTTGTCCTATCAGAATGGAGTTCAAACTGAAACACCTCAGAATATAGCAACTAAATTAATATCAATAGGTATTTGTTAACAGACAGGAAAGTACCTGTAGTATTTTAAAATGAAATAATCAGATTTGTGAATTCCAATAGGGAATTCTCATTTAAATGTATAGGCAAAGTATTAAAGTGATAAACAAGGTTTTCTGAGGCCACTGTTCTATGTTAACTTCACGACATGAGAGGACAAGTACTGATTCCTTATACTGGGTATGCCACTGGTAACCAGGTGTTCCCACACAGAAAAATAAAATATATTTAACAGCTTTTTGTTCCACTTTCTGAAGAAGACAGATATCATGAGAAGGAGTGGGGAACCAAACATATATTCCCCAAATGGCTGGAATCAGAAAGAAGTGGAATTTTTGGATTTCCTGTGGTTACTGATCAAAAGAATTTATGGATATTTGTGTTGAAAATGGGTCCTGCCATTTAACTTGTTTTTGCACAATGTTTCTAGAATTAGCGGATTAATGTAAAACTTTTGGCTAAATATCTCTGCAGCCTTTCTGCCAGCTCAATTTCCCATTTCCAAAGAAATGGATGTTATACTTGTTAAAATACCAACCTTGTATATTCGTATGTGTGAAAAAATCCTCACCTGTAAATTAGATAGGCTGTAAAATGGCAGGTTTCTGACAAATGATCCTGCAATCACTGAACTAAACACAAGAAGTTCTTGACACAGGAGATTTTGTTACCACATTTGTCATTAGCCTTTCTAACCAATTCCTTGTGTTGGCACTTTACATCTCAGAAGATGTAATGTAACTGCAACCTCTTTCTCAAACTCATATTCAGCAAAAAATAAAATAAAATAATAAATTCAGAAGTGGCATAGGAGGTCCTCAAACTTTGTGCCAGGTCCCTCATAGTGTGGGAATACTTCAGTGACCCAGTAAATCAACCTTCTCTTTACTTGGTGTAGTAGGTAAAATGGTCAAGCTCTGATCTGCTAGTTTTGGCTCCTTATTCCCATGGCCAAGGATGACATCCAGATAGTGCTCCTGCAAATTGGTTACCCAAGGTTAACCCTACAGGTAGCTCCGTCTTCTGCAAGGATCCTCTCTGGGCTCACAGGTGAGGATTTTCTTGCAGGATATTGTATGAATTGCACTTGGCAAAAAGTGCAAAAAAAATATTTTGCACAGCCAGACACAGAAACTTGCAATCTGTTTCTTTTGACCTTTCTGTAGAGGGGGACAGAGGTCCTTACTACAAATATTGTACATGGTGATGGGCAGTCTGTGGTCCTTCATGAGATTTTGGCCTTGGGGGGGAGGGGGAAGGGGAATGTTATTCCCATTTTACAGCAGTGAAAGTGGAAATCCAAAGAGGCTGAATGACAACCAAGATTCAAATTTTAGTATGAACACTGGGATACTAACCTTGTGTTGATCTGAAAACTTCACAGCAAAGGGCTCGAGCAAAACCCTCAGCTACACTTGAGACACATTCATCTGGGGTAAAAGCATTTCTGAAGTAGTGCAAAGCAGTTCAAATTGAATAAAAAGCCTACTTGTGTGTCCTAGCTGCAAATCACATAGTTCAGATGAAGTGCCTAAGCTGAAACCACAAGATATGGTCATCTAACCCACAGATAAATTATATAAAGGTAAATAAGGTTGATTTATTCCTTTTTTTCACACAGGTACTGATACACAGAATGGCTTGGTGAGCACAATCATCTCCAAGCAAATGAACAAAAGTCTCACAAGCACATTGATCAGCACATATTTGGAATGGTCAACCCAGAGCAGAGCAGAGTGGTTCCAAAGAATGTTTATCAGTATGGTGATAGGTGCTTTATAAATATAGATATAAAAATAGCTGCTCTATGTTACTCATTTCATATCATCTTAAAAATATTTTTTTGTCAAGTGAAAACCAGAGGTCTGTGTTTTCCAGACCTTTTGCAATGACAGGGCTGTGCACAAGTGCCCGCAAAGATGATCTGTGGCAAAGCTCCCGGGAGCCTTCTAGCCCTGCTCCTCTTTTGTAGGATTAAAAGCCATGGGGCATAAGTACTTGACCTTTTGTGACTTCTGGGAGCACAAAGATTTGTGGGGAATGATGGAGAGGAAGCTCTGGGCCATATGATTTTAGAATGAGCACCTCTTATAATGAATGTGTGATGTCTGAGAGGGGTGGAGATGCTAGTGAAATCAGGAAAAATATTATTACTCATGAAAAAAAAAAAAGATATCCAGAATGACTCAGTACAGTCACAAGCTGCTCTATTTGTTTTCCATTTTATATGTCTCCACAGCTAAGTAGGTGCTCTGCCCACATACTATTTATCACAGAGGATTGGCTGGGGGAATTGGCCCACATTTTTCAGGTCATTTCTTGGTTGTAGCAATAATCTTTTGTTGCTTAGAGATCAGCAGTGCAAATATAGAGTAGACTCAAAGAAGACTTGTCCATGTAAAATTCTAATATTTACCTTCTGTATGTGAAAGACTTTTATAACATGCCTTTAAAGCAATATCATAAATGAAGTGACATTCTGAAGTATGATTTTACAATTATTAAATCAGAGTATTGAAGGCATTTGTCTGAGATGTCTTACTCTGGTTTGAAAGTCATGAAGCACATTTTATGAACCTGCTGCCCATGTGGGATCAGACAAGTCTTTTCTGTTTTGCATTCTACAGCTACCTTCTCCTTATAATGAGGGGAAGAAAAAAAAAAAAAAGTTATTTAGACCTCTGTTTTGCCTAATCCAATGTGCAAGTAAATTTGTAGAAATTAGGTCTTTTTTCATATGCCTATGAAAGTATAGGAACATCATTCAGAACCATTATTTGCAAGTTAGCAAGCAACATACAAGCAGCAAAGACATGATTAGAAGACCAGTTTCTCTGGCTGTTAGTTTTGTGGACTTCCTTCAGTTGCCTAAACATAGACAGAGAGAATTATCTGAGATGACTCAGCCTGTCTGAGACATCCTTACAGGGGTGGCAAGTATAAGACCAACAATATGCTGGAATGACAGCTTAAAAGACACCATGAAGTCCCTAAGCCATCTCAACTGATGATCTCAACATTGAGGCCATCTCAACATCTCACCCCTCTCAGACATCTCAGCTACCTGTTTAGGCAACCAAGGCAACCAAGTTTGCTGTTTCAGCAATTAAGTCACAGATGCAGATGACCAGCGGGAACAATCCCCGTGGCTTCTGCAGAAAGACTATCTCACATAGTTCACTTTTTTTTTTTCTTTAAAAAATGATCATAATAATGTCCAAAAATATTCCTGACTTAACTTGTTAATCTAAATAACCTGAAAGTACTTTTCAGCAAAAAATGAGTAAATTTACTTGAGAAAAAAAAAAATATATATATATATAAAATTGTTGTAGTTTCATGGAAACTTTATTAAAAAACCACCACCTTTTCTCCTTCAAAACCAAAGTAAACCAAAACAACCTCAACCCGGATTCCTTTTAAACAATTTATGACATACTCAAGTAGTATCTTGAAGCATTGCTGAGGAGCTATACCATCAACAAATGTATTGCAATCATGAATCAATACATTAAAACACCTAAAATAGGCTTCAGTATAGTATGGACTGAAGTGTCATTTAGATAATTGTAGTTTATTGTCCTAGAAAATATACCCTTTTATTTTTACCTGTTAATTTTTGAAGATTCTTTTTTCTATATCATTAGCCATTCAGATAGTCACATACTTGCCAAAGTGACTTTATAAATGGTTCATGTTACCCTGCCAATTTTTAAATCACCATCTCCCTGCATCTAGCACATAGCCCCAGTCTGGCAGACAGCTTTATCACAAGCCTCATAATTGTATTTTCTTTCTCACGGCTTCTGAATACTAAAGCTATATGACTGTATGAGGTTCTCAAGCTTTCATCAAAACATTACTTTTTCTGCCTTTCATTTGTGTAGAATATTTTTAAAAATGCCATTTAAATGTGACAGAAATTTACCAACAATACACATGAATTAAAACTGATGGAATACTTATTACTGCTTTTTCAAAACCTTCTCAAGGTTTTACAGGCAGTCATGTGATGTTTGTATCAGCCTTGAGTTTGACCATGCCTGCCATCGAGAATTGATTCCCTGCTGTACATACTTTAGGTCTTCATCCAAGCTCACATTTAGCAATTGAAATGAGAAACCCTCTGCAAAATCCAAATTTTTGCAATTTTTGCAGTGAAACAGAGGAACATGCTTTTTTTTTTTTTTTTTTTTTGAGTAGTAGTTTCATTTAGCTGACCACAAAGAAGTCTGCTCTCTGTTCACCAGTGCATGCTTCAAGAATGTCTACATGGGGACTTCTGTATCTTCTTCAATGTCTTGGACTGGAAGCAGGACTAGTTTCATATACCTACACTGAGACCTGTGAATATCTGTTGATAAAATTATGGTAGGGAGGCAATGTTAATTTTACAGTAACTTCTTTTTATTCTTTCCTTGAAGGAATAAATATTTAGCAGTTAAGTATATTGGTATTCTTTTATCAATATCTTGTAACACTGTCTTCAAGACTTTAATTTTCCATTTGTAAATCAGTGTTGGTAGGACATTTAACAGTACATACTCTTTGCCTAAGACAGTGCAATTTTGTTGGAGCCATACATAAATTCTTAATTTGGTTATTGTAAATCTTTATTAAACAAGTTATTCAAATACAGTATATATCTTTATTTATCTTACATTTTCATCAGTATTTATCTTACATGGTCCAAATATTGCCAAAATCCCTGTAAAGGATTGATAAAGTCTCAATTTATTAAGTTAGCTACAACTGTGCCTAACTTTACCACAAGGATAGTTACATTGGCCCTTACAGAACTCAAGCTTAACTTTTCATGGCCTTAGTGCAAAGTTATTTGAATGTAAGTTTTTAAAGCTAACAAGAGCAATAAAATTACTCCCATCATGCACCAGCTCAACCCATATTGGCAAAACTGTCCTTGACATACAGATAAATAGCATATCAGTTTGATTGTTATTTTGATCTCTGAATTTTGGTTCGTAGTTACTTTTAATCCCAACTTGCTCAAGCTGCTGGAAGATGCGTGGATATAATGTTTATGACCCATGTCATTTTCTTAACATTTCCAGTATTTGAACGTTTTGAGAAAGTGTGTTGTTGTTTTTTTTTTTTGTTTTTTTTCCATTAACATTTTTTTTCCCCCTCTGTTAATTTTTAATACTAGCACAATTATAACATATAGTCTGGGGGGTTGTTTTATAGTAGCAAAAGTACTAAACACTCCTCTGGAAGCACTTGTATTAAGACTTTAAGTAATAGATAACTTAAAAGATCTTTTACTTCAATATAATTTTCTATAATATGGTGTTATTTGGAGTAATATAACTATCCTGAAATATGGACATAGTTTACACAGCTTTTGCTTGTTAGCTTTTAAACATCATTCTGTGTTTTCATGTTTTAAGATCTCTAGACTATATTAGAAAATATATTGCAGTGAAGGAAAATGACTGAATTTTGCAAATCTAACAAGAATAATCTGTATACTTTAATGGGAAGAAAATAATTATAGAAACAAATAAGACTTCCACAAATTATAATAAGTATATTTTTCTGTCTTCTATAATCTATTACTTCAGTGTAATAACTTTACCACTGAGAAAGTGTCTGAGTTAATAGATTCATAAATCCAGTGCTTTACCCATTTAGGTCTATGAATTGCAAAATTAGAGATTTTGTTTGTTTGCTTTATTTTAATTGTTTTTCTTAGACTGTTCCTGTAGATAGCTTTTACTTTAAGGAAAAAATATAGGATCCATTTAGGCCAATGTTGATAGAAAACACTGATAGTTTTTTACTGTAAAATTAATAGAACAAATACATATATATCACAATATGAAATAAAATAACTCTATAAATATAACTCTGGAAACATATGTATTTAAATGATATTTGTTAGAAGGGTTGCACAGGATGTGTCTATGTTCTAACACAGAATTTCAACAGGTGCATAAACACCTGACTATTTAATCATGTTTCATCTCACTGATCTTGCATTTGCAAGACCTAATTTTTCACTGGTTATTTTGAAGAGTTTTTTTTTTTTTCCACTAACTTTTATCACTTCTAAAAAAGTCTCTGTAAAAAAGGAAGCCTGATATTTCCTACAAAATGTAATTCCCTTCACACTAGGCCTTGAATTCCTCATAGGAATCAACTCTGTCAGTCTCTATCAGCACTGTAAATTCATCTCAAGTAGTCTTATGAGATGGGTCTCCTGGCTATCCTCAATGTCTTTGTCTTGAGCCCTGTTCCACAGGACTGTACCTTCTACACTGATCTTCAAGTCTAGAGCCAGAAATGCCATAGGCAGTTTCTTTGGATTTTCAGTTCAGTGCTGCATTTCACTATTCCAAAGATCGATGCCTAGAGCTATTTTGTTTATTTGTTTTCCAGAGTTTTAAATACTTCAGCTGCATCCTCTGATCAGTTGCACCACAGCAGATCTGCCTCTGTGTAAAAGAATAAAAACATCATAAACAAAAGCTGGTTGCTTGAGAAAAGTTTAGATTATACCTATTTGTTTTCATTTAGGTGACAAATGTGATGTTGCACACTGTCCTTTCCAAGAGGACAAAGAGTTTTGATAATGTTTGTACCTTTTAGGGCTCTATAGGGTTATGTCTGTTGCACGTATACACATACGCGCCGACTCACATACACTGAAGAGAGGAAGTCATTTTATTTTACACAAATCAGCTACTTAAAGTAAATTGAGATATATAGAATTTACCAATGAAATGAGTGATTTGATGTGAATAAAAGAGGTGGTGTGTTGTAAATCAGTACTGACAGCCAAATGGGAAAAATTGACAGAGCACTGTAATCACTCCCAACATCCACTGAAGTTATTGATCCAGAACCTCTATAATCCCCTTCACATAACACAAGCAATTTCATATAATACCTGTAATAACAGTGCATTCAAACTCAAGTAGCCATCAGAAGCTTTGTATCTAATGGTGAAGCAGGCCTCTGCTGAGTAAGTGTAACAACTCGAGCACAAAAACGCCGATGACTCTTGCCTTTCATAGGTAACGGTCTACGATAAGAGCTAGTTCAGAAGATAAACAGTTCCTAATGCCAAGGAAAATGAGCTATTAATTGCCTGCTTGCTAAATATGTTGTAAAGGCCTAAAACCCTAGGTGCAAAATTGCGGGAATGTAAACTGGATTTGGGGACTGATAAACTCCATATGGCAGCTATCTGATGTTAATTACAAGAGAGGAACGAAGGCTGAGAGGTATTTAGCTGCTGGGTCATTACATCCTTCCCAGGTGTTTTTTCCCGTGAAATGTTGCACCAGTTTTACAAGCCCCTTCCCTGGCTGATGGATTATTCCACAGCCTTATCAAAGCTTTGCCAGCTCCTCATTAATATATAGAGCGAGCGGCACTGCTCTATATATCATTGTCTTCTTCTTGGGGAGGGCTAATCAGTCAGGCATTATCAGTCAGTCAGCAGAAGGCAGGCAATCAGGCCTGACAGCGGAGAATCATGGGAGATCAGGGAAGGTTAAATGAGGCTGACAGTTGTGATAATGATGATTATACTATAAATTAAGATATGATGATAAAGGAGAATAAAAGACACAATCTGAAGCAATATTTGGTTTAACATGTCTCTCTTTTTCGGTACTGTTAAATGGCCATAACATTTATCACACTGAACAAGAATGGACATTTAACTACCATGATAAAATAGGACAGCATCAGATTGAAAACCCAACAAGTTGTGATTATTGTGTCAGGCACTTTTCCACCGGTTGAAAAAACTGGAGATAGAGCATATGTTATAATCATTCATGCATTATTCTGCAGAATGAAAAGAAAATAGATCTATTTTAGAAATGTCTTCCAGACTTCTCGATATTAAAAAAAAAAAAAAAATCCAAAAGGAAAAAGTTAATATATTCTCCTGTATCCAAGATCATTTTTATCAATGAAACAATAGGAAGCTATGTGATAGTTCCTCCCTGCCAACACCTCATAACGAATCTGTGTATTTATTGAGAGCTGATTGGGAGAATTTCTTTTTCTCCATTAGTCTCTTATTAGACAAAAGACTGTAAATGAAATTACAGAATATCAACACATCGTTTTCAAAGATTGTTTTCTTGTTAGACAGAAAAAATAACTATGCTTCAAACAGGTGAAATAAAATATGAATTGATATGGTTTGAAGTTGTGAGCATATGCAATACAGTGGGCTTTATGCAACTCCTTGGTGGTTTGCTTAGATGGACCACTGATATATGTTTAATTTATGATTTTTATGTTTAGGATTGTTAACAATCCTAAATAGGTATCATCTGACTGTAAGAATGAGCATGATATTGATTAGTGCATTAAGTCAGCACAGCCATACCTGGCTGAAGAGAGTAATGTGTGCATAGGTATGCTTGCCATGAAAGACAAAGTTTGGAAATGAAAGTGTAAAATCTTTTGTTTGGAAAACCATGCATGAATGAGTTGAACCTGAATGTCTTGTATGTCTGCAAATAACTGCTGTGCTTCCTGCAGATATGCTGAAAAAAACTATTGTCTATATACATATAGATCTTTGTACCAAAAAATATATATATATAATGATTTGCATGTGTGATATATAATTTCTTTCACTGTGTCCATAGAGCTGACCATGCTCCTATTGCAAAGGCAGAAGCTGAGACTGAGCCAAAGGAGTAAAGCTATACTCTTTATATCTGTTTTGTACGTGAATAGCTGAAAATATATTTTTGTGTAATGCACTCATATGTTGTGCATCTTTATCTATGATATGATATGATTGTAAGTCCACCACATACAAAAAAAGTGCAAGGAGATAATAATTTGATGAATCATTATATTATTTGGTTGCTAGCTGATTTGTGCAAATGGAGCTTTTGTGTTATACATAAAAAACAACCTTCACTTAGCGTATGTTGTATTAAAGTGACAGTGCAGGAGAGAGAAACAAGTACTTTAAAAGTTCACAGTTTTTATTTTCTTCATTTCTTATCACCTCAGATCAGGAAGTATTCTCAATACAAAAGCTGATTATTAACTGTAGAAGTGGTTCAGATGACTGTGCAAGTCAGAAACATAGTGATTTGCTTTATAAATTAAACAAAGTTAGTACATATCAAGCCTCCTATGAAACACGACTTCTCTGGAAGCTGCTCAGACACAACGGTGATGGCAGTCACTTAAGTGCCCTAGACAAACAGAAATCTTTGCTGTGATTATAGTGATTACCTTTTCTACAGTGACTGACTCAATGGAAATAAAACCAGAGCTATTTTACAGCAGGTTAAAAAAAAAAAAAATTAAAAAAAAAGAAAAAGAAAAAAAAAACCACCCCACACACCTTGAGATGACTGCTGTAGTATTGTTTTTCACTGGAAATGGCCTATTGTCTAACACACTTTAGAATAGCATTTTTATTATTTGATCAGTTCAATTTACCAGAGTAGTGAAAATTGCACACATTCCCCTCATACAGATGTAAAGGAAGGAACACAGATGAGTTTATAAACCTGACAGTCTGTCATGCAAGTGCTTATGCAACCTGCACTCTCTGGCTGTGCAGTCTGCTCTTCAGAAAAACCAAAAGATGTGCATTATTAGAGGACAAGGAGATAAGATGGAAAAATGCAAAGAAAGAAATGTGATCAACTGGAATAAGCTAATGCAGCATACTATGCTTATTTATGCATTTCTTTTCTGTAATGGTACATAGCACTTTGCCTTGTTTCAATTTGAAACATGTTACTGCCTCTGAATAAAACCACCAGAGTTCTTTATGAAGATAGGTATTTTGTTTTGCTATTTATCCTCCTTCAGATCAGGTTTTTATTAAAGGAGCAGCACTGCTTCAGAGACTTTCTCACTAGCTTCTTCCATTAATTCAAGTGCATGCTGAAGATATATTCACAGAACATCAGCCCAATAAACCAGCAAGTTTTAGCAAAATAATAAATTTCTTCTAAGAGGCAGACAGAAGATAGACATGGCACAATCAAGAAAGAGGGAGGAGACTGGTACAAAGATCATGACTACATATTTTGGGGAGATCTATTGCTAGGGTCAAGGCACTCTGTGCAAAAGCATATTCGACTCGGATTCATGGTGATAAAACACACTGCTCCCCTCACTGCTTAAAGCTATAGTTAATTTGAAAAGAAAACAAATTTATTAGGTGTATTTTTTGAGGATATGTTATTAAAAGCATGTTGTTTTCAAAGCCTTTATTCATTTGTGGTGCTTATTCACCAAGTTGTGGAGGTAGTAATCTATTGGCTTAAATATCACTTGTTGGGCTCAAAAGTCCCCTGTAGGCCTTGACAAAACCAAGATTCAGGCCCGTGCATTTCAGGGTAAACTACGAATTTCTTAGGGGGGGGAAATCTATAGTAACTCCAATGAATGTGATTGGGATTTTACAATCAACTGGTGCAGCTAGGATTTCCTCTGAAGAGTTTAATAGATGCATACATTGCTGATTCTTAGATGTTAAGGTTCAAGAACCAGGATCTTTTGTCTTCCTTCAAACTTTTTCTTCCCTCTTTCTTCCCTCTCCCACCCACCCTTAATGATCTAAGCATGCAGAGTGTACCCCACTGTAGATGGCCAAAGCTAATGCCAGCCAAGTCTGAGGCACTTAGCTGAGACTCATTAGCCTTGTTATAAAAATGCAATTGGATGTGTGGTTTATCATTTAGAAGTAAGGTTCTAATTTTGGCACATAGGAGGCTGCAGGCAGGAAAATATCTTGTTCCTTATTCCATTTTATTAACTTTGTTTTGTTCGCTTGAGCCTAGTACTGTGTTAGACTTTGAATAATCACAGCTGTACAGGTAGCTCCAGTGGAGTGAATGAGAGGCTTTTTCAAGGGCTCTGCTCCCTGCAGAAATGATTTGTACCTCTGCCTGATTGTCACTAACAGAAAATGAGAAATAGGAACATTCAATGCAAAGTAATGTGTTCTGTACAATTACTGGATTAATAATTTTATTCCATTACTGTGTGGGGAGAGAGGACATCAGGTTGAAGATCTGCAATTCTAGTATATTTCTAAGCGTCCTGTTAAGAGAGTGAGCAAGGGTCAGGAAACTTAATTATGCCATAACTAGATAGAAATTGCCAAGTGATAAAAAGAAACATCCAGCCAGATTCAGCAGGAAATTACAGCTTTAATAATATAGCATAATGCCTACTTCTATACAATTATTGGAGAGACCCTGAATGATTTTAAATAACAGGCTTGGTTTTCCAGTAACGACAGAGAAAAAAAAATCTGAAAATGACATTTTGCATTTGCTGTAAATATTTTTCTGAGGTTTTGGAGCATTTTTTTTGAAAGATTAAATTATCAAAAATCGTATATTTACTCTTGGTGATATGGAAATGTTATTATTCTGAAATGAGAGAAAGGTGATATTTATGGAGGAATTAATACTTGTGGAAATTAAGCCTGTGGAATCATACTTTTGGTTCATTGTGTTTCTGTGTTGTATTTGTAATTTTGAACAAAAAAAAAAAAAAAAAGGAGCATGGAAATTTACATTAAATATTTTAGTAATGAATGTTTTTGTTTTACAACCCCATTTTTTTCCATGCTCCAACCATGTTTGAGTCCAATATCTCCCTGAACTGTGTTATTTCAGTAAAGTGCTTATGAACAGATTAAAGATGCACTTTCATGCTGACATAGAGGATTTTCTTATAATTTTATAGTCTTTATGAAAAACAAACCAAAAAAAAAATACTTTTTTAGCATAAACACAACTCTTCATCCTAATGAGAAGCAGCTTGTTTCTTTTTTTTTTTTTTTTTTTTTTTTTTCCCTGTACCCTCCTGGATGAAATAGGATATTTTAAATATTAAACTCTTATCACCTTCGTAAACATTGCATGTGATATTAAGGCCTTTTGCAATATACGTGCATGTGTTTGTCCATTTATTTCTAATGTAAGAAGGAAAAGTCATTTCTGGTGCTAACCCAGGAGAGCCCAGCATTTCATTTTGTATTCTGAGGATGCAGATTAATCAACCTGACTCTCTTACCCAGGGCTAGCCATTCTGCCTAGAAATCTGCATATCTGCATATTACTGTTCTTCCCTGAATTTAATTTCCTACAGGAGCTGATATTAATCACCCTGTTTAAACAGAGGGGATTTGGGGTCTATACAAATATGACATTTTTTATGGAAGTTGTAGAATATTTTCTCCTTTTTCATTATTATTTAAAGAGACAATAGCTTGGTGCTTTAAACCAACCTATAAGAGATCATTTTTATTTATTGGAGCTCATATATATTTAGTTTAGATTTTAATCGTAAAATATGTTGCACCAGGAAAACAGTTTTGCATTTTTCTTTCTAAAGTCTGCCTTCAATGTCAAGAAAATTCCTACAGATTTCATTGCATATGGTGGAACAGAGTTGGGCCACGTGTCTCAAATATATCCTAGTTTGGTATGTGTAACTCCCTTTATTTAAAACCCATTCCAGTTTTACCTGCTGACTACCAAGCATTACACAAGCAGTCAAGCATTTCTATACCCCTGGAGCCAACCAGGCTGCTTTGCAGGTGGTGAACTGAGGCAGAAAAGTATGGTTGACTAGTTGGCTTCCCACTGAAATCCATGAGCCAGATGTAGATGTTCTGAGGTTTAGCCCTGTGTCTGAGAAAATAAAATAAAATAAAATAAAATAAAATAAAATAAAATAAAATAAAATAAAATAAAATAAAATAAAATAAAATAAAATAAAATAAAACAAAAAATATATCAAAAATGTAGATTTAGCCCAAGGCCAATCAGGACCCTGTGACAAGGACAGCCTGTGGCCCAGGCTCCCCATGGAGGAGAAGACCTGTGTCTTCTGCAGGTCCTTGGGGAAGCACTGGAGGAGTTGTGACACTGTCACTAAGAGGTGGGAGAAAGAAATTAGTTGGTAAGCCATCCCTTTTTCCTGTGCCAGGTAAATCTGTATCTACACAATGCCATTGGCCCTGATTGTGTATGGTAAGGGAGAAAGACTGACAGAAAATTAGGTCAAACAGGGAATCCTCAGTGCTGATAATTTCTTGTTGTCACCAGGCTAAAATAGTGGCAATTTCAGGAAGGCAGCAGCAGAAATGCCTTAGCCCTCCTACCTTAAAGCCCCTCCATATTTTGTGTTTGAAAGTACAGAACAATGAACTGTCACTGTGTGACTCTACTGATGTCAAATGCATTGTATCAAGCAGGAATTTTGTCCAATCTGTCTGTCCCTCAGCCAGTATTACTTGGCATATTTTATTTTGGCTGCCTAGACTGCGGTTTTGGTCCAAGCACAAACAGAACTCGGAAGAACAACATGCTTGGAAATATGTGCCTGCATACCCAAGAGCCTCTGCCAGCTGGAAAAACGGAGCCATACATCAGTTACTGACTAGATATACCACCCTTGTTAAAAAATGAAGCAGCCATCCAGATTTTTGTTTCAATTTACACTCTGGCCTATTGTGGTACTCAAGGTTAATTTGGATTGGCACTTCCTTTGCAGAGCTCTGTGATGCAGCTCTGAAAAAAGGTGGGACTATTTTTTTATTTTTTTTTCGAAGGATCTGGTCTTCCTTAAGGAAGTCCAGCCTCCTGTTGAGATGTTTCTTTTCTGTCTCCTACTTATTTATGAAAAGAGATCCAACATTGCATCCTTCTTGCTTTCTCTGTCAAGAAATACATACAAGCTTTGAGTCTGTGCCATCTTTGGGGTAAAATTTATATGCAGACTGGCTGACTGTTATCCGTTCAGTACTAGTACAGAACAGTACTAGTACAGAACAGGAATAATGTTAAGTACACTTTCATATAATTTATGAGAGACACGTTCTCCTAGCAGTATGTTAACCAGATGTGGTCTGGTTTCTATCTGAGCTTTGGTTGTACAAATACTTAGTGTTACAGTTCTCAGAGAGGTTATGGCACCAACAGCTTCAAAGGGTCTGCTCAGACAAGTAGGCCGAGGTGCTGCAATGTACAATCAAGGCAGGTATTGTTACCTCTTTGCTAAAAGTCATTGTGATTTTTTATTTATTTTTTTTTTTACAATTTCTGACATAAAGCTGTATGTGAGGTTGATCTAAATGTTTTTCCTCTTTCCATAAATTTTGTCAGGCTTTGGAAATGTTTTCCTGTCTTTGGAAAGTTTCATGATAAGGTACAAAATACCCAATTACTGTGACTAACTCAAGACTTTCTAGAGGCTTTATTATCAAAGGTCTTGGCATTAC
This sequence comes from Aythya fuligula, assembly GCF_009819795.1. Classification (NCBI taxonomy): domain Eukaryota; kingdom Metazoa; phylum Chordata; class Aves; order Anseriformes; family Anatidae; genus Aythya; species Aythya fuligula. Next base: position 146,452,645 of record NC_045559.1, read on the forward strand.
TGTGAAGAGATTACTGGTATTCATATCATTCCTCCTGAACACCTAGACTGCTATATTTTCATTGCCTGTTACAAATCACAAGGGTATCGCCCCAGGCAAATAACAGCTTAGCATGTTTATCTGTCTGTGCTAATAACATTTCATTTGAAGTCTTAAAAGTCACAAGTGGCTTAAAAGGGCACTATTACATGACTTTGAATTTTATTGCAAAATGACTAGGTCCAGTTTCATTTGTTCTGCTTTGAAGTATTCATGTCTCTTGGCTGTCTGATTGCAGCCTTTGCCTATTCAAACTTTAAGCACAATCCCCTTGAAACAAGATGCTGTCTTCTCTAGGTAACAGGGAGAACTTTGCTTGTAAAATGTTGTTTGTAAGCTTAGTTGTGTGGCTTCCATTAGTGTAATGATGTTATCCACTGTTACTTACTTTAGTGGTAGCTTGCCAGTAAAGAAAAAATTAGGTAAAACTGCAGTATTGTAATTAACTTATGTATACATGTGGTAGTTAGAACTGAAAAATATTTAAAAGCATTTAAATAATACTCTGTATCCTTTTAGAAAAATGTAGAACTATGTAAGAGTGATAGTCTGGACCAAATGCTTTCTTCCAGACATTCAGAGCCTTTAGTTAAGTTATATTAAAAGAAGTGTTTTCATCTTAAAGTCTGCGTACCTTGACCTTTTTTAGGTAATAGAAAATATAAACTACAGCACAGTCAGTGCATCTAAATGAGGGCAGATTCTTAAGAATCAGCACCAAAGACAAATGGGCTTTTTTTTTTTTTTTTGGTCAAAGCTTCTCTAAACATGTTATAATTTGTAGAAATAGCCTCAGCTGCCCTCTGTTAAGGGGAAATCTTGTCTTATTGCTGGAGAGAAATAATAGAGAGTTCTTTCTGACACATAATTAAAGCATATTCATGCAATTACAGCAACAGAAAAATTGGTCCACTAAAAGTTCTTTACAGGCCCTCTGGACAGTATAGATATATTTAACTTTTGACAACACTGCCAGTACTGTATGCTGTTTTGGAATTAAGTGTTGAAGTTCTGTGAACTTCAGCATAATTACACAGGATGAAACCTCAGAACACATGGGAAAAAAATTCTTCCATGTATCCTTATTGGAGGGAATTACATAACACAGATTTTAGTTAGTAGATGAATAAAATGCAAAACTGGCAAATTAAATTTCATTTTAAAGTATTTTAAGTCTGGAATTAATTTTCATGGTGCTTTTAGCAGGAAAATATTTTGGTATAAAACGACTTATGAACATATGCCTACAGTTTCCAACTACAAAACAAACTCCACTGCTTTGTTTCATAACAAATATTGCCATTTGAAAATATGCCTGGCATAGCTTAACATACTTCCACCACATTTTTGCAATAACAGGTGTGAAATTTTCTGTAAATAAATCCAGAAAAAAAGCAAAAAGAGAGGGAATTGCTCTAAATTAAACGATTATACCTGCAATGCTTGTAACAAGGTATCTTTTTTAAGAAATAAGAGGCAGTGAGACATATGACAGGAATATTTTTTTATTTGAGTCTTATTCTGTAACCAGATTCTTATTTATTTTACTGAACTCAGAAGATTATTCTGATCTGCAAAAACCTGAGTGGGGGAGATGCATGTCAGAAGAAAAGATAATTGATGGTAAACGTCAAATATTAAATCTTGATCTGGTTATTACCCAGCATATTAGCTATGTAAGTAGCTTAACAATTACAGCTGTGATTGACTAGGTGGGATCCAAAATCCTAAATATCAACTGCCAGAAGGGATAATTATAACACATTAGCACCTGCGTGCTTAGACAAGATTGACAACTCCAGTCTAACATCTGCTTAATATCACTTTCATACTTTTCATATATTATTTTTTTCTTTTAGAAAGGAATAACAAAGATTTTCTTGAAGCATAACAATAATTCAGCATCCGTGTTACACAGTAAATTATAGTTGCTTGTTGTGTTTGGTCATGTTTTGCACTGACACATTTAAAATTAAATAAAGTCTTTTTGGGATTAGACAGTCACAGTTGTGGTCTATTTTTGACAAAATGTTCCTGTCAGAATCACATGAAGAAATCCCAATAAGCAGGCTGCTCTTCAATTGGCTGGGCTGGCCAATACAATTGAAAAAAAAAAAAAAAAAAAAGGAAAAGAAACCGGGTTTGAAAATAAAGGTCTTACACTCCCACAACTGAGACAACAGAGCAGTTAGTACTTAACATGAACAGTGCAGGAACACAGCACTGTGAGGCTGATCACAGAGATGAGACAACACATTCCCCACCCTGCACAAATCCTGACCATCCCAATTGCACACACAAGACATGACAATCTCAGGAGTAAAAACTGCAGGGCTGAGACCTGTCTCTTTAATTCACACTCTTATGAAAACTTTTTTAAACACTTATTTGATAGTAGTAATAATGTCATTTAGTAATTTTAACAACAAGGACATTTGAATACTTGAACAGGCTGCCCAGAAAAGTTGTGCAGTCTTTATTCTTGGGGGTTTTCAAGGTCCAAAATCCCGAGCAACCTGGCCTGATCCCACTGCTGACTCTTCTTCAAGCAGGAGGGTGTACTAGAGGACTTCTCTTCAAACCTCACTGTATTTTCCTATGATTCTTATTTTCTGAAAATTATCATGAAGAATTCCAGAATAATCCATTTGCTAGACAGTATGAGAAAGATGTCATATGAATGTTTGCCTCATTCACCCTAATAATATGAACTATTTTTAAGCCATAACTTATTAACCTATCCTCTATATTTTAGAATGTTTATTAAGACATTAACATTGATATTTTAAAGTATTGAGGTAACTGAAGCATTTTACATCATATTTTGATACCACTGCAGTACTAGTGCTTTACCAGTTTTTAGTTCATGTCATTGGCAGATCTCTACAGACGAAGGAGCTGCAGGACTGAATTTTGCACTCACAGAGCAACAGAAATATTCTGATTTAAAAAAAAAAAAAAAAAAAAAAAAAAAAAAAAAAAAAAGCATCCCTTCAATGTGCTGGGTATTTTTCCCTTCTATTTTTGGAACCTTAAGGAATACATAAGAGAAAAAAAGACCAAAAAAAGTTTCTTGTGTATATTATCAGTTCTAGTTATAATGATCTCATTTGCATTTAATTTAAAGAAACAGTTATTAGAATTTAAATGGAAATTGTAACTTAATTTAAAATTGATTAACTTGTCTTTTGTTTTCTGAATAAACATTGTCATGGAAGAAATTGCCTGAAAGAATCAGACTATTCTGGCTAATATTAAAATGGCTTGATTTTCTGGTGACAGGACAGAGGAAGCATAACATCCTTTTGCATGTGACATGATTAGGAGAGATCATTTATAACATGTTTGAAGAGAGACCACCCAACATGATTGTTCTAAAATTTATGCTGAGGTATTTGTTTGGAGCTGCCTGGAAGTGAAATGGTTTTGTACAAACAAACAAACAGACAAACAAAACAACCCCACATTTTCATAGTTCCTCACACCCATCTCCTCATTCAGCATCTCCCTATTTATTAATGAAATATATTGAGTTAATAACATCTATGCACAGCTAATGTGATGTTAAATCAAGACTGTTAGTTCTTGAAGGGAGGACACATTTGTAATTTGTCATTTATATATCTTGTAAGCCATTGGCTGAGAGGGAAGAAAAGAACAAAGTGTACTGTTCACTCCTGAGGCCTGCCAGGGCTGTCCATTCTTTCCTTTAAAACAAGCTAAGATGACAATTTTGCAATATAGAAGCTGCTGTTCCTATGCAGACAAACTCTGTTTTACATTTGTCATGTTCCTTCCACTAATAGACATTTAAAAGGAGGTCACAGTACCTAAAATAGAGTACTCTAATATCTTAACATCATTAAGTTGATAAAATTATACATACACTCTGCAGCGATAACAGTTACATAAATGCATGATTTTACAGGTTAGGAATTGCATACCCGAGTGCCTTGCTCATACTCCTGAAATTAGTAGTTGTTCTATTACCTGAATGGACACTTACAGGACATATTAAAGGTAGGCTACAAAAATGAGTGAGATTAGTATTATTCATAGAAATTAGATTTCCTATCCTGTCTTGATCTACTAGGCAGTTTGGCTTTATAAAACTTTGCAACGTTTATTCTTTTTAGAAAAAAAAAAAAAGTGCATAGGTCCCTTAGTTGCTGCGACATTTTATTGTCACAGGTGTTTCCCTTTCTATGGTATTCTAAGTAAATGTCAGTCCAGTTGCCACTCAGAGGCACTCCAGAAATTCTGTTCATTTGAGGTTCATTTATAATTTTACAGTATGTATAAAAATTAAAACAGTACTTCCAATATATGTAAAAGCTCTTCTTATGATAACATTCAATATAGTAAAATGAAATTTTATATATGGTGAAAGAACTCTTTTCTTATCTGTTATACAATTCTATATTTATATCTTTGCTCACCTTCCCTATCAATCCACAATGGATTCAAATAAAATTATTGTTTCACATACAAATGGCATCACTTTACTCTGTATTCCTTTCTAGATCAGTATTATAGTTTGCACAACCTTAACTCATTTATGTTTTGAAACTACTGTTGATTTTTATTTTTTGGCTTTTTTTCAAGGTTAGAGCCCATTAATTAAATTTACCAATCATGTGATTGTTCACTTTACCACCTTTAATAAAATATTGCTTTAAATTTCACTGGCAGACCAAAAGCACTTAATTTGCAGTTCTTCATCACTTCATGGCTTCTACAAAGAATGCTGGTAGATTGAAGAGACATGATTTGCCTTTACAACAGCCATTCTGGTTTGTCCATTGCATGTTTGAGCACTTGATGGACAACACATTTTATTTAAATAAATAAGTAGAATCCTTATCTAAACAGAAAGATGCTATGTAATGATAAGGGCAATCAGATCTCCTTCAGACTGTTAGATGATCAGAGATGCGGCAGTAGTGTTTGCAAGCTTCCCCACAGATAGGTAGAGCAAATAATTCACAATGAATAATGCATCCATTGAGTTTAGCCTCTCCCTGTCTGATTGTGCAAGATCAGTCCATGATTTTGTCTAATTTATTCATTATTCAAAGTATCTGATTATTTTGGTGTGAGCTTTTTAAACTCCATTAACCATGTTTATGAGTGTACACGATGTGATTTACTTTAGTTATTGTGATTGATCAGGCAAGTCATGAAGGCAGTACACCATTTTATGGAACACATTTGTGTGAGACATTTTTTCAGCACTAATATGCTTCAGCTAAAAAGTAGTTTTCAGTGGAGAGAACTTTAATTTTGAAATTCACTTTTGCTACAGATTTTTGTCAGTACAGCTCAGTTTTATGAAAATTCACAAAAAAAAGCAAAAACTAGGACAACATTGAGTCCATTGATAATCTTACCTACTGTGATTACTCACCAAGCCCATGTAACAAATACAGGAAAAGGACTTTATCTTCAAGCAAATTTACCTTTACCTTTTGACTTTGAACAATAAGAGTATGATGTGACTATCAGAGTCTATGAAGACCAGTTCTGTTCAGATAGATCATTGATCAGCCACCATGTACTAAATGCTTTCATTTATCAATCACCTCTAATCTATGCCAGCTCTGTATAATTTGATCCCTGTCCTCAATTTCCACTTGGCATTGAATTCTTTTTATCTCAGAAACACATCTCTTTTTTTTGGTGATTAGTCCATAAATTCTGTCACTTAAGTGCTGATTTCTTGAACTTCAACTTCATTATTGCCTTCAAATATTGTTAGGTTCATTGGAGATGCTTGAACTAAATCTGTCTGTGAAAAGAGTGTATTCCATTGAAAATACTGCTATATTTATGTCTAGAACAAAAGTCACTCCATTACTTATGGTCTTTTCTGTTTCAACATAAAAAGTATTACATTTCTTTTAGAAACACTGAAGAGGCATTGCCAGTGCATCAGACTTCATAAAGCCCATGATTTCAAGGTTTGCTGGTACAGTTACCTTGTTATGGCACAGCTGTTCTGTCCATTTAGGTAGTTAGACATTTTAAAGTACGTGGTACATGCACAACTGGTACAAGTTTTAACATCAGATTGATCCATTTATTTATTTATTTTCCCACTGCAGAAAGATAATAATTAGCAAGATTATGTTATGCTTCTGTTGTGTCTTTTGAACTTGCACTCAAGATGTCTCAAAAAAAAAAAACAACTTTACAACTTTTACCCTTTGCTTGAAAGGATCTGCATTTAGGAACCTGAGACTGTTCTTACTCCTTGTGTTTGTGCCAGGCCTGAGCCCCAGATTTTGCCTGACCCAACATTCTCATGCCACCCCAAGGAAAGTGCTGATCTTGAGGGTTAGGGAGAACTAGAGGTGCCATTCCCTAGGCTGAAGCTTTTTTTTTTTTATTTCTTTCCCCAGTTTCTGGGTGGCAGGGTTATGCAATGGCCAGCACCTGACCTCTGTCAGCAGTGATTCAGGCAGACAGCAGAGCTTGCTTTCTGAGAGCAGAGCAGAGGAAGGCAACTCTGTCTGGTTCTGCTTTTGGTTGAGCTGCCACAACTATTAACTGCCCATTCTTGGATACAAAGTGCATGACCCTGCTCCCTCTCCTCTCTCCTGGCAAAGGGAACATCATGACAGACTGATACAAAGCAATAGCCTTTCTCTAATTCCTTTGCTTTGTACATTTGATGAATAATTTGTTACATCAAAATGATGTGACCCTTCTTCATATTTCCAGATAGAATGAGATTTAGCATGCAAATATATTAAAAAAATACTAAGGATCAGACTTAACATTTCATTTTAATCTGTTAGTGTCTGCATTGCTTCCTGCTACTAATCATAGACTTTTACAGTGTTAGGTAGAAACTGGTAGTAGATTATATTGACGGAAAAATTAAGTTAAATGTCAACTTTGAGGTTCAGCCTGTAGCAGAACTGTTCAATCTGTTAGTTATCTGCCTAAATCATTTTATGAATGAGAGTAATTGTATTATCAATCTATAATACAGACACTTTTCAGAGAGTAACTATTGATCACTTTTTAATTTTTGTACTAAATGGGCAAAAAATCAAAGTCAGATAAGATTCTTGTACTCCTCTATACGCCTTTGTTAATAAATTCATTAATTGAAGCAGAATGGGAGTAGAAATGCTTGTGATTCAATGAGTTATATACAACTTCTTGATGCAGTATCTTGGGGAGGATGGTATTACAAGTTACTGCTTTATGGTCATTATTTACTACTGCAATACCATGAAAAAAATTGAAAAGAGGTGAACAGAGAAGGGACATAATGATAGATAACCTAATAGACCTTTACTAAAGAATCACCCCTGTTTGTCCCATGGTCTACACATATAGAAAAAATCTCCAGAAGCTAAAGTCTTCCAGCAAGTGAGGTGTGGAAGACAATGACAGATGTGTTGTTGATGGTGCCAATCAACTTGAGGTAAATTTTTGGCAAAGTGAGTGAAAACACTTTTCAATAAGTATTCTTTCCCAATAGTTATTTCCTAAATCTCTTGCCTGAATGCAAGGGGGATAGACATGAAACGATATGTCAATGTTGGGATTAATAACCTATACATTAGAGGTCCTTGTGCAGAAAAGATAAGGTGCAACTCTGTCCCCTCCCTGAGGCAGCATGATTTGGTCAACAGCTATTTCAGGCAGTACTGTTAACAGTAACTCCAGCATCTCTCGCACAATGCTCTGGAGTTTTAATTTTTAATCAACTTTACTATCCCCTCCCACTTTTTTCTTTAACTTGCTGAAGTCAAGCATATCCACAGCCAAGTACAGACAAGCAGAGTGTTCAATCTCATTTGAGAATAAAACCCTGAGAGAATCATTGTGAGTTTAAATCTTCACTGCGACTTCCTGATTATATCCCAAATTATACATAACAAAGATACATCTCATTTAAAGTGCTAAGTATGGAAAAGAATGAGGATGATGGTCTTACTATGCTACCCCTCCCATGAAAGGATTTTATTTAAATTACTTTATTCTGTAAAATATATTGTATCTGGTATTCCTTGCTTAGAATGTATTTTCCACCAAGTCTCACACTCACCAGCGATGTGCCTTTACACTAGAGACATCCTCCTACACTGCCAAGCTTCTCTGAAACCAATTGCACTTGTCTCCATTTCAGGAAATATTTGAATTCATCCCAAACTATTTGGAACATCTCTTTAAAAATGATATTGCTGAACACTGAAGATTTACTTTATTTTAAAGTTTCATGGTTCATGCAAAGTTTGATCTCTTTTTCAACACTGAAGCAGTTTTAGAATGTTTAGTTTTCTGCCTCTGTCTTCTTTGACATTGTTCTGTAAGTGCTGTCTTGTTAAGAATAATGTTTCTTCTGTCATGGGTATTTCACTATCGTTGCTCCATCTCCAAATATGTTTTTTTCCGTATCCACATGTCAATCAATAGCTTGACTTAAACTAGCAAATGATAGTCAGTGGAACTCAAATTAAAGATAACAGGTTTTATGCTGAATCTTAACTACTGATGGTAGAGACAGTATCCATGGTTTCAGCAGAATGAACACAACTCCACAGCTGGATCTCCACAACTGCTCATGTAGTTCACAAGAAATAAAGTTGAGGTATATTCTGACAAAACTCTGGAGAAACAGCTGCCCATTTCTGATATATACCCTACCAAGATAAGTGCCTTGTGAAGGTAAATATGAGTGATCCAATAAACTGAGCAGCAATAATACCTGCTCATTGTGACTGTATTAAATGCAGTTATTACCATATAGTGTCTAGCAGAAAGTGAGGAGCTGAAACAAAGCTCACTAAATGTAGTGTAATGAAGTCTGTTGGCTTTGTGGGATTTTGGATCAAGATTAAGATGCAATAAATATCTGCCTCACAAATGTTCTGTATCCACACTGATAGAGAAAACAACTGTGTTTTTTTTTTCAGCTTCTGCACTTTATTAGAAACTTATGTAATAGTCTATAATACATTTCCAGGTGTGTGCCTAAGTGTGTATATTTAAAAAACATGTATATATGTGTGTGTGTGAGACTCTATTCTCATTGTCTCTATTCTCATTGTCTTTATTTGGTTTTAACATGCTTTCTCCAGTCTCCTGTCTGTCAGCTCATTTATACAAATCTTACTGCCTCCTGTATACATAGAAACCATCTCTCACACATTTTCAGTCTTTCCTCAGGACCTATTGGTACCACAATATCATTTTGTGATGAGAGCAAAAGTCATATAATGATTGCTGTTCCTGTCTATATAGTTTTGTAAATGCGAGGACACACAAAAACCATGCTAAATGAATTTCATTCCTGTCTTTGTGTCACTTGCATTTTTAGACATTACAGTCTTAGGAGCATCATATTTTCAGAAATGCTTTTACTGTGCTCAGCATGATAAGACCTTGATCCTGAAAGGAAGCTCTTGGTGTTTTTGTGTTGTAAAAACCTTTTGTAGGGTAGTGAGAGTACTAGTTTAAAAATGTTTGTTCCACAATTGAACAAACCGTGCTCAAAAACACTGGAAACTCTTGTTTTTAGTTTACTGCTTGTGAGTGGATTAACAAACCTAACTTCAAGGCATGAGGTTCAAATTTTTGGGCCTCTCTGTTATTTGACCTATTCAAATAAATGTTTACTTCATCTAAATGGCAGCCCAAAGTTGAAATAGTGTATTTGAAAACTTTTTGAGAACCTATTTCTGCTATTACATAGTTCTTAAATGATATTTTGAAGTATAATTGTGTCATCCTATAGGAATTTAAAGTGGCTGCAGAATTGCTGAAGAAAAGCAGATGATGTAGACCTCAAGTATTGCCTGAGTATAAGGAAGAAAATTTCAAAATGCTATCACCTGTTTTGTGATCTCCACTACATCACAATAAGTAATACAAACATATAGAAAAAGCCAATGGCTTTGATTAGCTACACTTTATTTTTGTTGGTATTTAAGCATTTTTGCTCTCATCAGCTGCTGTTACCTGTTGACCCCAAACTGCCACCCTATACTCCAAGCTTTCAGGTCGGTAGTAACAAAAACTGTAAAGCAGCATGAATCCTCACCTTCTCATGTCCTTTAGCTGAAACAGGGCCCACAAGTTTGCATGACAAGAAAACTGGTGGTTGGTGGGCTACCAAAAGGGCAAAGATCCAGATCTAATAAGCAGTTAGTTTTTATATCCCTGATTGCCAAATAGGAAGTTATTGCCCTGACTGAAGCATCTCAGCCCCTGAGAGGAGGGGGCAGACATCATCAGATGGGAACCCAAATACCTGTCTTCAGGAGGTAAACCTCTGAGGAGCATGCACTCACCTTCACATATCCAAGTTCATTCCTTAAAACCTTCATGTGTCCAAGCTTCCTTTCTTGGGGTTGCATACTTTATGCTTGTTCAAGGGATTCAGCAACAATGTATCTTCCTCTTTATATACAGAGGTGTTTCCATGTACAAGAGCCACTCATCCACCTGCTATTGCTTATGTGTGTTTGTGAAGACTGGAATCCAAACTGTAGAATTTGGATATAAAGTGTTAATGGAGAGTTAATGTTTGTTAAGACTTGTTTCAGCAGTTACTTTCATGGATGACTATAAAGTCTAACACATCCCAGTGTTATAAACTTTTTGATGAACAGAGGCAAAGCTTTCTTCCTCATATGCATGGATGGATACCACATACTTTTAACAGTCTTCACAAAATTCTGGCATCAATTTAAACTTTTTATTTATTTATTTATTTATTTTTTTGTATCATCAAATACATGGGAAAAAAAAGGAATAACGAAATGGAAGTTCATAAACGACAGTGAAAGTAAAGTATTTCTACCTAAAATTTGATAAATAGCATTTTTTCCCCACTTCTTTAATGTAAATGTTAATTATTTGAGTTGAAGGGTGCAAATGCTATTCAACAATATCTACTAAAGAAACAGCTTTGGGGAACATAAAATCAACCTGCTTGGATACCTTCTGCCAATAATGCTGACTGGTTTCTTCATTCACTTCTTGTAAACCCTATAATCTATGCTTTAAAGAGATTTGCAAGCCCTGGGTAGCTCAGAAAAGTAGTTTTCTGGAAAAAAAATGCTAGAGTGCTGTACCTTGAATTTCATTTTAAAAAAAAATTGACCATAAAAGAGAAAGTCAGTGGGATTTAAGCTGACAAAGCTACGGAAGGGGCTTTGTTCCTATAGATTTTGGTGGGAGGACATACCTACATGGTCCTGAAAATATAGTCCTTAAACATTAAAACATTATCCCTTGTCATTATCAGCATTTCATAATTAAAAGACTGAAGTGATTAAGAAGCTAATCTATTTGTCAATTTGTGCACAGTACATACTATTGCATCATAATAGCATAAGTGTATTATGATAGTATAATAAACAAAGCCATGTCAAATATAAGTGACAAATCTGTGAAAAACAGTCATAACCTGGCATATAAGAAACTAATATAATGATAGAGGCACCAGCAGAAACCACTATATTTATAAAATCAGGAAAACCAAAAGGACTTACGAAGTATTCTTGCTGTAAAAGGACATAGAGCTCAGGCAGTTTAAAACCTAAGTGGTAATTCATTAGCAACAAAAATATGTTTGCCACCTGTTATATTATGGATGTGTTGAAAGAGTTGATATCAAGCATATGGTCCTTCTTAGTCTGTGAAAATGGAGCAGCTGTTCACACATGTACAGTCTGTAAGCTGAAAGGCTATCAAAACGCAATGAAGAAATGCCACTACAGTAGTCCTTAGACTTTTAAATCAAAGAGTCATGAAGAGAAGAATTAGGGCAAGCACTAGATTAAAGGTGAGACAGAATGCACACATGCTCTGACCTTTCAGAAATACATTCATGTGCATACATGGATCCACTCATATATACAAACATCCTCAAATGGGCTCAGAGCTAAAACTATAAAGAGAGTTCAGGAGTCCTTAGATCTATAAGGCCTCTCAGATCTACTCTGCTGAGTTGGGTTATATAAGCATCTGCTGTGGACCATTTGATAGCTCAGAAGAGACACAAATAAGCAACCTAAGGTTGACATAGAGTCAGTATGGAAACATCGCAGGTAAGGTGTCTCCCATTTTGCCAAACATTACTTAAGGAGAGAAACAAGCAACTCCTTTCACCCCTGCTCATAAAGGCTCTTAGGTCATTTTCTTGCAGGTTCATATCTTAATTTTTGAACCTGTCTGGAAGAGCCATTGTAATATTTTTTTACATAATTTTTGGATGACTTTAAAACTCATCTAGGAAATTAGAAGTTAATTTGGTGAATTTGAATCTCCTCACAAAGAAGACTGATTCTAAGAACAGGTACATGAGGACAGTCACCGTCACTCATGCTTAAGTTTTGACTTTATTAAAAAGGAATACAAAATTGATTAGAAGAGAAAAAAGTCATACCTAAAAGGGAGAATGACTGTTACCTGGGAAGAAGGATGATTCCAGTTCTGATCAGACCTCTTATTCTCTTCTATGTTAAATAGAACTGAATTTGATGAATTCCTTAAATATTCCTTAGAGGCTGGAAGCACTATTAATGCTAGCTATCTCTAACAGCAATGATACATTGAATCATTCTGGGCCCCATGAACAGTGAAATATTTTCATGAAAGTTGAAGAGGTTCCTCTTCCTCATGACAAGAGCTTATAAGCCCACGGTTAGGACATGGAGATTTGTAAATTTGCATCCTGTCATGAAAGAAGATGGTATTAGACCTCCATCTTCCATTTCTGTAGGTTTTCTAGCTGACAGGCATCTGCCTACAATTGAGGTCTCATTTCCAGTATTTAAATTCTTCTTGAAACCCACATTCATGCTATCAAAACATTTCTGAATTATGAGTGATGATGTGTATAGTCTCCCTATTTATTTAATGGTGGTTGAAAGGAATTTTTTAAAGTGCAAACTAGTCCATCTCGGATTTAGCACTTCTAAAAATATTACCTACCTAAGGTTAGAAAGGAAACAAATCTCAGTTGGATAACAAATAGTTTTCAATGGAAACATTAGCAATATATTCTATTCGTTAACTACACCTCACGTGCTTTTTTTAAGCTTCATATTCATTGTTTCCAGCTACCTTTTTTACTCTTGTATATTTTTTAGGAGATCAAATCCTACTATAATTATTTCCATCCTTAATAGGATTTTCCAGAGCTCAGATTCCTCAGTAAGGTCCTCTTTCTTTCTCTTTCTCTGCGAAGACTGCAGGCAATTTTGTTTTGTTCTCTGACCTTTATGAATAATTAAGTTTGCTGTCTGCCTGGTGCTATTGTCCAGTTGTCTGTGCCTCTGCTGATTTTATAAGACATACAAAACTCCTTACAGTATTGCAAATGCACCTTCATTCATAAATCCCTTATGCAGGAACTAGAATAAGTCCATCTACAATATTATTCTTACCCCTCTAAATCAATGCTAACACTGTATATTACTGTTAACCACAGTCCTGAAGCTTTTTGATCTCAGTCTATCTCCAGATCCTGCTTCTAGTCAGTATTTCGTACCTTATGATTACATAGGGCATAAGCGCCTTCTCTAATTTTGTGTCCCTAATCTCATTATCTTACACTTCTCTATATTTAATTGCATAAGGCACTTATCTTCCTTTGGGCACATTCTGTCAGAGTCATCTTGACTTTTTTGCCCTTCTTCTTTCTATTGATTGCCCCTTCCTGGTATGTATCATCAACAAATTTCATTCCCCTGGTGAACATTCCTCCTCCTGGGTCAAAGCAAGTTCTAATACAGAGCAAAATGGTGCTATAGAGCAGTCTCCCTTTATAACAAGTTGTTACTCTTCCTACATACCTTTCCCCTTTGGTCTCATAACCACTCTTTATGCACTTACACGTGTACATTTGTGGCATATTTAATGACCTCCTAGAATAAACTTCAGTGCCATGCCCACTAAAAAACTCTCCTTAAGTCTTTTTAACTATGCTGGTGCCATTTTCTTGACTGATCTGTGCATTTTTGCTTGTTGTCTTCAACATTAGCTTTAGAAACTTAGTCTGTATTTTTCTTCAGCATCACTATAATTAAAGTCAACTCAGTGAAAGTGAAGGCAGAAATATACAAATTAAATCTGATTTGCAATGAAAAACACACCAATGTATCTATACTACATTCATATACATGGTTATAATACATCAAGTGTATTACTATTATGCATCTATACAAACACATTAAACTAAAATATGACTCAAATCTTTTATCAACAGGTTGGAATGCTATTATTGATTATGTCTGTGATTTTGGCCTACTGATTTTTGTTTGCCATGTAGTAAACCTCTATAGGTTTTAATTTATTTACCACTCAATTATGTATTTAAAATATTTTGGTTTATTTCATTCAGGAATTTAGTTTTATAGACATTTTGTAGCTATGTCCTCTGGTTATACCATTACAGAGGCATTATTTGAAACTATTCATTAATTTAATTTTAAGCATTCAGAAAAGTTTTTCTTAGCATGTCCAAAGAAGCTATACATGTATATTTTGCTTTCTTCCCATACTTCGGTAAATAAATAAATTGACAAAATACTAAAATATCATTCCATTATTATGCTGCTATACTAGAGTCTAAAAACTCTTTGAAATTGATGGAGTGGAATTAACCATTATGTGAATTTTCTTGGGGGGTGAATAGAGAAAACTTCATGAAAGGAGCTATTTTCTTGTAATAATTAACAATCATTTAGTAATCTCATGGGTCCAGACTCTCAGCTGATATAGATTGCTTTGCTGGTTTAAACCAACTAAGAGTCTGACACAACTCTTTTCACTATCACTTACTGTTTTACATTGAATCAAAACTACGTTTTACATTTGTGCAGAAAGAACTGGACAAATAGCAAAAGAGAAAATATTTATGTTTTACAGATTGTCTTCAGGCTTTTTACATGGACCCCCTACCCTCCCACCCCCCCTTTTTTTTTTTTTTTTTTTCCCCTGTGTCTCTTTTAGATAGTTACTGCCAACAAATAGCTTATAGTCTTAATGTATTTACCAAACCATGTTGCCAAAGCCCTCATTATTGCCCTAATTTTTCTTTCCTTGAAATAATTAGGAATTTAGCTATTGACTTCAGTATGAGTAGATTTAGGACAAAACCAAGTACTTAAGGGAGTAGTATTCACAAGTAAATTAATAAATAAGAACTGATCAGGGTATATGCTTAGTTTTAATGCTGGGTAACTATGAAAGCCTATCTTCTATAACACTGATCCCAAGCAATGTAGAATTCTTCAATATAAACAGAAAATTTCCCCAAACCTCTTTTCTTTATTCAGTTTTCCAAATGTAGATGTAATAACCCCCAAAAAATCCCACTTTTCATTACCACAGGTCATATGTCATTACTTTTAGGTCCATGAAATCCTGAAGGCAGGATGAGAGGTCAGTTTAGCAGCTGCTGATATGAGGCTGCCTAGTGCATGAATTTCAAAATTGTTGGCATTGCAGATATCAGCAATTGTCCTCCAGTTATGGAAACGCTGTTTGTAAGAGCTGATACAAGAGGATTAAAATTTAAGCACTCATGTTGTAAGAGATAAAAAAATAAGTCTTCAGAGACTTACCCTCTTTTCCTCTTCCCATTGCAATGGACTGAACCTGTAAGTTCAAATTGTGTGGATAAATGTCAACACCACCAGCTATCTGATGTGCACATGCGCAATTATAGCATATGCACGCTGAAAACCTCAGTGACTTTTTAAAAGCCTTTTCTAAGCAAAATTACTTATAAAGTCAATTGTAATTCATAAATGAATAGGCTAAGTTTCTATGAGTATCCTCTGTTTTTGTGCTTGTAGTTTACTGATATACGCAAACAAGGAAACTGCACTTGCAAGGAATCACTTGAGCTCTGCCTATCCTCTCTGCCTTCCTTGTTAACTTAGAGGATTTTGGTGGTTAAATATCACCTGCATGGATGTCGATTTACACATTCCAGGGCTTGGCCCTGAAATGAAACATTACCAGGAGCGGCAGCAGATGCATGAGAGAATTAGGGGAAGTTGTGTAGCTGCTACTGTAGACACGACTGGGAAGGCTGCATCTGGCATTCATAATTGAGAGCTCAGAGGATAAAGATGATTGGTCCTAGAAGATAGAGGTCTTCTGCCTGCACTGGCAATGCATGCCGAAAGAGAAATTCCAGCCTTTCCAGACAGTTGATGGCAGATAACATTTCCCTGTAAATGTAAATTGCTCTGAGTTAGCCCATGTCTGGGCTTGCAGTGGGAGGGTTCTCTACATAGTGATTCAAGTCTGAGGGATACAAATTGACAAGTGATAGCTGACCCTTCTGTCATCATATTCAATAAAGGAAAACCTGTAAACTGATGTAAATGTCCTGGTCTCTGCATGAGTAAGGCCACTGCAACTTGGAGTTCCCTCCTTTGTAATAGCTTATGAAAAGATGGGATTTGAGATCACTGCTTTTAGCAATTTCATCTTCAAAAAGATGCTTTTTGCTCTAGAAATGTTCTATAATTTATCTTTATATCATAATTATATTGCTGGTTCAAATTTACAGTCTTAGACTGTAAATAACAACTGTGAAAAAGATTTCAGGACTGAGATGAATAAGATGTAAAGCTAATTCCTACCACTATTCTTCGTGTAGTGCAATACTCTGCTTCTTGAAACAGACTGCATGCAAACTTACGCAGGAAAGGGTGCCACTTTAAAGAGACATCTGTATGTACTCAATCCTGATTCCTGCACACTTTGCAGTTCCTCAGTCTGGGTGACCATGTTGTCTTGGCCATATTCACACAGCACATCAGAGTGAAGCCCCTTTGTTCCAGTCTCCTCTGGGTTGCTGCAGAAAGGAAACCTGCACATGTAATCTAGAGATCAGCTTCAACGGAGTTCAAATTATGCCCTGTTTTGGGTCCCTAGAAAACCAGAACCCATTAGATACCCTGGTAAGTCCCTGCTGACACAGCTTAAAGATGTTTTCCTCAGGAGCAGATATGCTAGTTAGAGAGAAAGCTGCTGTTTGGCATGAACATGGACAGCAGATTTTGGCCCAAAGTCATCATACCAAGATTGAGGTCACAGAAAATGAGGAAAACCTGTTCTCTTATCAAAACTTGCTTATCAGTAATGAGAGTTAGGCTTCACACAGCCAGCTCCTGAATAAAATTCCTTCAGCACGTGGCTTGCAGCACAAGCCTAAGGCTCTTGCCCTGGCCAGGCAGCATCTCACCTGGGCCTGCAGGGTACCAAAGCACAGGGTCCCTTGCAAAGTTGCATGGCTACAGAGGCATGCTACTTATGGGTTCCAATCATCCAAGGGACCCCTGCTAGAAGATAAGCCCTTTGGCCATAACCCTCACAGTGTGACCACTCACTGAAATAAAGCCTGATAGACTGAGTATTCTGAGAAGGAATAATAAAAAGAAACTCTGCTGGATCCATTATGCAGCTGTAAAATCATTGCCCACTCTTGCATTCCTATGTGGGAAATCTGTCTGAATGTTCATCATAAAGGATGGAGAATTCATGAGAATTTATGAGAATTCATGAGAAATAAATAGACTGTGCTGTCTTCTCATGTATCTCCCAGGGCTCCATCCAGACTCACTGCACTTTTGAACAGAAAGTAGAGAGCTGCACTTGGCAAAAAGCTGGTTCAAGTTACTGTTCTTACTCCTGATGCCAATATAAACAAGTGACCAAATAGGAAGTACAAGCCACAGTCATTCCCTAGGTTTCTACTAGGCTGCACACCTATGTGCTTACCCCTTGATCATAATTTCTTCTATGGTTGCAGTCTTGTTCTCTACAGTAAGACAGAATCACAGTATATTTTGTCATTTATTTTCAGAATCTTTCCTCCTAACATTAATGTGTCTCTCCAGGTAGATTTGTTCTACAATATCTGCATGTAAGATTTACAAACAAACAAGCAAACAACAACAACAACAACAACAAAAACCTGACCAATAGCTATATTTTAATGCATTGTATGGCCACTTCTACGATAGAGCCTAAGCTCTTCTTCCTATTTTCTATTTAGAATTTACAGTGTTCCACTCAGAACTGAGGTATTCAGATCTTCATACCTGATTCCTATATATGTTTCAGTGGCTGAATGATGAGAAAAAAAAATAAAATAAAATGCACATATGTTATGGTAGATTTTACGTCACATCTGACTCTCAGGCATGCAGTACTGTTTCTTACATTGAAAAAATAAGACACAAGAATAATAACAGAAATGTGATAAAAGTCAGTTCAACAACAGATTGATTTACATGGCTGCATCTTTTGAATGTCCTGTTAGCCAGCATCTGAGACAGACCCGAAAATCAGCAAGCTAGAAAAATACGGAAGCCAGAGATCCAAACCTGTTTTTTCAGGATAAGTCATTTGCCAGGCATAATCCACAACAGCTTTAGATGACTCTTCATAGACACACTTTGTAGACAGGAAATCAAACACAACTTCCTACACGGGGTTTGGTGTTGTGCCTTAGTGCTTGCCCACTATTTTGCAGCTGTAAAGAAGCAGATCATCAAGTGAAGTGATATGGAGTGGCTCATGTCCACAAAGCTCATGCCTAAACATGTTCACACACTCCTCTTTTGGGCACATTGGCTGTACCAACTCTGCATAATCATCAGTCCGCATCTCAGGAACTACTCCTGTGCCTCAGACATAAATGTTTTATTTTTGTGTTATTAGCAGATGAATATGCATTTAGCAATATGAGGATTGTGTTGCAGTCTATCAGAGATTGATTGAGTGATTGATTGATTGATTGATTGAATGTTTTTATTTTAAGAATAACAGCAGCTTTCCTGCTCCAAAACATGACACGACAGAGTCTGGAGCTGTCTGAGAGTACAGGAACTGTGCTAGCTTTGGAGGACTCTTGGTGATGCAAGGAACCCAGGCCCAGTTGCAGCCAGCAGCCATCTTGTTATGTACAGAGCCTAAAGCAAGGTGTCACCCTTTCAGCAGTGCTCACAGCTCTTTGTTGAGGGAAGAGGTTGGCTCTGGTGGAAGGGAGTCTCTCTTCCCAGGCATTCAGGGGACATTGGCATGGAACATACCAGAAACTAAGATACTTAACACTTGATATGCAATGCACTGTAGACTATTAAGAAGTAAATATTTATGAAGATCCATCATACGCCAAGGACTAACTGAATTTAACTACGAAATTTGAGTTGCAATTGACTTGAATTTCCTCATGAATCAATCCAGAAACAAGGGGCCTTTCTCTGGAAGTTGCTCAAAGTCTTCCCTCAAGAGTTTAGTCTCTCTTAACTAAAATCCTGGAGCTGGCACTCCAGTGGAGTGGCTCAGACTAGGTAGAATGGAACTTAATGCCTGAACACAAAACATTTTTTGCAGGAGGAATAGTTTTATGGGAGGCCTTCCTATTGATATTAGACAATGAGTAATTATATGAATTATATGAAGGAATGAATATAAAGAAGGGGTTTAAATGCATAAGGAACATTTTCTAACAAAGTTTTCAACAGTGTCTGAAATTAGAAAAATCCTCTTGGTATGAATTTCCAAATGAGTTTTGTTAGAAAGTAACAATTTTTCAGTTGCAACATATATTCTTCTTACCCTTTTAAACAGCTTAATTCATAAGTAAAGTCATTTAATAAAAAGAAATTCTTTCCTGAAAACTGGAACATTTATTTCCATGGCTTTGTATTTCCTTATTTATTTAAATGAATTATACTAACTGATGCAGTTTACACACATTCCATATAAATGTCAAAGAATGCTTACAGGAGAGACATTGCAAACACTCAAAATATGGGAGAAGTTTGAGAATCGTTGTTTGTGGCTTATTAAAAATCTGAAAATCCACACAGTGGAGAAGATTCTTTGGTGTCTGTCAATGGTTGAGCTCACTTAAGAGCTTTTCCTAGAGTAGACAGTAACAGAATTATTTTCTGCTTGGCAATCTGTTTTCATACAGCTTGTAGCTCTCTAATCTCTGTCATATTTGATTAAAACAGGCCAAGTTTCCAAAAGTCTTTAGACAGATAGATACAGCTATACACAAATAATTACACATGCCTATACACATAGGCACACACTCACACTCATACAAATTATATTCTACATGAGGAACACCATTACAGCTTGAGTTTTAGATGTTGTCTGAACTGTTATATATTAATGGATCTTATTTTGTAAATAATAGCAAAGGGAGGGAACTTTATAGTAGAAATGTTCAAGGAAGATAGATCCAATACCAATGTTTAGAGAGCTGTCTTATTGCTTTTCATGTCAGTGAAAGTTGAGATATTCTTTGGGTACTTGGTGACCTGCCAGCTGGTATCTGTAACAGACTTTTCTTTGTTCACACCACTTCAGCAGCTTGCACCACTTGTTGGACTAGTAAGAAGTATTTGGTCGTGAGAGAGCTAATGTACTTCTTTGTTTCAGATGTGTCATACTGGCAATAAATTGTTACATTACATTCCAGAGCAGGCTGATATAATAGAATGAAATATTGTATTGAAGCATGTGTGATAGAAAAAGAAAAGGAAAGATGTACAATATGTTAAAAGACAGATAACCTTTTGACTGTGGTTGTGAAGCCAAAGCATTACCTCCATATCTGGATGTCATAGAATTATTTCCTTACACCTTTATGCTTAAGTCAGCTGTTTCAGGTCCTGGGGTGAAACCTCATCCATTCGTCAGAAAGGCATAAGTGGTTCATTCAGCTGGTATAGATCTGAATGACAACTAAAAAACACTGTTATAGTTTTGGAAGAGCGGGTTTCTTTGGCTATTTGCACAGATTGTTCTTTTGTGGATGCGATCGCTGAACTAAGCAAGAGTGAGCAGAGAAACATCAGGGAGAGCTGTGTGTCAGAGGAACATCAGGGAGTTCTGCGTGTCTCTCCTCTCCTCTCCTCTCCTCTCCTCTCCTCTCCTCTCCTCTCCTCTCCTCTCCTCTCCTCTCCTCTCCTCTCCTCTCCTCTCCTCTCCTCTCCTCTCCTCTCCTCTCCTCTCCTCTCCTCTCCTCTCCTCTCCTCTCCTCTCCTCTCCTCTCCTCTCCTCTCCTCTCCTCTCCTCTCCTCTCCTCTCCTCTCCTCTCCTCTCCTCTCCTCTCCTCTCCTCTCCTCTCCTCAAGTCTCCTTCAGTCCCTAACTGCAAGAATATCTTTATTGATAATACTAACATTTGGACAAATCTAGCTAGTTTTGTATGTGCTGCTTTTGATGTTGGTAGCACAGCTGTTGGAGCAGCTCAGGGAAATGGCTATGACTTGTTGTTGCTATCTGCTACAGATTCTTGAGGTTATCTGTGGGAACCTCCATTTTCTATTTTCTTTGCATGAGGTACTTGGAAACATCCTTAGGGCTATTTTTCACTTGATGACGTTAAGTAAAACTTGAAGTGAAACTTTAAGGTTGTGTGTTGGTATCAAAAGTACACACTCAAAATTCTTTCAGTGCTTACAGATGATTTTGGTAACCCTCATAGCTGACAGGTAGTAGATAAATATCTCAATTGATGATAAAGTCTTTCCATCAAAGGCCAATAATTTAAAACAGACAATGCTTTTCAATACCTAGTTTCCTGTAATGTCATAGTAGACCACTGACTCTTGCAATCTTATGTTGATATGTTTTGGTGCTATATACCTATACTCCTGTTCAACACTTTCTGTGCTCTGTATTTGATGCTATTCCTTTCTTGAGCTCTGTTTTGACTATCAACATGTTGCCCAGAAAAATAACTCATTGCCTTCTCTGATGTTGCTTGTTGACACAGAGGTATCAAGGGTGCTTCTTTTGCAGTGAATACTCTACACTTCATTGCATCTCGCATAGTTTGTTTGGATCTCAAACTGATGCAAATGTGGCTAATCTGTTGGAAAGAGGAAAATAGCAGAGGTTTGCATTATTTTGAGATTTTCTTAGTCTAACAAATTTCATGTTTATAGTACGTTTACATGTGAGGATTAGGTAAGACACAAAGCATATGAAAGAGACTCTTGGATTTGGGTTGCTAAGTTCTTCTCCCAAGCTTCCCTGCTGTTCTTTCCATTCTTTGGTTGTCGTGTCTACTTTGGCATTAATGTCAGCCATCACAAAGTGTAAGTTGTGTTTTGGTATTCTGTCAATCACACTTTTGAGGCAATTGTAGAATTTGTCCAAGTCACTGTGTTCTTCTGTCAGAAAACAGTTCTGTATGATTGATGTCTTTAGGAACCTGGTTTGGAATCTGGCATATATGATGTGCTGGCTGATAGCTCCCCAACCAAAGAGTGATTTTTTTTCACAAAATCTGTCATGGTGAATGCTATCACATTTACATGTTCCTTGTCACACAGATGGTTCAACTTTCAGTAGATTAAGAGGTGGGTTCCCACTTTTTATCTTTATGAAGGATCAAGAAAAAACTGGGGAAAATAAAAAAAAAAAAAAAAGAGAGAGAGAAAAACACCAATTGTCTTTGAAGGATCATGAGGAGGTACAAGAACCCTTCTCTAAAAATCATCAGGACAAACCATCATCCCTGGATGTTTACATTATTTGAGAAGTTCCTATGCACGAGTGCAAGTATGTAACCATTCAGCAGAATTTGATAGATGGTCAGATTGTTCATTGTGTTGTGAATATTTTCCTTCTTTCTGATGTTCTGTAGTCCTGCAGAAATCTTGAGGATGGTAAGAGCACCTCACCTAACACTATTTTGGATAGAACTGCAAAATATGCTAAAACAGTAAAATAATAATAATAATAATAACAACAACAACAAAATAAAAAAAAAGAAAAAAAAAACACATAGACACTGAAAATACAGACACAATGTGAAAATAACATGAGATTTGACTTAGAAAAATATAAATGATTACATTTTTCCTAACAATCATCTGAAATACATGACTCTGTGGGTGAAAAAACAAATCTGGCAATAGTAGGGAAAAATAATTAAAAAAAAAAAAAAAGGACTGGATGGTATTGTACACTAAACATAATTTTTCATTGTCAAAGAGCTAGAATAATACTGAATGTTATTTTGGAGTGTCTACTTAAAGACATCCTTTTTTCCAGAGCCACTTCTGTGAGTCAGCCTGGAAAGTTTAAGTCAATCCTGACCATCACATAGCAAGAAAGATGTTACCAATTAGAAGGGTATTTTGAAAAAAAAAGCAAAACAAAGGTTGAAAATATTAGGTGGACTGAAGTGTAGGCATAAATATATAAACTGCTGCTTTATTAAGCAATGAGTAAGGTGATAGGCAGACTGAAGGAGAGTCAGGGAATGGCATAACATTAACATATCCATTTATATGGATATAGACATCAAGGAAGATGTTTTTCTTGTGATTACCCTGTATTTTGTAATTAACACTAATGGACTGACACTTTGAATAAAAACCTTGGAACAGCTGTTTCAAAAACTTATTGTTTGTTAAGCTGTGAAAAATTCTTCTAAGGGAAGTAAAAAGGCCTTTAAAAACTGAAATGTACCTACCACTGGCAAAACTATACAGAGGATAATCTTACACTTGCAGTGAGACAGGCTGGATGATCGTTCTTTGGTCTCTTTCATCTCTCATGTTTCAAATTCTTCTACCAATGTCTTTTTGGTATTAGTCTTTTTAGTTTTCTGTTCTCTTTGTGGTAGTCTTTGGCCAGTTTTGTTTTCTGAGTAGGAATTCATGCAAATGTTAACTATTAATGTAATGTTCAGCTATTCTTCTTATGCCTTAGCTTATTACAAATGAAGAATATTAGAATATTTTAAAAATTGTAAAAAAAAAAAAAAAAAAAAAAAAAAAAGTTTTTGGAAGCCAACAGTAGAAATAAATTAAATTAATTAAATTATCCTTCCTCCTATCTCATATTAGGCATGAAATATTTCTGGCTTTCCTTTAGTAATATATTTTATATTTTTCAATAAATATCACTCAAAAAGAAAGAAAAAAAATCTGCTTGTCTAAAAAGAGACTAGTATATTTCTGAAGATATGGAAAAGCCATAAATACAATGACCCATTATAGTCTTTTTAGCTGGCAAGAACAAACATGATACAGCCTTTGGCATTAGGTTTGAAAATACTAATGTAATTGACTAGGGAACAGGATAATCTAACAACAACAGTTTTGGCACATTGCAGTGAAACCAAAAACATTGAAGAAACTGGTTAGTATCCTCAGCCTAACCTTCCTATAAGTTCATTAACTAGAACCTCTGTCACCCATGAGAGATGCTCAGGGACTCATTCTTTGGTCACAAAAGAATACGAGGGTGAGTGAGATGCTGGTCCACAGCTCAGCAAAGCCAGGCTGAGCTCCCAGTACACTCTCGGATCTCCTTCATGGTGTATTGCACTGCCAGTGGATTACATCTCCTGTCTCTGAGTGGTCACTAACTCTTCCTTTCTCACATCATGGAATACCATCTCCCTTTTCTTCTGAGCAGAAGCTGTGTTGACAAACACGCCCCAGATCTGCCAACAGCTTGATCAAGTTGGCTGGCTAGCAATTAGGATGTATTGTTGAGGACATGGCACTGGCTCAGTCTGCCTGTGCTGTGATGTACTTGCCAGTAGCCAGTGTCATGTGAAGGTGTGAAAGCATTACATACACCACCAACCCCATCCTAACAGCTAAAGGGTACCCCGAATTTTCTGATCTGAGTATTATGCATTTCCTGTAAATAAATAAATAAATAAATAAATTATATATATATATATATAATTTATTTATAATATATAATATATAATATATATATATATATATATATATATATATATATATATATATATATATATATATTGTCCCAATGTAAGATTTTGGTATCACTAAATGGGGAATAAGAACAGCTAGAAGGAGAGAGGAAAATGTATGTTCTGCAATTTGCACAGTTCACCTAGGTGCTGTATCTGACAGATGAAAAGGATTTAAACAGAATTAACAAGTTCTTAGAATAAAACATTTTTTTTTCCTCAAGGGTGGTGACTTACAATATCCCATTTCACATCTATTTGGCAAACACTGATGCTGATGTCCATTGGATTTGCTGTGTTTCAATTTAAATGTAAAGCTCCTGCAGCTTGAGTTTATTGTTAAGTGAGTCAGAAGTCCACCATTTCTGATTATCTGCCAGAACAAACCCAATCAGCCATGAACCTCATCTTCAGACTCTTTCTCTGTCCTCTGGCTAGCCAAAATGGTGTTCACCATTTAAACTAAGCACCTCATCTTCCCATCTTTCATTTTTTTCACATCATACCAGAATAGATGGGAGAACATGCTTGAATAAAACTCACATTAACAAATCTGGTTAGTTCTATGACTACAAGTATGAATGAAATATAGTGATAATTTTTGTCTTGGCCGTAATCCCTTTGGTTGAGCTGGTATGATGGTGAAGATTCACTACTGGAACAAGGCCTGGCATATTCATTTCAAATGATGTTCAGGTGACATTCATTGGGTTCTACATTGTGTATTAAAAATAAGGAACTGTTAATGTAGTTAGAAGGATTTGTGCGCTACTCGGGATGCCATTATATGTGTAAGCTACGTGCAGCATGATTTTTTATTACTGTTTCCAGATTGACTTTAGGTGAAAAGTCAACAGGGTGCTTAACACAGTGGTGCAGAAGAAGCAAGCATTTAAATATTCAGCTCCTACTTTTTGAAAATTGCACAGTAATTTGGAAAGTGCATTCTCTCTTAGGAAAATTAGGTCTTAAAGTCCTGCTGCAGATGACTGACAGTGCCAGCTTTCCATCAGTCTCCCATTTCTCTGATCACTAGTTAATTCTCCATTTAGACGGCATGACTAAATTTTATATTGTCTGCTCACACAGCAAGGAAAAATAATGTCTATACTGTCTTTGTGGTGATATTGAGTAGGAAAAAAAAAATCACCTTTTGCATTAACTGTCTTTTTTTTTTTCCCCTTCTTTCTTTCTTTCTTTCTTTCTTGCTTGCTTGCTTGCTTGCTTTCTTTCTTGCTTTCTTTCTCTCTTTCTTGCTTTCTTTCTTTCTTGCTTTCTTTCTTTTTTTTCTTTTTCCAAGATTATGTTTCCAAATAAGGGTCCTGAAACTCCACTCACCAAAGTCAGTAACAGTGGCTGAAGGATCAAGGTATAAATCTTGCCCCTTGGAAAACCACATGAAGAGCATGACTTTGGAATCTGGTCTGTTTTAAAAGGGCTAAGGCTATAATTGCCATCAAGCAAACAGTTATCCTTCCCACTTCTCCTGACTGGACATTTATATGCCTTATGCGACATTTCTCCTCCAGTGCAAGCAATCATATGGCTACATGATGAACCTTAGATGAACCATAGTAGACATTAAAATTAACTAGTAAAAGAAGGCTGATCTTTTAATCAAATAAGTTTCATGATCAAGTCCCTGCCATGGCTGCAAAAACATCAGAACAGGCACAAGGCAGAGCATGTAACTGTACAGCTAATGTTGGAATGAATGTGGCACCTCTTCTGGTGAAAACATGGATTTAGATTATCCTTCTTCTGGATATGAAGCCACTCTCCAGATGCAATTCCACATAGGCAGGCTGTGATCAAACAGCAGATGTCACCAAAAGGGTGGTATCATTCTCTTCTCCCTTCATCTTTCTAGACCCCTTGTCCACTGAGTGACCATGTGGCTACCTGGATCAGCTTGCTGATATACTGGAAAACTAATCAATACTTCATGGCTGGAGATCTGCACGGGCCTGGGAAGGGACAGAAAGGAGACAGCACATGATAAAAGGAAGATGCAATCATGCTGGTCAGGTGTAGCTGAATATAACACAAGTTAAGCACAAAGTTGAACCACACCCTTGAAAAGGAAAGATGAGCTGAGCTTGTTTCTGCACAGGATGACAGCTACCCCAAAATGTTCTAGAGTTTTATAAATTAACTTCTCCTCATCCTTGTACAGATAACCTCTCTGCATTTCTTGTAGCATCTTTATTTTAAGGAAAGTTCTCCTTTTTTTCAGCATCTGTCTAGCAGAGTTTTGTGCTGGATAAAGCAAGGTGTTCATGGAGCTACTTACTTTATTTGTACATGCATCTGATCCTCCAAGATGCTAATTTTTAGTCATAGCCACTTTAAGAACACTTTAACTTGCTAGAATGGTGCTTGTGAGACCTAGTGGAAGACAGATGCATTCATTTCTCAGCTAAGTCTGTCTATAGAAGTCCAGATACATTTTGTTTCTTTACTCACTTCTTTATTTTATGTCTGTGATGACATCAGTGGCATTTAAAGAGCCTCACGTGCCTCTCATTCCCACCCAGAGGGAAGTCATAACTTACTTTCGTTTGAAGGGAACCTGTATAAAGATTCTTATCAAGAAAGGTTTCTAAAATAAGGAAAGGTGACAAAGTTCAGCAGATGAGAGCTCCTTTATTGAAAGAAATAGCAAGAGAAGAGCACCAAAGTCTCGGTAAATAAATGGCCAGTAGTTGACTTACAGGCGCGCACACACACACACACACAAAAAACACGGGGGGGGGAAGCAAATAATAATAATTAAAAAAAAAAAAACAACTTCTAACAAGCACTATCATTAGCAATGCAAAAACAGTCCTCACTGTTGCTGTTACTGAGAATTTTTCATTATTCTCCTCCTCCTTCCAAGTTTTAATTCAACCTTTATTATTTTGCAACATTTTGCTAGCAGAAAAAGCCTCAATACATCAAAGTGGCTAGTGAGTGGCTGGGACGAGGTTCTGTCAAGGGAGAGAATGGGACACTCAGTGTTAGGAGGAAGTGCTGTGCACTTAGAGATGAACAGTTTTATTTTAATCCTTTCATCTACTTCTTTAGCTCCTTTTTGTTTCAGCTGCCATAAACACTTGCTTTGGAGCCAGTGTTCGGTACTGAAAGGATTTTTTTTTTTTTTTTTTGTATTCTCATTTCTGTTGAAACATGACACTCAAATTGGAGATAGGAGCAGAGATCAACAAACCCTGTCAGCTCTTGTCAACCCAGGTGTAACAGTGTGATCTTCTTAAATTGCTGCTAATCTGCCAGAGATCTCTTTATCTGCAGTCTCCATCATGCTGTTTGCTCACATTTGGTTAACACTTTAAATTTCCCTTTTGGAGGTGTCACTG
Source organism: Aythya fuligula (assembly GCF_009819795.1). NCBI lineage: Eukaryota > Metazoa > Chordata > Aves > Anseriformes > Anatidae > Aythya > Aythya fuligula. The sequence goes on from NC_045559.1 coordinate 146,480,799, forward strand.
TTTGCCATTTAGCAACTAAGGAGAACTGTGAGAGCAGCTTAAAGCACATGGATTTGGGAAGCTAGAAAAGCTGATTAGCTATTCAGGGAGAATAATCTTATTGAAAGTAGTAAGAGCTGTATAAAGAATGCTTTTCCCTTTTCTCGTAACAATCTTCTAATTATGTTGTCAAGCTTGCTGTCGTGTTCTCCCCCTGTGCCATTAAGAAACCGTTTTCTAAGTTAAGAAAGAGATTTCCAGATCGTGATGATGTTTTCTGATTTTTTTTTTTTTTTATTGTTTAAAGAATCTGTGTGTATTAAACCAAACATTCAAAAAAATGATTCATATGCAGCATAATTATCTGAGATGGAGCACTGAAGGTGGTAGTGGTGGAGAGAGAGGCACAGGGGTGCTCAGTGAGCTTGGTGAGGTTAGTCTGCCATATCAGTGCCAGGGGTTTTCACCTCTGTGACTGGGATCTGAGCCTTGTTGGGACCTTTGTGACAAAAATATAGTTACAAATCAGTAGTTGCACAATGTGTCAGAATCAAGGCTAACAGACACATGTTGCTGCAAATTTCTGACCAAAACCCAACTATGTTTCCTGGTGATGGATAGACAAGTTCAACTGTGTTCTAATCAATCTTTTATTTCAGTGCTGTCCATACTTTGAAGGGGGAGAATAAGAACTGAATTTTTAAATATTCCCCTCAGGTTCGATGTCTGGTAATTTAGTAGCACAATATGGATCCTTTCACTGAGATCAGCACATTGGTGGACATCGGTGCAATGTCATATAATTAAAATAAAACCTGCTCATAGCCAAATTAATACCAAACACTCAATGTTTTTTTTTTTGTTTGTTTCTGATTAATGGCATAAATATCATCTATCCAATGGTTTCAAATTTAATATTTTACTACTAAAGGAGCATTTGACTAAACATGGTATCAGTGTTTATTCACTCATTTTAGCTGCTGACTGTCCAAATGAATGTTAAAGATCATATTAATAGTTGGAAGGATTAGGAGATATAACAAATGATACAAATTGTAGTACAATTTAGGAAAAATCTGCAGGATGAATATCTTTAACAGAACGACAAACTGTGGTGGCAGTTCCACCTTTAAGCATTGTGTTCTGCTATTGAGACAATGGTTTGATTTTTCCCTATCTTAGTTTATGACTAAAAATGTCCAGAAAGTGTTACTGAACAAATATGGTTCTCTCCATAAGTTCTTCCTTTAAAAGTATAATGGCATGCAATCATGCATTTCAATCTTTAGGATGTTTTGCAAAGTCAGATTTCTTCCTCTCCTATTTGCCATTGTGTGACTCTAGGGTATTCAGCAAAATTACTTTTGAATTCAACAGCAAGAGAAAAGAATTTGGTCAGTAAATTTTTCATATATAAAAATGCTTGTTACCTGATTGAAGACAATTCTGTCTGACTGATGCAGCTCACTAAACAAAGTCTGTCTATTTTTCTTTTGTAACAAAGCAACAGTACAGTTATAGTGCTCACAGAAGTGATTTTTTTGTTTGTTTTTACTATAACACAGATAAAACTGTTATCCCACTTCCGTGTACAATTAGCCAAATACAAATTATTTACAATTTACTGTATTACCAAGCACAATATGTGGTAATGTATAACTGAAATCCTGGTCACATTGAATTTGATAACAAAGCTAACAATAATTCTTAATAAAAAATTTGCCTACATGGAAAGCTAGGTGTGCCTCAAGGCTTGGACATACAGGAAGAAACTTGTATGTATTCCATATACATATACATGTAAAATTCTTGAATTGGATAGAGCTAAGTTTTTCTGCCTTAAAGTACATATCTGCAGTGGGAATTCATTGTTCCTGAGATTTTTTTATTATTATTTATTTATTTTTATTTTTTTATACATTTTAGAGAGTATAAATTTTATGTAGAATTTTTTTGGTCAGTGCTGTATTTGGCAAGGTTCTGAATAAGATAACCTACCACATACTCTTCCAGTATGCGACCTCCACCTCGAGTCCTGTATTCAGGGAATGCTTTATCAGAGCAAGTTTCTGACCTGTACTAAATACAGCACTCACACTCACAGAGGACTGATCTGCATGTCCCGCTCTTCCATTTAATGATGAAAGTCAGGATGATTCTTTCCAGAATCATCCAGCATCCCCATCACTTTACTTACTATATGAATACATAACATGAGGAACTACATCAGGTTCTGAATGGTTGTTTAAACCTAGTGAAACTCAGTGAAAGGAAAGTGCCATGATGTGATTGCAAATGGTAGCTGAAGGGATGATAATCTGGGGAATACTGCAGATTGTCTGCAGAATTTTTCATGTGGTCTTTTGACTGTTCTGCCTGCTGGTGTCTTTGGGAACATTCTAAGTGTCATCAGACACAACACTAATGTAATAGGTGTCTGTCAACCTACATAAAATCTCACTTTGGAGGGTACAGGAAACATCTTTGAGGCTGATAGGCATATTGGCTGCCTTCCATTCAGAGTAAAAGGAATAATTGTTTTCTTTCCTGGAGCTATAACGAAAGGAGATCACATTTAGTGCTCATTCCCTTTTAAAACTTTTATGTAGTAAATACACTGCCTACAAACATATACTGCCTGTTTCCTACTTCACCTTTCATTTGTTTCTTCTGTCTCCCTCCTCAGTGCTGCTCTTGAGAGCTCTTCCTTCAGAGGAAGATACAAGCTTTTCCAGATAATTCAAATATTCTGATAATTCACAAGCAGTATCATTCTTGACCCAGACTATATAATTAATTTTGATTATTCACAATTTCTGCACATCTCCAAAGAATCATAAACTTTATATGTAACCTAGGTTTCTCACGATTATTGCACTCCAAGTCCCCAAGATACAGGAAGATGATGTATTTGATTTGAAGAGCAGGCTTTCTAATTTAATGCAAGGAAGAGGTGAACATGAACAAGGAAAGAAGTAGAGAAGGAAAGAATAGTGGGCTCCTACTCATTACATAGGTTGGTAATGTCACAGCTTGATTATTCCAAATAATTTTCAAGTATACCTATATAAATCAATAAATAATGACTGCTGTCATTACAGAGCTGTTTCATCACTATGTTTTTTGTCTGAGATATTTAAGTATCAGTCACAGAAGGGGTCTTGAAGAGTAAAGAGACAGAGGGGAGAACAAAACGAAAAGCATCATGTTTCCGCATGCATGGAGTAACAGAAAAAGACTGTAGTGGAGACCCTTCCTAAGAACCTGTCTGTGCACTACTTGCTTCAATTTACCTGGCAGAAGAAAGAGGGAAGTTGATGGTGCAAAGCACAAGAAGACAGGAACGGAAAGTGAAGAAGGGCAAGAAGGTAAAAAGTGACCATTTTGTGATTATCGCTGTACTCAAAACCTACACATATGAATGAAGTGCATGAATTCCCATTGCATTCTCAAGCTGTATTGCTGATGGTTGAGGCTGATGGTTAAGGACAGTCATCTGTGTGTATGTGCTTGTGGACATTGTTACTGTCAACTCTAACTATAGGGAAAATTAAATTCATCTAACCATAATCATCCAAAAGTAAAGTGTCCTGTCTAAACTCTGGAGTCATACAGAGGCACCTCCAGAGCAATATCTATATCTTCTTGCAAGTAGAATGTAGTCACAAAAATTAGTACAATGCATATAAAGAACCTTTGTTTCTGCAGGATAAGCTGCTTAACTTGCAGATCCAAGTAATTGCTTTTATTCTTATATTGTCTTCCTCCTTTCTATAATGTTCAGGGGAACATAAGGAAGTGTATTTTCAGATTTTTTTATTAATGTTATTATTTTACTAGATAACACCATGTTGAGCCCATCCAAGTTGTTTGTTTTATACAAAGCTACAAAAAATCTCTACGCACTTGTGGTTACAAAGAGAAAGAGTCAGTTAAAAGAAAGCTAAGATCAATAAGTGCAGTGTTTTTTTGTTGTTGTTTTGTTTTGTTTTTGAGACAAAATAGTGAAACAATTTGCAGCAAAATCTGTGACTGCAGTTAGACAGGTTCTTTTTTATTAATAATCCATTACAAGCTAACTTCAGAAGAACCCCAGGAAGCACTGCAGCTTTTTCCACCTAAATAAATAAATAAATAATTTTTTTCCTGCAAATGAGATATCTTCTCATTTGAAGATCCAACCAATGCCTGCACTTTTCATTGATATTTCTGAAAGGTTGCATGGCTGTGAGAAATCAGCAGAACATCTCTCACTCAGCTGGTTTTTCTCATTGACCTGTAGTGCCCTGTGATCCTCCAGGAGTTCAGTGCACCTACCACTGCCTTCACACTGGGTGCAGCTTCCTGTTCTGAAGGGTTATTTAAAAATGACAAGTCTTAACAGAGATAAGAAGGGAAGAGGAGAAAGGGAGAGGTAGCCTTCATAGTGTCCACAAGCCCTCTGCTGGCCTGGTCTTACCAAATTAATGTGACTTTGTGCAAGGTCTAAATGGAAATGTCAGAGGGTGGTAAAGTTTCTGTTCTTGTACTTGATAAGGAACTCTGTAGAGAATTTCAAGGAAGAAATACACTAAACTGGAGCTTAGTCTGTAGTTCTAAGGTGAACCTAAATGATTTCAAGACTAGGGGATTCCAGCAGAGCTGTCACTAAGGAGCTGGGGGCAGTCTGTTGTGCTTTTTTTTCCAGATAGAGTGTGCACCTTTGAAGCACTATCAGCACTATCTTCCCTGGTGTTTGCTTTTACTTTTTATTCTGAAGTACAATTAAATACATATTTCAGTCTGTGCTTCTTCATATTATCTACTGAATTTCTCTTTGCAGAATGCCCCCCCCCCCTCCCCCCTTTTTTTTTGCTTTCTTCTGTGCCTCATCTCTGTGGCTGGACCAACCTGTAACTACATAACAAAGTTCCAGTGGTGATACATTGCTCTTTAAAAGAGGTCATAAATTCAAATGGGGTGATGAACACTGCAGAATAGCTGGAACTGCTCTCTCACCCAATGGTGAGGATATGTCCAGATAAGCTTGTTAGCCACTCACTGCAGTATGTTTTCATATAGTGAAAGTTCATTTGCTAGGAACATAGGATATGACTCCTATGTTCCTATTAGGAACATGGCAGTATTAACATGCACTTCATGAGTGAGGTATTATTAAATAATTAGCTAGTTCACATGAGGGATATATATTTCTAGTTCATGCAAACACTATTCTTCATTTTTTCTTAACTTCCTAGTTCTACTCTCCAAAATTAAAGCTATTAGTTCATGTTTCCTTGCCTTCTTCTCTGTGCTCTTACCAGCAACAGTATTTAGCTACTGTGGTAGGATCCAACTCCAGATTCAGAGTATTGGAGATGTAGAGTAGATTTAGATATAGGTCGACAGTGTCTATGTTATCTGAAAAATACAACTACATTTGGTTCATCATATATATCTCTACCCTGTTGACTATATGATCTGTATACAGTGAGAGCTTAGACACCATCTTCCTATGTAGACATCTGCACTGTAGACATCCTGATGTAGGTGTCTGACCCTAAAGCTGAATGCTACCCATTAAATTCCAAAAGTCGTCTGTAGCTTTTTCTACAGAGCAGCTGCTGCAGGTAGACAATGATAGATAACTGTAGATAATTGGGTGAAGAAGAGAATGTTTTCACCAGGCTGCTTCTCCTATTGCTCATTAGTCACTGTCAAACAGCAAAGCCTCCCCGATGTCATGACATGAACTGGAGAAAGGTTTTAGAAATTGTTTTTGGTTAGGTTTCCTAGCAGAAGTAGGAACAAGTTTTATTTTTCTACTTAAACATGAACTAAACAGAAACTGACTCACATTTCAAAGGAATGGCACATCATTCTTCAAGATTTTCCTTTGGCTCCAACTGAATTATGCTACCCAGCCTCAAGACAGCATCCAGTATCATTGTGTCTTTGTACAGTTGGAAAGATTTTGGTGGTTAACTTTTCTCACTAAGTGAAGAGGTTAGAATTATACAAGCACCAGAAAAAGGGAAAGAGAGCAGTAAAATCTTCTGCAGCACAAATTAAGTTGATGCATACAAAATCTTGCAATTCCAGTAGAATGTCTCCTAATCGTATCCCTCTACCCAATTAATGTGTTCTCAGACTTCTTCTAATGGCATAGCAAATATGCCTGCAGGGTGTGTTTATGGACTTGTTTGTCATTTAGTTTCACAAAACAGTTGTCCCTAAAATAATTCAATTATGGGAGCCATGTGAAGTATCTACACAGAGTTGTCCAGAGTCAAGTTAATCTGTGTACTAAATTTCTCTTTGGAATGTCCTCTTGATAAGTGTATTCAGAAATATGTTCTTTTCTTTTCTTGATCCTTGATGGCTGTGGTTTGCTGTTCTTCTATTGCTTCTTTGCGTAAGCAATTGGCATTATGCCCTTTGGAGAGCCACTAGTATTTGTTTTCCTCTGTCAGAAGTGGGAGAAGTAAATAGGGTCTACATAATATATATTCAAGTATATTGGTTACAAGTCAGTTCAGGATAAATGATCTATACCAACACTTAAGTGTTTTTTTCCTCTCTGCCTCCCAAGCATTTCTATTATCCATTAGTTAAACATAAATTTTGTCCTTGCTCAAAGTTAAGCTTGTTGACAAGAACTTCCCTTTTTAGGTTTCTTTTAAGAGGAGTCCTACCCATGTTTCTCAAGCTGATAAGTACTGCTCTGTGGACATGATTCAGCTCCTAACCACATTATTGACAAACTTTACTTAATTTACTTTATTAAGAACTGAATTTAGACACTTTTATGTCCTCCTACAATACACATATTCAAACGGCCCATCGATGGTCTCCCGAGACAAAGATGAAAAACAGTTTGTTATTCTAAATTCATTCAGGGCGATGACATAATTTTGTTATTTTTTTGAGGGTGTTTTTAACATTAATGTTTGTCTACACCAGTTTCTTCATTTTGACCAGGTGTGCTTCCTTAAATATTCCAGTCTTCCTAATTTTCTGTGATCTTGTTCCTGAATTCACCTTACATATACAAAACTGAGTTCCTTTGAATGCAACATTACCAGAAGAGACACTCCAGAAAAGCATCTGATGCACTGTGGCCACCAATGGAAGTTTAGTTCAAGGGTCAAGACTAAAGGTAGTGTGAAGCTTAAGCTTCAGACCACTCACACAAATTTCTAACAGCAGACGTCAGGTCCTTAGCTCCAGAGGTTTCACTATACCAATGCCTTCTACTGTGCTATGCTACTTGCTAATATAGTAATTACACAGTAATATAAGACAAATAAGAGGTTACTGGCCTCTGTCTCATTGACATGTATTAGCCTTTTATAACTTTGTCTGTCAGATGACTGAGGATAAGAAAAACAGTCGGTCTCTTATTTCCAGCTTTGCTAATATTTACTTTTAATACTCCAATATATTTATAATACTCTGATACTTATAAAGAGACGTGTAAATAAAATACATCTGATATTGTTCTAATAATGTGGTATTATTAATGTAACCTTTTCTGACCATTTCAAGTTTTTTGGAAGTTGTGCTCTCTTCTTCCATAACTATTGCGCTGTATTGATACAAACTGCATTTTTGAAATCATTGCACACACACACAGGCCCCTACAAGTTGTTTCACAGCTCCTGGGAGAGATGGTGGGAATTTCATCCTGAGCAATGAAAACCAACTAATGAAACCAAACCCCCAAATCTTTTTCTGTTTCTAACAAAACAGAAGCAACTGACTCATTTGTGAGGAGGGATACTTACGTGAAAATGAGGTATTTTAAATCAACCAAAATGGCAATTTTGGCTCCCCAGCTGCCAGTCATGAAAATTCTACATTATAAAGTGGTTCATTTCACACAGAATTATCTAGGTTGGAAGAGACCTCAGATCATTGAGTCCAACCTCTGACCTAACACTAAGTCCTCCACTAAAACATATTGCTAAGTTCAACATCTAAATGTCTTTTAAAGACCTTCAGGGATGGTGACTCCACCACTTCCCTGGGCAGCCCATTCCAATGCTTCACAACCCTCTCAGTAAAGTTCTTCCTAATATCAATATTTGTGCATATATATTAAGTTTGAATGAAAAGAAATTGAAACAGCATTCAGACCCCTCTCTCTTATTTCAGAAACTTCCTAAAGTGTTTCTCAAAATACACAGATCTTTTCTAGGAGGTAGTAGGTACCCTTGAGCTGCTGAGAGCAAGAACCTTCCAGAATCATACAGAAAGGATGAGGAATGGTAATTGTGGTAGAAAAGAGGTATGAGAAGCAGACATTTCTTTGGAGAAGCAAAAAACAATTTGGAAGGTATTTTTCATCATTAGAGTCTCAGTCTCTAAGGAGTCCTCAAAGCCTAAAGAGGTGATTCCTAATATAAGACCTGGGCAGACAGAAAATGCTTACCTGCTGAGAGAGGTTAACAGGTCTTCTCAATGTCTCTCATTCAAAAACCCATAGACTGTGAGTCATAAGGAAGCAGTATCTGGATGGACTGCCTGTTCTTGCTGAATGTGGAACCTTTCCTAGAAACAGGACCATGACATGTCTTGAAGAAAAAGACTGTGTTAAAGATTTCAGAGACTGATGAGCTTACTATCTGCCCTGGTAAACAGCTCCAGCTTTTAATTAACTTTCCTACTAGGAAAATATTTATTTCCAATTTGAGTTTGTCTGGTTTAAGCTTCCAGCCACTGCTATGCACTTGCCTGAAAGACTGAATTGCTTCTTTCTGTAGAGTATCTTTCCCATGTATGATAGCAAGAGCCATCAAGTTACCTATCAGCTCTTTTACAAATAAACTGACACCTCATGAGGATTTTTTCCATCTTCTGCTATCTCCTGAAACATTTTTTTAGTTTTTGCTTTTTCAAATCCTTTGAGTGTTTCCCCACCCTTCTAGAAAGGAGGACACCAGAGCTGAACACAAGATTGTTATAGAAATTGCATCAAGGCAAAGAAAAGAAATCAGTTCTTGGAATCTGTTTCATGATTCTTATTTTCCAAAGGCTATATGAGCTCCACGCCATTGCACATAGTGTTCTGGTTGAAGCAGTTATCTATGGTAATCCCCACCTTCTCTGAGTTTTCCAAGACAAACCTTTATGCTATAGGCAGATATTGTAATGTTCATTCCTAAATGTTCATTCACAGATTTCCAAAATGCAATATTTATTTCTATATGTATCTATTCCACATAAAACACATACCAGTGGACTGTGCTTTAGCCAATCTTCTGATCCACATTATTTACTAATTTGCTAGACTGACGTATAGAAAATGTAAATAGAAATAAATAGAAAACATTTTCTCACTTTACTTGAAATAGTGAGGCTGCAACAGTTGAGTATGTGCTTTTGTGTGTGTGAATGCAGAATAGAGGGATGACTCCTGCCAGACATTAATTTTTTTGTTTGTTATTTGGTTTTACCAGGAAAGTATTTGTGAGTCTGAATGGAGATGACTGTCACATCAGAAAAGTTTGGGATCTATTGACCTACATAATAGATTCTTATATTTTAATATTGTGAGATCAAGGATCTAGAAGCCCTGGAAGTAATGCTGATTGATTCCTACTAGCAACCACATTTTACGACCTGTCACTGAACCAATTTTTAGACCATCTAATTTGCACCCACTAATCCAATGTACTGTAAGCTTTTTCACCATGCGGTGCTGTGTCAGATACCTTGGAGAAATAGCAGTAAACTATGTCAGTACATTTGCCTTTATCAAGCAGACCTGTAATCTTGGAAAAAAAGAAAAAAAGAAAAAGAAAAAAAAAAAAAAAGAGAGATCAGTTTTGCTTAACAAGATCTACTTTTCCATGATACCATACTGACTGTCATTAATTAGATATTTAATTTCTGAGTCTGTGTTGCTAGAATCACAAATTAATTTTTCATGAAACTAGTGAATCTATAGTACTTTTTCAAGTCATTGAAAAGTGATTCCAAATAGTTAGATTTCATTACAACTCTCCGTTACCTTGAAATCCCTCAAATTTAAAGCTTACTTTAAATACCTTCAGCTAGACAATTCTTTTGGTATCTCTTTTAAGACTTGTAGGTGAGTTGTAGATTATGAATGTGTCACCAATAAAACACACAAGACACTTTGAAAGAAAAATATTTGGCTTCACTATTTTCAACTGAATAAACAATTAATGCATTTCAGCTGCACCAGTGGCATTATTTCTGTGATAAAAGAAAATGAAATGTCTGAAACAATAACTTTTGAACTTAATTTTTACTAAACCCATTGGGATGTGTATGAATTCTTCCATTTACACCACTTACAGTTCACTACAATGCAACTCCCATGACAGGCCAAGAAGCAAAATAAATGGTTATTTAAAGTTAACAACAAGAAGACAATCCCATCTGCAGTTTTCTGTGCAGCTCTTCAGCTTTCATTAACACCTTTCAGGAAAGATATAGACCAATAGCAGAAAGTCAAGATGAGAGAAGCAACAATGGAGAAACAAAAGTTGTAAAGAAATGTCGAAAGATTCAGGTAGCTATCTGTGGAAAGAATGACCAGGAGAGAATGTTAAAGCCTCCAAGTACATGAAATGTCATTGAAAAACAAAAGAGGAAGTAGCTCTTCTCCTTCGACCTTAAATAAGATGTGACAATGGAGACTAAGGTTGAACATGCAGAAAGCCTAAAGATAAGAGGAAAATTATAGAGACACGGAAAATATGAAGGTGATTGGTGACAGTCAACATGGCTCCACTAAATGCAAATTGTGTTTCACAAATCTGGTGACCTTCTATGAGGTGGTTACAGTGTTGGTGGATAGAGGAAGAGCAACTGTCATCATCTACCTGGACTCGTGCAAAGCATTCAACACTGTCCCCCATCATATCTTTGTCTTTAAATTGGAGAGACTTGGATTTGATGGATGGGCCACTCGGTGGCTAAAGAATTGGCTGGATGGTCGCACTCAGAGAGTTGCTGTCAACAGCTCAATATCCAAGTGTAAATCAATAACGAGTGGTGTTCCTCAGGGGTCAGTATAGGGACCGGTGCTGTTTAGCAACTTTGTTGGTGACATGAACAGTGGGATTGAGTGCACCCTCAGCAATTTTGATGATGACACCAAGCTGTGTGGTGCAGTTAATGTGTCAGAGTGAAAGGATGGCATCCAGAGTGACCTGGACAAGCTTGAGAGGTGGCAATTCCAAGCACAAATACAGGTTGAGCAGAGAATGGATTGAGAGCAGCCCTGAGAAAGACATGGGGGTGTTGGCTGATGAAAAGCTCAGCATGAGCCAGCAGTGTGCACTTGCAGCCCAGAAAGATGACTGTACTTTGAGCTGCATCAAAAGGAGTGGTCAGCAGGTTGAGGGAGGTGATTCTCCCCCTCAGCTCTTGTTTGCCCACACTTGGAGCACTGTGTTCAGATCTGGGGCCCCCAGCACAAGGACATGGTCGTATTCGAATGAGTCCAAAGGAGGGCCACAAAGATGATCAGGGCTTGGAGCACTTCTATGGAGACAGGCTGAGAGAGCTGGGGTTGTTCAATATGGGGAGGAGAAGGCTCCAGGGAGACCTTACAGAAGCCTTCCCATACCTGAAGGAGGCCTATAGGAAAGCTGGAGAGAAACAATTTGTCAGAGGGTGATGAGACCCTGGCACAGGTTGCCCAGAGAAGCTGTGGATGCCCCATCCCTGGGGGTGTTCAAGGCCAGGTTGGATGGAGTTTTGAGCAACCTTGTCTGGTGGGAGATGTTCCTGCCCATAGCAGGGGGTTGGAACTAGTTGATTTTAATGTCCCTTCCAACCCAAACCGTTCTATGATTGTATGGTAAGAGTAGCAAAGCCTTACAGCTTTACAGCTGGCAGTCTGGAGATCATGGTGTCTGTAGCTGAAAGTTTTTCTGCTTTGGACCATGAAGTATGATGAAGATCCTTTCAGGTCTCTTCCAGACCTAGGAGTCTGTGGGTTCCTGTTTTTTGTTTGTTTGTTTGTTTGTTTGTTGTTTTTTTGTTTTGTTTTGTTTTGTTTTGTGTGTGTGTGTGTGGTTTTATATATATCTGTGGTTTTCTATATCCTTAAAAAAAGAGCCTGGCATTCTCATAATCACAACATGGAGTCATTTTCATTGTTATGAGCAACGAGTTAAGAAGTAAATACCACTGCCACTGTAACTTCCCTCTGTTTGGCAGCCTACATTAAATGTTCACTTAAGAGTTATTTTATCATTTTTAAATGATCTTGGCATTTATTTTATTTACTAATAGCAAGAGTGTTATTGGTTTTGTGTGGGCTGCTTGTAGCGGCAGGCAGCAACATAACAGAGCCTTTGCACAGCTGCTAATGCCTCTTCTTCATGGGGAGTGAGTGGGAAGAGTGAGGAAATGAGTGGAGATTTGGCTTCTTCTCTTCAGCGTGACAGCTAGCACAGACGAATCATCACAGCAGGGAAAATGTACAACTGTATACCAGTGGCAGATGACTTCCTTCTGGAGCACAAGAGCAATGCAATATACTTTTATGTACTTCTCCATAAAAAGAATGTCTAGATGGTACAGAACATACTACACACAGATGTCAGAGTTAGCCCTCAATGAGTTGGTTCAGGCACCATATATCAGACAGACACATTAATACAGTATCCTGCCTCAACTAATTTTTCCCAAATGACTGGTATTTCTGCAAGGCACTGTATTGAGCTACATAGAAATCCTAGTGAGACACAGGCAAAATTTACATTCCAAAACTCCAAATTTCTTCAGACCACCACTGCCAACTGCAAAAGCTGCTTAGTACTTGTCACTGAATTTGTCTTACATTTTTCTGGGGTAGAGGAAAGGGAGTGTATCTGTGCAAGTCTGGGTGGCTGGGTGTGGACACCAAATACCTAAACCACTGACATCTACCACCTAGGCATTTCTTTTTTTCCAGAAGCTCGCTCCTAAGAGGTCCATGTTAGTCAGTGAGAGCTCTTTAAAATCACCTTTTGCAGTAAGTGCTGTATGAGATACAGAGGCAACCCCATTCCCTTGAAAAGTTTGGATGTGTTGTGCTGAAGCAATATGATTTACCATTAAAAAATTAAAGATCTAGTGGATTCTAAAAAGAGATAACTGTCACCTAGTGCATGACTTCTTTCCTTGTGGCTGAACAGTCTTGTCTTATCATCTTGAAAGACTCCTAGGACCTGTGGAGTCTACTTGAAGCCTTGGAGATCGCTTACATGTCATAGATTCAACAGGATCTTCTTATAAAATAATTAAAATACAGGAAGCAGGATTGAAAACAGTCATATTCTCTTTTCATATGAGCTTGCTTAGCAGACAGGTTCCAACTATATTCTTCCTAATTATTCCCTAACTTTGGTCTAATGGATCTTCAAGCTGCTACAAAGTTGAAGAGTCAAAAGAAGAAGTGAAGAACTGTACAGTTCATGTTCCCCAGTACTCTGACAGATAGACCACAAAGTCCCACTGTCCATGCAATTTCCAGAGGCCAGACAGCCCTTCTGCCTTCAGGAATCTTTGAATCTTTCTCTGAAGAGCTAAAAATAAGTGACATGAAAAGAGACTGTGCTAAGATTCTAAACAAATTTGTTGATTGAAACATATCTTTGATCAATATGCGTTCAACTAATTATATTACTATTTATTTCCATAATATATTCCAAATAAACCCTTTAGACACAAGCATATTTTACAGTCAGTTCCTTTATGACCTGCCAAACTGCAGACTTCTGCATAATTTCTCAGGGATCATTGCAAACTCCTGCTACCAGCTCAATTCCGTTTCCAGAAGGGCTTCTGGGTTAAGACAGTTTGCCTCCTACACGTTCCCTTGCTTGGGCAGCTTTGTACTCTGCTTCTAAATCCTCCTAAAGTACCTCTCAGGATAACATTAAAGAATTTAAATGACATCTGAACATAATCATTTAATCTCTCATATGGGTATCTGCACTGGAATATTCATGTGTACTAATATGATACTTTACTAAACTTCAGTGAAACTACTGATAGCCAGGGATTTGTTTTATGTTTTCATTTGGAGAAGCATATGCTATTTATTAAAATCCTCTTTTTAGGATAATATGGAAACATAGCTTTCTCTACAACTTTAAATGTGTATGATCTTCTCAGGGATGAAAAATAATAATAATAATAAATTAAAACAGTTTAAAACGGATACTGCTGTTTAGTATTAACAGCGTTGGTAAGACCTTGAGCTCTATTTCCAAAAACTTACAAGTTTTATAATTTATTCATCTTATAGCTTCTCATTTTTTTCCTTTAAATAGCTTAACACAAAAGAATGTTTTGGAAAACCCAAATAGGTAAGACCCAAACCAAGCCAACCAAACAAACAAAACCCATCATGTTCAAAGGAAATATTGGCAATTGTTAGAACAAATCTCATGAAAAATATATATATATTTTTTTTTTCATTGGCTGGAAAATTGGAGAGTGATGACTTCTCTGAAAACTGGGACTTTGATTCAAAAAACTACTTGAACCCATATTCATGGGAAACTTATCTCAATTTAGGACAGTATTCAATCTCAGCTTCAAGCACTGTCTCATTTCTAAGTGAGTGATCCTGCTAACCTTCTTGAGCCATGTGTTCCTGCTACAAGTGAAGTACTTGCTTAAGTACTGTACAGAGCTGGGCTCCTTGCCCAGCTGTGAGGCCACCCTTTTGCATACCTGCTTTTTCTTTTCTGACCCCTCACTCTCCAGTCACCCCTATTCTCCAATATTGTCATCAGCTGGAGAAGGCATGGAGAGGGGTAAAAAACACACTCTGACATACAATGCCAAAGCCACCAAGGAGGTGGGTCAGTGCATTTTATCCACATAAAGGACTATAAAATTTAAAGGTCTTTCAGCAAAAGCTGGCTACCAAGAACATTATGTGGTTGTGAATAATTTGCCAGAGGAATTTGGTTCAGTTAAAACCATTCAGCCCCTAGAAAAAGAAGCATCTTTATTCCACTATTTCAAGTGATTTTCTAGAAAAGTCACTTTGGTCAAACAAGTATGCTGCTATGCCAATTTACAAGTATTGTGCTTTACATGAGTTTTTAACCACTTTTTATTTATTTATTTAAAATTTTATGGTCAAACATTCCTCTCTCTTAAACCATGAGAAGATCTGTTAAAGTTAATGGTGTTGCATAAAACAGAAAGTAATGCAAAGTTAGGGCAGTGGCTCTGACAAGGAAAATTCTTTCTGGTCTGTTTTATCAGAACTGTCCTGTTCCTAGTATGCAGAAGAGATGTTTGTGCATATATTTGGGAGTGCAAGACCTGTTTCAGAGGTCATGCCCAAATGTCACTTGCCACCTTGCAAAATCATATATTGATGATTTTCCCATCCCTTTTCCTTCTTCCCCTCTTGTTCAGAAAAACATGGCAAAGGAGCCTAACGACTCAACAGGGGCATGAATGGACCCATAAGAAATCTCCAGGCCATGAGCATACTTCACCAGTGTTTTTTATTTAGATTTTGGGAATTTTTTCTTGTTGTTGTGAAGGCTTTGTTGTAGTTTTGTCTTCTTGGTTGTTGCAAAAGGTTATGATGGTGTTTAAATAGGTAGCCCATTAACCTCAATTTTATTTATTTATTTATTTATTTATTGTGCATAACATATGGGAACTGTTCTTGGGTAAATTATGTAGTTCAAAGGAATAGCTCACAAACAGCTCTTCTTCTTTTTGCTGTACTACACAAGGAATAAGAATGAACCCTTGATTTCTTCAATATTTCCTGACTTAATTCTTACCTGTGCAACTTTAACAATGTTTTATGGATCAGTAATAAAGAAAAACACAGACAAACACACTCTGCTTTAGGATCCAGTCAGCACACGCCTAATATGAGTGAGCCAGCCTGTTGAATTTAGTATATATCTGAGTTATAGCTTAGGCTATAACTATAGCTAGGCTTAGCTGAGGTTATATTAGTATCCTTATAATAGTTTGAGGATATATATTTTTTTCCTGTAAGTCTGATGGTAGTCTTCCAGCTTCATCCGGAAATTAGGTTTAGTTTAATAGCTAATGAAGAACTTAAAGTCTATTACTATCAAAATAACCAAAGAAAAAAGACATTATGGCACTTTGTTCACTGTTGATCATGTGTTATACTTTCAGTATTTTGTAGTACTATTTTTCCTTTCTTACCTTTAGAGTTCTTCCAAAGATCCTTCAAATTCTTAAAGACATAACAATGAATTTATGCATGTAATTCAATTAATTTTTAAAGAAAATACCTAGTTCAATGCATGTAAACATACTGGTTAAGCTGTATGTCTTCATTTCTTCCACTTCAATGAGTGAGACTGTGCAGAATAGACTGTAAAAACTGCACCAAAGAGTGTATTCTCCTTTTATTGCCTGTCAAATTATTGCTGTGACACCCATAGTTGGCAGTGAAACATTGTGATCCACTGTTAGCAATGAAACACGGAGTGTGAGTTGTTCATTGAGTTTAGGTAATGTACCATAAAACGTTGCATGAAAACACTAATTTTCTCAATATATATTAGTAGACAGACACAGTGTTTACCAATGAGAAGTTGAAGATGCTTTTAAACATAGTTTATTCATCTGAAGGCTTTCCCAGGCTTTACTTAATCACTTTATATTTGGGATTGCAATTAAAGATGAATGGCCTATGTGCTAAAGGAGCAGAAGGATGTTTCACCTATATGTCCCTCAGTCCTGAGCAGATGTCACACCTGACAAACGCTGACATTTTTACAGTAAATTTATATGTATCTTTGACATATCTTTGACATTGAGCTATCAGTTAAGGTATTAGTAGCGTTACACCCATCATACATTTTGTCATTTTTACCTTTACCATGTTGCCTAGATTACTTTTCGTTTGTATTTGAAGTACATGAAACATACAGGAAATCTGTAGGTCATTTCTTCAGTCCTGCTGGTACTTCCTGTAGTAGTCTAAAGACTGCACCTGACAGTTACTCCTTCACAGACCTGCCCTGACTTCAGGTCTCTTACAGAAGATGATCTTGTGACTATTGTTACAGTGTGGCTTTAGGAGCCGTAAAGATAAGAGCTATTTTTATTTAATTTATCTGAACTGTGTAAAGATACTCATAAAACCCAGTATTGTCAGCCTTTAATAATACTACCACTGAAACCTTTCATTATCTTAATATCAGTGTATTCAAGGAGAGGTTCTTTGTCTCTGTCCTTTTTTCTTAAGATGCCTATTTCTCTGTGTTAAGTAGCAATTGCTGGCTAACACCAGCAGAAGGGAAAGCACTATTTCTTGGATAGTAAAACAGTTAATATAAGCAATCATAATAAACTTTATAAAATGACAAACACTGTGGCTCACACATTTGTTCATTAACTTTCCTTAGATTTCCCCTGTTAGGGTTATCTTCTACGTAGTTTCTTATACTGCCATTGTGGGTCTAGATGCAGAGCTCCATTGAGTGCTGAGACCAACTTTTTTTATACATGTTCATTTTCTGTCCTATCACCCTCTGGGGGAAGAATTGTATGCTTACTGGATTTGGCTTTCCAAATATACTAGCAAAGGACCACTAAACCCTATGCAGTACAGGAAGACATGTAATGGAGATTCGCCCTAGAAGACTTTCCCAGGACATTTACTCAACAGGCCATCAGGAACTGCCCAACATCTCACCACAGAAAGCAAGTTCATTGCAGCTAGATTCTCATAGCCAGTGACTTGGCATCAAAGCTATTTCTCTTCATTGACTTTGGGAATGCAAGGGAGCTCTGGAGAGTACACAGTGTGTATCTTTCACCTTCTCTAAAACTGAAGTGTCATAATATTCATTATTACACAATATATTAGGAAAGCTAAGTGTCAATATTACCAAAATTTAAAAGAGCGTAAGCTGCAAAAGCTATACCCAGCTAGAGGAAAAGAATGGCTATAAGCTCAGGATGGCCAATAGCCTATACTCTATCTTGTCAGCTGTTCAGATAGATCACACTTCATGAGAAAAAAAAAAAAAAAAAAAAAAAAAAAAAAAAGATTGATAGTCTTGTTGAGAGAAAATGTTCCTTCTGAATCACAAAAGTGATGACCATGAAAGCCGGTTTGTGAGCAAGACACAATGGATGCCCATGGAGAGGTTTTCTGTATCATTATGGCTAAGTGTGTATGAGCTCATGCACTGAGCATCCCTCCAGGATGAGCTGCACAGACACCTCATCCTGAGAAAGACTTAGGAGGATACTATTTCCCTGTACCCTGTATCCTGTTTTCTACACAAGTGAAACATAATCTGTAACCTGAGTGAGAACAGACCATGCTCAGAGGTATTAATCTGGAGACTAAGACTCAGCACATGTCATGCTATACATGAAAAGCTAAGTCTAGGCACAGCTTAAGACCAACAGACCCATCTCCCATACCATCAGCCACCTAGAGTTTGTGCTTAGGTGAAGCCTATCTCTACAACGTCAAAGAAGGGAAATCCTTTTACTTCCCTACCACAGCAGCTCAAAAGTACTTCATCCTGGGAGTAAAACTCTTCTTTGGCTTCTGTACATAGCCAAAGAAAAGTGTAAAGATGGATGCTCATTTATCAGCAAATGAATGGCAACCAAATTTCTCATTTCCTCAAAAAAAATTATCTATTTATAACATTCTGGTGTTATAACACATTAAACCTCTTTATTTTTTATATCAAAACTTCTTTGTTTTGTAATCAGTAATATCTCATGGTTCTTATCAAACAAAAAAAAAATAGCAAGATGATATAACATCATTTTTCCTTTAATCTAAGGAAGGTTAAATAAGTAAAAATTTTAATGAATTTTGAATATATGAAAGGAATTTGATTTCATTGTAAATCACGTTTATTTATTCATTTCGCAAAAGATTATGTGTTTTAAACTATCTGTGCCTTCATTATTTTAATTTCATATTAAAGATATGGGAACGAGCCAGACCTTTTATCTTAACCTAAAAAAAATCTTGTAATGTAAAAATGAGCTAAGACCAACCTATGCACATGGCTGGTATTCCCTTTATGTGCTCTAACACCTGGCAAAATTATTCATTAATTCAACAGCCAC
Source organism: Aythya fuligula (assembly GCF_009819795.1). Taxonomy (NCBI): domain Eukaryota; kingdom Metazoa; phylum Chordata; class Aves; order Anseriformes; family Anatidae; genus Aythya; species Aythya fuligula. The sequence goes on from NC_045559.1 coordinate 146,499,852, forward strand.
ATTTAAAAGCAACAGTTCAAAGGCCCATGAATGGTAGAATAACATGTTCAAAACTGAAGTGCACTTCAGCAGCAGCAGTGTCAGAGTTTATAGAAAGAACCATTTCCTGTGAGGTAGAGGGCTTGGGAGAGTGAGGAATCAGAAGAATCTCTACTTTGTAAACTTGTTCCTTCAGCCTGCCCATAGCCTTACAGAGATTAGCTGTCATGCATTTAAGAAGAGGGAAGCATGCAGTGGGGAGAGTTTTCCACTCTCTTCATAAAGAAATGTGTTCATTTCAGGAAGCGTGTTTCTTTGTGGAAGCTCTGTGGACTTGAGCTTCAGGAGATGACATTTATTTCATAATTTATTTCTCTCCTGCAAAACTATGACATAATAAGGGGCTTCATGCAACACTTACTGAAGGGTATTGGCATCTTTCAGTGAGAATAAAATTTCCAGCTGACTGTAGTGGACAATTGAGGTTGTTTTTCCAGGGTTCAGAAATCACTCTCTCTTTCTCTTGCATTTTTTTTTTTTCCCTTGGTGAGAGTATACTCCTCATATGATAAATCACTGGAACATGGACTCTCATTTACATCTTAAGACACTATCTCCAGAGGATGGAAGCAATTATTTCATAGCACCTTTCACCTTCTTCAGTCTATGAAATTTTAAATGCCTCCATCCATTAAGTGATTTTAAATTGATCTTCTCCCTTAACTCCCCAATCTTTCCTCTCAAGGTTATTCAATTATATGTGTTGCATTGGGTAATGCTCCATTAAGGGGTTTCATGTTTTTGATCCAGCAATATATGTAAGCCTTGGGTGAAGGAGAGGCTGCTGATGGTCTACTGCTTTTATTTTGAGTTTTATTTTTTATTTTTGCTGTGCTAGCTTGTATAGCCAGTGAACTCTGGTCTTTTAAAAAATCTATTACTTTTTACTTATTATTTGAACTGTTTGTTTTATCCAGGAAAACAAGACACAAAAGGTGGGGTTTGTTTGGTATAAATTAAATATCTTGACCATAATTAAAACAAATAAAAAATAATAATTCAAGGATAGATTTCCAGAAAGATATATTGTTAATTAATTCTACAAGTTTCTGAGTAGCATTAAAGGAGATACCTGCATCAAAGTTTCTCAACGCTCTCAAATCCCCACTGATCTTAGAATGAACAGCACCTATTTAACCATGAAACTCTGGAGTCCCAGTTCTACATATTCTACTTTGAAAACATGATCCTTAGTTTTGGTTTGCTGCTGTACTACAAGAAATAAAAGCTTTGTGTACAGAAGCATTTTATGCTTTCCTAAACACTCCTAAACACCTGCCTTCTAACTGATTGGGAGCAAAATCAGTTCACTGTCTTAAGACAATGTGCTGGATTCAAAATAGACAACTACATTTGCAGAAAGGTGAAACAGTATTTAGCTTCACATATGCATAGGGAGAAACTTATGGCCTCACTGTTTTCTCATTAATGTCTCAAATAATGATAATGGCTAACAGCATATATAAGTGAGTAAACATGAAGTCCTCTAGTTGCCTTAAGATGCCACTGCATATGTGGCATTTGGCACTGTGACTTATTCCCGATATCTATCACATTGTTGTAAGTTGAATCACCATATGAAAAAAGTAATAAGAAATCCACTGTGGGAGGTGGAGTCATGGAGCTTGCCTTAGGACAGGTGCTGGTCTAGGAATTCAACAAGTGTTGTATTGGTTTTACATACATACCACCAATATTATGGCTAGGCACCATATCATATAATCCTATCACAGAAAGGTCCCAAGGAAGGGACCTTGAAGATCACCTAGTTCCAAACTCTCCTGCATGGGCATACCCCCATTAGATCAGGTTGCCAGGGCCTCATCCAGCCTGGTCTTGAACACTTCTAGGGATGGGGCATCCACAACTTCTCTGGGTGACCTGTTCCAGTGCCTCATCACCCTCTGAGTGAAGAATTTCCACCTAACATCTAATCAAGAACTCCCCCTCTTTTAGTTTAAAATAATTTCCCTTTGTCCTATCATTTTCTGCCCAAGTAAAAAGTTGTTTTCCATCTTTTATATACGTTCACCCACAGACCTCATTAGTATTGATGTAATAAAAGAAAACAAGGGCTACCCTAGAAGATTAACAGTGCATAGATTCCAAGCATGCAATCATTTTAGTTTGGATGGCAAATACTCTGCAATATTACATTGTGTTACAGGTAGTTAAAATGCATGAACAGCTCTCATCTCAACCATGGTTATTACCTAAAGATGGAATCTAAGTGAGCACTTGTATCCTTAACCTCAGTGGACTTTTAACTAGGTTGTCACTGACTTGACTTTATAAGACCTGATTAAATGAATGCTGCATTTGGACCATGGAACCTACATAACATGTACTCAGCTATTCAGTCCTTATTAGTTTGGGGAATCACAACTACAAATATCAGAAGTGACTGTAGAGGTCAGAGGTCAGAGAAGTACCATTTAGGTACTTCTAGGTTTTGACTCACATTAAGTGAACAAACAAACTGGCATATAAACAAGCTGATTTCTTCCCTGTCAACTGTTTGCAAGGCACTTTTACCTATGGTGAAAATTAGACACAAAAGGTAAGAACACACATCCTCCCTCCAAATATTTTAGGTGACAGTTTGGCATGTTAGTGCATGCATTGCTCCATTAAAAGGAAGACCTAAATCAGCCAAGTGTTTGGAAGTCGAGCATATACTCAGGATATTATTCACAGTATATCAGAGGGATAGGAAAATTACCATCTTAAACCCTGCAGGTACATCTGTTTCAGTTTGTCTGTCATAGCCCATGTCTCACTGAAAGGACATTTTCTATATGCCACTTATATGAATAAATCCCACAATCATTTTTTAAATTTACATGGAAGAACAATTTCTAGTGACTTTTTGTTATTTTAAATAAATTCCTAATATTGCCAATTTATATATTTACCTGATATTTTGTTCCTTATGATTTCTTCTTCTGTGTCAAACTCTGGTAATCTTCATTGAGCCTCAGCTGATATGCAAGTATTACAAGTTATTTAAAGCAAATTAAAGATTCATTGATCCAGTGAGAATCGTATCTCACACAAAACAAGCTTAGATTTCCAAGTAGCCTGTTATAATCCACAGCAATCTCTACCTATGATAATTCACAGGGTCAGTACTAATGTGCCTGCTTCTCAAGCCATAATGGCACCATATTCATATGATGTTTTCACTTGTGTTTTTTTTTGTATTTTTTTTTTTTTTTCTTTTGGCCCTTTATTGCAGCTGTTGGTTAGTAGCATTTTCCTCTCATTTTGTTCCATGCAACCTCTTTGCACTGAATCCCAGATGCATGTGAAATGGCCACAAAAGAACTATCTGGGTTAAATGAGTACTAAACAGGTTTAAAATTAGTGCTTATTGTTTGGAAGCAGATGCAAGCTTCAAACAAATGCAAAACATCAATGCAAATGCAAAAAGGAGGGCAATTTGAAAATCAGATCCTAAGTACTTGATTCTATAGGTTGTTTTTTCTAGTAGTAATACCCAGAACAGTTCTGTTAATGTAATGGAAACATATTGAATAACTACTCTACCAGCATTTGTGTTTTCAGAGTTCATGAATCAGCAAAATAACTCAGGTTCTCTACTATTCTCATTTTAATGAAGTTATCTCTACAAAGCTACTCTTTTAGAAGCTAGTAAACACTGCTGCACATCTCTACATTACATTTTATAGAAATTATTATTAACTTACAGAGTGATTTTTTTTTTCTCTGTCTTTTGCACTATTTTTCTGGATATGAAGGTTAGTCATATCCAGAATCGTGGTCCTGAACATCTACAGTGCCAATGTCTAATGAGATCTATCTGTCCATACTAAATGCAAATTGATGGCAGCCTATGACAGGAATGCTTATGCAGAATTTCTTCAAATACACAATTGCCAAAATGTTGTTTGTTTGTTTGTTTGTTTGTTTTTTTCTGTATTTCCATTCCTTGTCCAGCTGTCCAACTTGAGACAAAACCAAGCAGTACTCTTGTGCCAGCATTTCAGGTAATGTCATGGAGAGGATTTGCTTTAGGCATTAGCAAAGCAACAGCTTTCTAGCATGGCACATGAATAAAAGCAACAAAATCATGGCCTAAAGTGAGAGAAGGATATCTCCTAAGTTCCACAGCTGTAGCCTCATTCTTTTGCTGAGCATGGAGACTCAGAGGCAGTGGCAGAGCATTGCACTTGCATGCTATTCTTGCACTAAATACAAGATGCCAAGATTGAGTGAGTATCCTGACTTAAGAACCAGAAAACCAAAGTTTTATTGCTGTGCTCTGTTTTGTGCTTGCCTTTTCCTCTGTCATGTTGCTGTTGCTGGGGGTGGTAGAGCAGGGGGGGAGGCATGGGAAGATGGGTTGTGCAAGCTGACCATGGCATCCCCCTTTCAGTCACCTGGGGACACTTCATAGTGCCTAAAGTAAAGAGCAGGCACACTTGCCCAGGGCTGGTAAGGTAGCTGGAGTAAGAGTAAGATTGGTTGAATAGACACTGAGGCCATGGCTGTTTCCATCTGGGGAAGAAATACTGACTCAACCTCTGTTCCCCAAATGTGGAAGGAAATTTGAAAATTTTCAGCCCTCAGATGCATGCAGTTTGGCTTCAGACTTATGAAGCCTTAACTTGGCTCTAAGTATTGGCCAACAATAGAACCTGAAAACATCATGGTGTACATAAGGCAGAGACCATGCAGAGCACCATTTCTGGAACTTCAAGTTGTTTTGGAAACAACAGATGAAATGTAAACTCTGCTCAGCTGTGACTCAGTGGATTGTTTTCTGGGCCCTACGTGTCATATGCTTTCTGTATAGGAAGTAGTTACAAAAAGTAATCTGCATGGAGGAATAAACAGCTTTCAGGTAGCATTAGACAACCAGCCTACGTTGCTCACTACAACAGACCTACAAAAATTTGTGTCCTGCAAGACTGCATGAATATCTACCCAGAAAGGTAGATTTGTCATTTGCATTATAGTTGACACATTGTGTTGAGATGGCAATGAACTTTCCCTATTTATCTATAAAATGCACTGAAAATCTGTCAGCATGCCAATTAAAAAGAGCAGTGATTTTGATGTAGATACCCAACTGCTAAAATAAGAGCAGGGGACCACAGCTAGTTTCAGAAATGGTTCTGAACATACATTAGGTGTAAAGGCTTTAGGAGCGATTTTGATTTAATGACAGCATTTTGGAGGAAACAAACAAACAAAACAAACAAACACACAAACAAACAAAAAGCAGTGGAAAACCACTGGGAAGAAACAGCCATTATTTCCCAAAGTGTTGTTGCCAGAAGCCTCGTGTGGCTTACAGTTGTCAGCAGATGCTCACTGGGATTCATTTTCAATGCCAACCACATCCACTTCTTGGCTTTATCCATGTCACTACTACAGTTCTCTGTGGTAACTCTAATATTACCTCTGTTGCCTGCTCATTTGAGTTCTTTCAAATGGGATAGAAACTATGTTTTGTGTCATTTTCACTGTTTTTTAGTTTATAAATGCTACGTTTTTGCATGCATTCTCTCTCTTTTTTTTTTTTTTTTTTTTTCTGTATTGGTAAATATCAGATCTGTGAATAGAATTGGAAGGGAAAGGAAGAGACTGCACTTTTCTTAAAATATGTCTAGTACTTGAATAAAATAAACATATTTGCCAGGATGCTTTATGCTCACTTAACCCACATGATACACAACAGCTAGTTCTTCAGTCTATACAAATGACCCCTTACAAATATTGCATGTATCTATCTATTTATCCATCCACACACATATGCATACATAAAAAGAGATAAAGAGATATTCTGTTTGCAGATATTGCAGATATTTTGGTTGCAAAAGTAAAAACACAAAGAAAGGGAATCAGAAGAAAAAAATACAGGATATGGAAAAGTTACTGTTTAAAAATATATTTAAAATATTTTTAAATAAGGCATCCATCATGTTTTGAGAAAAAGAAGTCCTGGTGGGGAAAGAAAAAAAAAAAAAAAAAAAAAAAAAAAAAAACTATACAATATAAAAAAAAACTATATAATATAAACATTATTTTTATTTAATAATTATTGTTAGTATTATTATTAAAGAACTGTGGATGAGTAAGATCTTAATTCAGTGTATCACAGGCACAGACATATTTCCCATTATCACAAAAAAACTACAATTGTCAGGTTTCTGTGTATTGAGATGAGTGTGTTGCATAAAGTAACATTAACTAAGACAACTATAAAAGAAAGAAGAGCAAGAGAAGCAAATTAAAATAGTAGCCTTTCAGACATTATCATGAATAAATTTATTAAAAAAATGTGAAATTAGAAGTGATTCTACTTTGATAACTGGAGAAGGTCACAGACCTATTTTTTTCCTCCATTTTTAACAGTATGAAATAGAAAAAAAATGAAGTATAAAATTCAAAAGAAAAAAAGTCCCCTCATTCTTTCCAAATCCCCTGCACTTTTTCACTGGAGAATGATTTTGACATAGTGCTACTCACAGAAATGTGTCAACACCATTACAGTGTCCTATTGAAGAGCTTTATGTGCATTTTAATGAAAGGAATAATGAATGGCTAAATGCACCTTCCCTACTTTATTGTTTTGTAACAGTGAAACGAATGTGCTCAGAAGTAGCTTTTAAGGTTCCATTTGTATCTGGTCCTTGCCTACAATTTGTTGTTACCTGCTGGCAAGTCATCCACCCCTGCAGACAGTCTGTAAGCCAGGCCAATGCTTGAACCTGAAAGCTTTTTGAGCAGGTGGGCTTGAGCAGCATCTAGGTAGGCATCACCAATAGCTGAGGTCTCTGGTGTGCTGACCTGTGGTGGTGGACATGTGCTGTGGAACTCCACAGTCCAGCAATAAACCTGTAAAAGCAGTGGATCCTTAGGGTCTACACAACAACCTACGTGTGTATTCTATGTAACAGAATATGGCTTTTATAGAAAATCTGGCTTACTCACTAGGTCTTTAGGGAGTTACAAGACATCAGATCAAGGAATATGAACTTTACCTAAGTGCTTTCCTATGTACAGTTACCCACAGAGACCTCTTGGAAGTCTTTTGGCTCCCAGTGTTAGAGAAAGGCACAACAGAAACAAAGTTTGTGAACAACGTTTTTTAACCTAAAGTTAAGTAAGCTAGATTTCTGTGCTGTGGGTAAGTCTCCTTATAAGAAAACACATCATCAGCAACAAGATTTAGAAGTTGGGGAAATAGACAGTGAGAGGGAAAACAAGAGGCCACAAGCAAAATTCTGACAGAATGTAAGGAAAATAATTGTCACAGAGGGAGTGGGTAAGCACTGGGAGATGTGCCCGTGGAATCTCCACCTTGCAGATACTCAACAATTTGCTGGACATGTCTGTGAGAAACAATGTCCAACCACAAAGGTGGGCCTGCTGTGAACTTGAGGTTCACTAGATAGTCTCCAGAAGTTGTTGTCAACATGAATTATCACTCCGGATAATGAGAGTACAGTGGAACAGCATGCAAACAGGTTGTTATTTGCACTGCTCATCCATGTGGGGAGAATGGCACACAAAACTTAATGATAGCAGAACATTTGTTATTTCTCCTCAGGTCTTAAAAAGTAAATACAGAAAAACTGGCTGGAATTGTCTCTTTCAGGACCCATATATGCCCGGAAATATTTGGAAAAAGTGAATAAACATTACAGAGGCAAAGACATACATTGTGAGTGCTGCCTGAATTAATATACTCAGCATTTATCGTTGGGCTCAGTGATACAGGATTCATGACATTGAAAATGAAATTGGGGTTTGGCATATTCCTGCAGTACAATAACATAACCAATGTAAGTGAATCACCATACGTTGAATTTCTTCATTTTGTTCACTCCAGTTTCATTCAGGCATCATTTAATTTGTGGATTCTCTTTCTGAAGGCACTCATTTAATTGAAAGCATTGAGGGAAGACTTGCCCATGTTACAAGCACAAGTTTATAGAGTGCAGGCTGGACTGAAAATATGAATGCTCTAAACTGTTGATCCTCACAGAGGCACTTCAGCAGAGAGACAGCTAACAGCAACAACAAGTTGCAATGAGCCAGCAATGTGCCTTTGCCCTCTCCCCACATTGCTGCAGTAGCCTGACTATAGGAGCAGTACTAGGCATTAAGGCACCTGCTAGCATATGCATGTCTGTTCACAAATTATAACACACAGCTGTAGGGGAGAAATAAAATGCTCTGTGAAGAGAAATGTTTTCCTAATGCAGTACCAGTTCTCATTTAAGACAGTGAAAAGACACACCAAAAAACTAACTCTCAGAATATTAAATACATACAGATAAACTGGGAAGTCTTGCCTATGTGTATCTAAACATTAGCAGATAACACCAAAGACTTTGCTTATAAAGGTTCTGAAACATCTGAATCATTACCCGCCCCCCTGCAAAAAAAAAAAAAAAAAGCACTAGGAGACAGGCTTTGGTATGACAGCTGTTTTCATAACTAATGATGCTAATTCATTTATACAAACCTCTTTACCTTAAGCATCTTAATAAAAATGATATTATTCTTCACAAAAAGGTTTGTGTAGCCATGCAGACAAGCCAGTCTTGAAATGAAGATTTGCCTCAGATCATCCAGGCAATGTTAATTGCTATAAGATCTCTGAATCACTAGGTATGCTATATTTGGCTTCTTTATTCATAGCAAATAGAAGAATATTGGAATGCTTTCAAAGACTTAAACAGTCCATTTTCTCTACTTCAGTAACCACTTACACACTCTTCACTTAAATATAAGAAACTAATGAAAACTGCAAAGCAGGAGGGACTGCTATTTAAATAACCATACACTAGTGTATGTACATACAATTCCTGATGCTGCAGTTCTGGACAGGACTGTACAATCTGCCTTGGACAGATTGTTAACTCATGCTGACCTAGAACAAAACTCACCTCCAAATTTACTTAGATGAAAACCAATATATATATATTTATATGTATATACACATATTTACTTTTAATTCTGATATAATTTCATACTGTATAGGAAAAGTGAGCAGACACATAGAGTCGACATGGTAACCACTTGAACATGTTATAATTGATTAACAAGAAGCACAGGTAACTAAACAAACAAATAAACAAACAAAAAAGGAAATTAAGTTTTTTGTTTGTTTGTTTGTTTTGTTTTGTTTTGTTTTTAAAAGCAACAACAGCATGGTTAGATGTCAGGTTTCAAGACTGTATTTGCATCAAGGATGTGTCCTTTGCAGAACGGAATTCAAATCCAGTTGAAGCCAACAGCTAAATTTACCAGAGGTAAAAGATGGAATGGAAATTAGTAAAGCTGAGAGGGAATTTGAGGAACAGATATAGAAAGACACACAAACACAAAATAACACATTATGTAAATACCTGTGAAGCAGGATGATTTTGAGAAAATCAGTGATTCTACTGGGTTCTCAGGGAATAAAAGGAGCAATAAATGGGGATGAAGACACTGCAGAGCTGTTAAATATTTTCTTTGCTTCAAAATTGTAAGAGAAAATACCTGTTGTTCTCAAGATATAAAGAAGAGGCACTGTGAGAAAATAAAGCTTTTGAGATTTTCTTTCAGAGCTTTTAAAATTAAATACTTTAATATGTATTGAGCCACCAAAGACCCAAGACTTGATTCATGATTTATGACAGAATTAGTGGTAATTAATTGCTGCTTCACCTCTCAGGAAAAAGTAGTCCAAACTTGAGACCTTTACAGCTTTGATCTAAGGGACCCAGGATATTTTGCAAGTAAATTTCACAGTCCTGCCTTTCTGAGACCTGCAGTACATACCTGTGCTTTTTAAGAGAAAAGAAACTTGTCCCTTGATCACCCCTCACAGATCTCTTGCTGCTTCTTCTACCTGCACAACCTGTCACGGACTACTCGACAACAGACTTTGAGGCAATAAGGGCCACTGGGACTGAGGTTAGACCATTAAGGAAATTTCTCTGTTCTCCTGGTATATCAAGGTGAAGCTCTATTTTTGTAGAGCTTGTCTGATTGACTGACACTAGGATGAGTTTTCAGCCCATGAGGGAGACATCATGAGATTTTTTGAGACAAAAGCAGCTCAGAAAAGTATGTAGACTGAGGGACGCCTACTCGATATCAGACTTATCTTCTGAACCATCTCAAGTGACTGATCAGGGATTTTAGCAATTCAGAATCTGGCACGTCCATTTCAGATTAGGCTATACAAACCCCTTCCCTCTCTGTGTTTTCAGCTCAATTCATTCTAATGTGAATTTAAAATAAAAAAGGCAGGGTCCTGTTTCTCATTGAATAAACTGACCCTGTTTATTCTTTGTCTGTGTTGGATTGGTGCAAGGAGGAGCTCCAATGTCCCTTGATATCAGTGGGAGACAAGAGTGCTGAGTTCCTTTCAGGTGGCTGAATCCCACTGCAAAGACAGCTCCCACCATAGCATGCCAAATGCTGAACAAAATCATTTTTGTTTTATTAATGTGTACCCCTGCTTGGGTCTCCTTCCTTTTGGTTTGTAAGTGATGGTTACAAGTTTATTACCACTCTGTCAGAGAGAAGGAGAAAGTATTTGGTGTTCAATATGGTTTAAACTGTGTCATCTCATTTATGCCACCAGCATGTCTGCTTGCTCTTATGAGTCTGGTCATTTAGGGATTCTTTCAAAGGTGAGCCTGGCAGCACAGTCTCTCTTGAACTTATGTTCAAGTATTTCACCTCTTCCTCCTCTTCACTAAACAAAGAGCCAGTGCTTGCATCACCAGGGAACATGATGTAACGGTTGTGTGCCCACTATGTGAACTCTCTTACCTTTGACTGGCAATGTATGCAAATCTGATGTCCTACTTTTTTTTTTTTTTTTTTTTTTCAGTATAAATTTTATTATTTTCAGATACTGGATTTTTATTTTATTTTTTTTTTAAGAGCTGCATTGAGAACAACTCCATGAAGGTGTTCAAGACCAGGTTAGACGAGGCCCTGGGCAACCTGATCTGGTGGGTGGCAACCCTGCCCATGGCAGGGGGGTTGGAACTGGGTGATCTCTAAGGTCCCTTCCAACCCAAGACATTCTATGATTCTGTGATTATAACAACATTGTGCAAAGCACATTGACACACATGTAGTGTGTATCACAGAGCATGTAGCACATTGATATGCATGACTGTGTTACAGAAATAGACATTAATGGAATCCTATATAAAGTAAAAAAATAATTTCACTCTGTAGTCTGAATAGCTCAAGGGTCCTACTAGAACATTTGGAAGTTAAAGACAGTGACAATTAAGTCTTTGCTTCACCATAACTTGCATTTAAGTGAATAAATAAGTTTCTTACCCCTTTTTCGTCATTGAAGCTGCTTCTGTTTACTGCCTTCTGCTATTCTGGAGCTTTTTTTAAGTCATGGACATCTTTGTTTCCTCACATCAAATGACAGCTTCAAGAAACAGTTTATGAATCAGCAGTGAGAGTAAATCATACCAAATACCACCAGGCCTCATTCTAGTTCTGGTGGAAACAAGCTGCTAGATCTTGATTTCTCAGTTCTGAGCTTTGGCAATGTTACTTACTAGGACAGATGGTAGTTCCTTCCTTTTACAGTGTTTCTCATGGCCATTGGTTTCTGGGGATACTTGATTTCCTGTCTAATGCTTCAGAAATATCTTTACTTCTGGAAGCGTGGTTTGGGGTTGAAAATTAGCCTTTTTTTTTTTTTTTTTTTTTTTTTTTTTTTCTGGTGTGTGTTGTTGAAATTGCCAGGGTGGGGACCAGAAAAAGTAGAGAGCACAGCCTAAAAAACAGACTTTAAAAATTCCATTTGTAACAAAAAGAAGCCTGAAATACCATTCTAGTAAGCAAGCAAATCAATAAATAATAAAAATAATGCTTACAAGGTTATAAATAGGCTTCAAAGTAAACACTCCATTAAGATGAATGGTACAGTTTGCACTCCTCTTAGAACTATTGATTCAGTCTGGATGCCTGTAGATTCATGAAAATAGCACTGCAGCATCCACATTTCAGAAGGTTTTCTTTCTACCAAGAAGTCATATCTTTCAAAACAAAAAACAGTTTAAAATGGTCCAAGGCAATTTTCAGAAGTTGCTGAATATATTTCTAGCTTTATGTTATTAAATAGTGAGGATTTGATTCCCTGTATTAAGATTCTGCCGCTTAAGTAATAGTTACTGGACATAATATATTTATATATTAAATTAACATGGAAGAAAAAAAGTGCTCCTATTTAATAGTACATTATTACACTATTAGAGGGCACCTGTAATAGCAGCTTTGAGAATATTCTGTTGTTGACAGGCATTTATACCCTCATTTTTGTATATACAACCCCTTTCTTATTTAAGTTATGTTACTTGTGGAATATCTGAATCCATCCAACAGATGTCCCTTGAAAGATCAATTTTTAACAAGACAGAAACTTGTATCTCAAAAGCTTATTTAAAAATGTGGTAGTTTTCTGTTTGTAAGTTTTTAATTTGGTATTAAACATGAAAGTACTATCTCTTAGAAACAGAGTTCCAGATGAGATAGTTTTCAGTTAGCCAAATGGTTCACACTAGCCATTTTCACTGTGGACCTAAAGACAGGTAAGATGCATACAGCCATGCCGTTCTGTCATTGCCTAGAAAAATGCCTTCCTGTTGCAAGTTCCTTTTTGGTCATTCAGAATCCTGTCTACCAACAATAAAAAGATGTCATTGTATAGATGCTAATCTCCAAAAAGACTTTTCTCACAAAACATAAACTTCAATAATTGATGGAACCTCCTTTATATTTTCTAATGAAAGTATACTCCTTTTGAACATGTGTTCTTAATGGAGATGAGTTCTGAAGTGACATAATATATTATAAAGTCAACAATTTCTTTCGGTGCTAGATCATATCTCCTTATAATTTGATCACAGTGGAATTTTATTTGTCATCTAAATTGTATGTAGATATGCAGGGAGAATCTTCAAAGAACCAGTATGTCTTTTTTTTTTTTTTTTTTCCTTCAAAAAATTTGAGATTGTCCATAAGGAAGACACAATTAGTGATAACTTCCTACAAAATGAAATCCAGTTAGAGATCCCTTGAACTGGATAATAATTACAAGACATTTCAGCCCACCACATTCTGAGACCTCCTGGTGATTGCTTAGGTTGTGGTTGTAAGGATGGGGACGTGTGTCTTGCACACAGAACTAAATAAACTCCTACAGTGACTGGAATGTTTTGTAATGTCTCATGTCCTCAGTGGTTTCCAGAATCATAATATTGTCAGGTTTCTCTGCCTTGCTCTATCTGTCCTCCTATAACTGTATCAGTCCTAAATTTCATCTCTCTTTTTGCATGTAGTGGTGTCTCCTGTTAGAGTGAGTACATATGATTCCTGGTGTAACCAGAGTTATCACAAAATCCACGTGGCTCAAACACATGCTTCATCATTTCATGATGACCTGTGTTTTTAGTTTTGTCATCATTATTCTTCCATATGTGACTGATTCAGTGGGTTTTGCTCAAAGAGGACACTGATTAAGAATATAAAGTATTGAAGCCAAAGCAATGCAGTCTTAGGCAGGAGTGGGAGTGCCATACCAGTGAACCAGAAGGAACATAAGACCACTCCTTTCTGCTACAAAATAGATAGGCTTGAGCTAAGTGCTAAACCACTGGTTTAGATTTTTATTAGTAGTCATCCAGCATTCACGAGAATACAATTGCATCTTGAGCAGCGATCAAAAGTAGTGGTCTGTAAGCTTTCTTTTTACTAATTCACAGAGCACCCAAGCAGCATTCACATGGTGTTTGTGGTTGGAGCTGAGCCGTTATGACTTAATTTAATTTTAAAATTGTTTGTTTTTAAATATGGTATCTTGATATCACTTCTCTTATAGAATTTCTCTTTGAAAAATACATCTCAAGAAACCCTTGTCTTCTTTATAAATTCCACAGAATATTTTGGTTTAAAGCCAATAATGCTTGGGTTTTTCCTGTTTTCAAATAGCTTAAGGCAAATTCTAAAACATAATTTATAGTCAGTATATTTTATTTAGCTCGTTCACTCCATATTTCCTCAATTTATATATGAATATACTTACCAGACCTAAAAAAGACATGTCTTTGCTTTTGCAAGTATGTCTTTTGGTTTGCAAGACTAATTGTCTTACAGAATTATAAATATGAATTCGGCCTTATGAAAGAGACTCATTGTCTTTAATCTGCTCTAGAATTCAGGTATTGGAGAGAATCAACCTTGCTTACTTATATGGAGTGCCTTGCTAGCAATACTCTGGAGAATGTTCCTGTAACATTTAGAGAACTATATCATGTTGCATCTCGATGTCTGCCCAGAATCCTGTAGTCTGTCATATGGGGTCCATGATCCTCAACTGTGTGAATTGAGTGTTTCTCCTTATCAATTCTGATGAGTTCTGATGACTTAGATGCACAGTATCATCATTAATATAAGGCAAATGCCTTCCTTTGTGAAAAAGGCTCTGGCATGAGAAGAATAAAATTAGATGTACCATAATATTTTCAACACACACACACACACACACACACAAATCAGACGGTTTACTTCCTTAATTTATTATCTTAATCTCCATTTCTCTCCCAACAAGTTCTTTTAAAAACTTACACTGCTTATGCTCTGCTTTATGCAGCAGAGCAGCTCCCGCTCATCTGCCTGGTAAAGGCAGCCAGCACTGGAGAACAGGGCAAGCAGGCCTTTGGCGTGAAGCTCTCTGGGACTGAGAAATCTCCACAGCTTGGTGGAAAGCATGGCAGATCTTCCTGGTAGAAGAATGAGGAAAAACTTTGTAAGAAATCCTCATGAAGATGTCTTTCCTCTAGGGACCTGCTTGCAGTTTTCTCAACTTCTGGCTATTTTTAAAAGAATGTTGATAAGGAATTTATTATGGGGATCATGTAGATATGAACATTGTGTTCTGCTAATGGAACTTCAAGGATGTTGTTTTGCATCTTGTCTAAGAGGACAAATACATCAACTTTGTAATATACTCAATCTGTAAAAGCATTTGTCCTTAAAACTCTGGTCTCCTCACAAAGACAGGTCTCTCGTTAATGGAATCAATTAGTAGGGTTCAACATACCAGCAAATGAGAGCAAACAAAGCCAACAAAATCCTCTTTTCTTTAGGTTTT
Organism: Aythya fuligula; assembly: GCF_009819795.1. NCBI lineage: Eukaryota > Metazoa > Chordata > Aves > Anseriformes > Anatidae > Aythya > Aythya fuligula. Next base: position 146,515,054 of record NC_045559.1, read on the forward strand.
TATTTTTAATGCAACCTGTTGGTTCTTGCCTTTCAGACCCATCTCCCTTTACTTGCTGCGTGTTTCACTGCCATTATGTCTAAATTAATGATGTATTTGGCAGTCAGACAACTGATCCAGTTGGCTGCAATGTCACAGCTTGAAAATACTCATCAGTCCTGCAGCCTACTCATTTTTTCTGACTGACATTAGCACAACCATTCAACAGTATGCATGCTCCTGCTCTCCCCACACACTCCTTCACACACAAACAAGAGCTTTTACATTCATATCGTGAATATAGAGTCATGCTCAGTGAGTACAGGGAGCTCCACTGCAGATGAGTGGAGAGAGAATCCTTGCAGCTGGCTCTGGGAGCCCAGGCTACAAGTTACACAATCCTTTCTAGAATAAGATATATTTTCAGAGGGAGAGCTTTCTTAAGTGGGGATCCTAGCATAACTGTATTTCTAACAACTTGGCTGTAGCAAGAAAAGAGAAAAAACAAAGCTATTCATACGTGAGTCTATGGCACTGACTCAAAAATAAAAGGATTCACATGCCTTGCAATGCTAAAATGGGCATCTCTCTCTCCTGCCGTATAGATTATTAATGACAATAACCAGGATAAACTCCTGTGAAATTCCATCCAGTTCAGCCTTCCATTTTGACAGTGAATCATCTCTAATTAATCTATAAGAACAGTTTTCAAAATCATTTTATAAACACCCTTTTTTTTTTGTCTCTATACACATACATATTTTTTATGTAAATGTCATGTGAGACAGCATCAGAAGCTTTACTAACATCAAGAAAAATAGCATTGTGTTTCTCTTCAGTCAACAAGGTTGGTTATCCAATTTGAAAAGGAGATCAGACATGTAAGATATGATTTGTTGTTGGTAAATCCATGGTGACTGTACATCATTTCCTTACCTTTTGGTTGCTTACTAATATTTCATTTGATTAATCATTATTGTTTTAGAAACTGAAATTAGTCAAGTGTTCTATAAATTTCTCCACACCTTGTGTTTTTCAAAGATAGAAACCCTTGTCCAGAGTCAATTTCTTGGCAGTTCATTCATCCTTCCCAAGTTCTCAAAGATGCCTAAGAACCCATAAGATTTCATCAGTCAATTCTTTAAGTACCTTCAGAGAAAATTCATCAGGATTTCATAACTGAAAATCTCTCATTTGTGTTCCTCCTCTTTTAGAGGCTGAGATTTTGCTTTTTTTTTTTTTTTTTTTTTTTTTTTTTTTTTTTTTTTTTTTTTTCTCAGCTGGAGTTAGGTGTATTAGTTGCCACCTCAAAACTGACATCTTTAATGAAGTAGAAAAATTTCCTTCAGTTATTTTCCTAGAATCTTTAATACTTAAGCATTGACATCATAGGTGGGAAAGCTAAATGTAATTTGCCCTAGGCCAAGTGGAAAGATCTTGGAAAATGAACAAATTTTCCCTTTTAAATTCCTTATTCTTCATTCTGCAGTTACTTTTTTCTTGAGCTTTTAGTTTACCTATGCATTTGCAACAGTATTTTCAGGAATATTAAATTCTCGTTAGCCTAAAAATCACACTTTGGCTTACAAGTAAAATATATATATATATATATATATATTTATTTATTATTTATTTATTTATTTTTCCAGCAAATAATATGTTGATTATTAAAGTGCTCACAGCACAACTCTTATCTGTTTATCAATAGGATGATGTCCAGTCAATTGGCTTAAGAACAGTGGTATCATCTGAACCAGTAAGTCTAAAACAATTCAATAATACTACAGGGATGTAACAGATTAAGGACTATAAATATCTTTCTCTGAAATATCAACTATTACATTATTTTAGATGTATAATTGATTGGATTCCACCAATATGCCAATTCCTTTTTCTTTGTTAGCAACAAAAATTTTTCGCTTCAAGAATGCTGCAATACTAAACATTTCACAGAGAGAGTTTTCTGAAAACTCATTCACAAGATGGAAGTCTGAGAATAGCAAATGAGACCACCCATGCTTCATACTCAAGTTTGAGAGCTCTGCAACAACAAAGCTTACTTTCTTACTTTAAACCTTTTATTGCCATTGACTGTTGCTATGCAAATCAGGGCTCACACAGGAGAAGCAGAAACTAATATGAGAATTAAATGCATGGGTTCTAAGACAATCTTTCTGACTTTACTTGCCTGATCATTTAGAATGATATCAAAATTAAAATTATTCATGTAAACCAGAGGTAGTCTGTGTTAAATGTCTGAAAGATTTTCTAACTGCAAAGAACATCACCAACCTTTCTGATTCACATAATAGATGTATCCTGTGCAGGCCTCTTCCAGAATTTTATAATTACATAAAAACAAAATTATTTTGTTCACTTGACATTTGTCAATATCTATTTCCAAGTCCTCAATAACTAATCATGCTTTTCAAAATAAGCTGATTTTCATAAGATCAGGGAACCTCCCTGAAGTAGGTTTTTCTGGGTAAACAACTGTTGAGAATAGAAATGCAAAAGATCTGGCAGCTATTGAAAAAGGTGACATGAAAAACACAAGAGCAAACTATGCCAGCATGGAAGAAAGTAGGAAGCAGAGCAAGATGAAAATTGAAATTCTTTGAAAATCAAAAGACAAGTAGGAAAAACAATATATGACAGGTTATTACTGAACACCTTTTATATTTCACTCCTAGCAATGATTTACCCACCTACCACTGAAACTGATTAGCAAGCATGGAGGCAGTAACCTGTAGCAATGAACAATAAGGGGTTCTTTCCACCACTCCAGTAACAAAAAATAGAGCGCCTCCTTCTATACCAATAGGCTGTGTATAATGAGAAAATATAAGAATGGAAGGTAAAATAAGAAATGTTAAATTGCAAAATAAATTTATACCAGCTAAGGACATTAAAGTCAATAAGGACATGTATTTGAAATCAGAAGATAAAAGAAAATATAAGATCACCATATAAGATAAAAGAAAATTAAAATAATAGGGGAGAAGAGCAAATAACAGACACTAAGAAAGGTGAAACTTCCAATATTTATTTTCTTTCAGTCTTCACACACACACATGCACAAAAGATTAACTGGGTTAATTTAGAAAGAGAACAGTATAGAGGCCAGAACAAAGGAGTAGGTTAAGTATTATTTAGCTATTACAAACGTACTTGAGTTAGTGGGTCCTGCTGAAATTCACCACTGAGCACATAAAGAACCAGCTAAAGCAATATTTAGGACTCTAGATCTACCTTTGACAATTTGAGGAGCTTTGGAAAGGACTCAAAAGTCTGCAGAGGAGTCAGTCTAGTATCTATCACAAAAAGGAGGTAGTAGGAATATAGTCTAATTTAGTGTCAGAAGCAAGGAATTAAATAATAAATGTATAAGCATCTTGATGATATTAAGGTGATTAAAACTGCCAACATAGATTTTCCAAGAGTAAATCATGTCAAATCCATCTGCCCTCTTCTTTCAGAAGGACAACTGCTCTGTTGATTGAACAAGACACTAATACTTGTGATATACCCATACATTGGTAAGGATTCTGAGTGTGTTCTGCATATCTTGGTATATACAAATCACAGAAATGCAGTCTAGAGAAAATCACCATCAAATAGATGCAAAACTGGCTGAAAAAAATATATATTTAAACCACAACTGTCCAAAACGTATTGTCAGCATGGGAATGCTTTGAGTAGGATTCTGCTAGAATTAAGCTAGATGGAGTTTGATTCAAAGTGTTCATGAATGATTTGGGTGACAGACCAGAGAATACACTTAAGACATTTGTGGTGACATAATGATAAACAAACAAGGGAAGACCATATATCAGAAATCTAATTGATCTTGATACATTGGACATCAAACTTACAATTCAATAAAGATAAATGCAGGGGACTACACCAAAAAGAGAACTCAGATACACACTTACAAAATGAAAAACTGACGAGGAAGCAATCTATCTGAAAGGGACCTGCTGTTACAGCATTTTGCTGACTGAATATCAGTTGTAACAATTGGGGGGAGGGGAAGAGGGGGAAGGGAAAAAAAAATCTAATTCTTTATGAAACTCAGAGGAGTGTTGGAGGTAAAGAACACAATGCACTAATTCTGCTCCACCTCCATTCAGTCAGGCATCCACTGCACCATGATGCTCCATTTGCTTAACAGGCTTTATACAAAACACAGTTTAAGGGCAAGACAGCAGACAAAGCAATGAGAAAGATGAATGTTTTAGAAATACCAGAAAAATCTGAATGAAAGAATGAAGCTAAGGAGGAGACACAGAAATCCTTCAATATGCAAAAGCAGGGAGAGCTCTGTGATGGGTAAACAGAGGCAGCTGTGGCTGACTGCTGGAGGCAGCTAACTTGCTGTGGGTTTGCTGTTCACAGTGCTCTGCCAGAGACCTAGAAAGAAAAGGGTGGCAACTGCTGTTGTTGATGCCAAGAAAAGGAGAGTTGGAGCTATTCTGCAAAGAAAGATGAGACCCCCCAGAAGCAAGGGATCCACTCTCCAGATTGGGACAGGAGCAACATAGCTGATTTTCTACATCTTTCTGCTTGTAAATATGGTCTGGCTTCAGTCTCTCACCTGGAAAGTTGACTGGTCTTCAATTTTCCATCATGTCTGTGCTTCTGAGAGGCTTTGAGCTGCACTGTAATAGGCAATTTTGGAATGCATGGAAAGCAGTTCTTGATGCCTAACCAGGGAAAGATAATGAGAATTCAGTAGCTTTACAGCAGAACAGGTTTAGATGTTGTGGAAAATATATATTTGCATCTATTAGTAGGTGTCTTCTTTGTATCTTTGGGAAGGAAGACAAAAAATGACCTGAGGACTCCTTCTATCTGACCTATCTAATTAATAACATTTCACTATGTCTCCAGTTCTTAACAGGTAAAACTGTGAAAGCAGCACATTGCACTACGTGCTGTTGCTGATTTTCACAGCTCCTTTTCACAGCTCTGGGACAAATGACTGGTAGGATAAAGTTCACTATCATTTTTAGCTAGGATTATATGGTGTGTGACACCAGCCCATAGAAATTGTTTCTGGCTTCGCTCTCTGGCATCAGTGAGCAAGTGCTAAGTCATACATCTGTTTGGGAATGCAATCACATTATTATCTCCTGACAGAGAACATAATCAACTAATTTCGGCCTTGGTATAAATGGATAACCATTTATTATAAATGGATAACCATTCTCTGTTACCCTCTGAAGAAGCCTCCTTGTCTCCATTACTGCCATATAGGTAAATTAAACTCCTCAATTTATGTTCTCCAAATTAGTTAAAATAATTTAAAATAGATGGAGTTAACCATTTGGAAGTTATTTCTCAATAACTAAGCTATTAGTAATCATTCCTAGGGCTCTTTATAATCAATGTTGGATTGTTTCTCAGTGAATATGCACATCTCCTTGCTATTACTTCAGTGGAGTAATACCGAGTTAAACCAGCTGAGGATTTGGCCCACAATATCTCAAGGGTACTTCCTTTTAATTTAGCAATAATTACACCCTAGGCTAATATACTAGAAGGTCTTTGGCCTTTGAATTAATGAAATAATACCAACGTGGCCCTCAGAATCAATTTATTCAGCAAAGAGGAAAATTATTACTTCACAAACAGGAAGTAACCTCAATTTATTATAATAAACTTCATTGTGTATATAAAGAGGGAAAAGAAAAAAAAAAAGAGGAGATGAACAAGTAGGAAGATAATTTTTAATATTATTTTCTATGGTTCTTATCTCCTTTTTTTTTTTTTTTTGATAACCCAAACCAAAATTACAAACCAGGGCATGTGCACATACACACATTTACACACACAAGCAGATTAAATGAGTCCCAGCTCTATCAACTACCAAAGGCCTCATAGAATTATTAAAAATTCTAAAAAGGGATAAGAAGAAATATAAGTTCTGCCATCCATGGGAAGAAATACATCTAAGTCTATATTTATAGTACAGCCTGAGAATGTACATGTTCCATCCTCCCAGTGAATTTGTATAGAAGCTGAACTTCTCATTTCAGCATAAGGACCTAAAGAACAAGAGCAGCTCCTCTGTTCTAAAGTTCTCAAGGAAAAGTTGTTTCATCGCCCTTTCCCATATCTAATTGTCACAGAAGAGATCTGTCAGGAAGAACAAGCAAACTAATTTTACTATATGACTATCACACAGTTGAACACATATCAGCTTAGAGTTTACACAAAGAGAAACAGCTTCTGTCAAAACCAAAGGAAAAGTACCTGACTCTTACTAAACACTATATCAAAAAGGAGAATTCCAGGAGACCAATTTTTAACTTTTTGGTCAAGTAAAGTGGTTTATACAAAGTTATACATATAACCCTAAGATAATTATTTCTAATTTACTTCTGTTCACAGCTGAATTGCTCATTATATTCATAGAAAAACTGTAAAAGGAGAATTTTGTCCAAAGTGTTATATAATTAAGTGGTATTTCCCTATTCTATATGAAAATGTTTACAACACTTCCAAAGAACAATTTTTGAAGACTCCAACTGAATGAATTTTGAAAATATGGCAACTAGTGTTGATTTGTATCGTTAGACCATCAGGCTAGAGCAAGTGTTATTACAAATAATATTTGGATTCTCATATGACATAAAATCATGCCACTGAAAGGAAGTGAATGCTGGATTAGTACAGGAGCTGTAGGAGGTTGAAATTTTCTAAAGGGATGAATTTATACACATTTTTGAAGAGGACTGGGTTATGTGATAATTTTGCTTTATAGGCTTGCTAAATTTGTGGTTTCACATCTTAATATATAATTGGGTAAAAATAAACTATTCCAGCTGATTTTTTTCACTTGGTTTTGAATTTAGAGAAATCTGGGTAATGGTAGAAAAGAGGACAGATTAATCCTACAAATACTATAACCAAAGAAATAAGACGTATGAAGTGTTCTGAAGCATAAATACAGTATTTTTTAAAACATAAAAAAACATAAACATTTCATATGTATGCTTTACAGGGCAAAACTTCATGGGCTTTTCTATACTTGTTTGTAGTGGGTTTACGTTGCAAGGTTTTGGTAGCAGGGGGCCATAGGGGTGGTTTCTGTGAGAAGGATCTAGAAGCTGCCCCATGTTTGGTAAGGGCCCCACTGCTGACCAGAGCTGAGCCAATAAGCGATGTTGTTTTGCGCCTCTGTGAGAGCATATTTAAGACAGGGAAAAAATGCTGCACCACACAGCAGCTGGGAGAGTGAGAGGAGTGAGGAACAGCCCTGCAGGCGCCAAGGTCAGTGCAGAAGGAGGGGGAAAGGTGCTCCAGGCGCTGGAGCTGAAGTCCCCTGTGGCCTGTGGTGAGGACCATGGTGAAGCAGGATGTCCCCCTGCAGCCCATGGAGTACGACGGTGGAGCAGGGTTCCACGCTGCAGCCCATGGAGTACCACGGTGGAGCAGGTGGCCCTGCACCGATGGAGGCTGCCACTTGTGGAAAACCACTGCCGGAGCAGATTCCGGGCCGGACCTGTAGCCCGTGGAGAGGAGCCCACGCAGGAGCAGGTGACCTGGCAGGAGCTGCTGCCCGTAGGGGAGCCAGGTTGGAGCAGTTTTCTCCTGAGGGATGGACCCCATGGTACGGACCCATATCTGGAGCAGTTCTGGAAGAGCTGCTGCCTGTGGGAAGCCCACGCCGGATCAGTTCATCAAGGACTGTGTCCCGTGGGTGGGACCCCACAGCACAGGGGACGAGAGTGACTGAGAAGGAGCGGCAGAGAAGAAGCGCTGTAGACTGACCATAACCCCCATTGCCCCGTTCCCCTGCACCGCTCGGGGGGAGGAGGTGGAAGAGGGTGGATGGGGGGGAAGGTGCTTTCAGTTTGCTTTTTCCTTTGTTTCTCACTTCTCTAGCTTGCTAGTAATAAGCAATAAATCTATCTCCCTATGCCGAGTCTGTTTTGCCCATTACAATAATTACTGCGTGATCTTCTCGTCCTTATCTCAACCCTTGAGCCCTTTTCATCGTATTTTCTCCCCATTCCTCTTTGAGGAGGGGGAGTGAGAGAGCGGCTGTGGTGGAGCTCGGCTGCCCACTCGAGCAGAACCACGACATTGTTGCATCTAAGCAGACACATAATCGTAGGGAAAAATTATATATTCACAAGCAGACCTAGATATTTCTTTTAAATAATTCTAGAGATTTGTCAAAGATTTGCAATCTTTGAGAATATGTCCATTACATAAATATTGTCTCACTGTATTACTTTGCATACCATGAGAAGGCAATATTGCCAATCATAATACTTCCTTTATTTAAGCATAGCACAGTCTTTCCCATGAGCAAATACTTCATGATTCACTTCATGCCTTTCTATTTAATAAAAATTTTAGAAAGATCATGAGTGGTTGTTGTAAATCAATATGTAAGTGAAGCATTGTGGTGGTTTTGCTCAGCTGGGCAGCTGAGCTCCATTGCAACCACTCTCTCACTCTCCCTCCTCAAAGGGAAAGGGGAAGAAAATATGATGAAAAGGGCTCAAGGGTTGAGATAAGGACAAGGGAGATCACTCAACAATTATCATCATTGGCAAAACAGACTCAGCATAGGGAGATTCATAAAATATATTGCCTATAAATACCGGACTAGAGCAGTGAGAAACTCAAAACACACTAAAAACACATTCCCCTTCTTCTACACCCTCTCCCTGAGTGGCACTGGGGAATGGGGAATGGGAGTTATGCTCAGTTCCTAATGCTTTGTCTCCACCGCTCCTTCACAGTCACTCTCTGACCCTGCTCCATGTGGGGTCCCTCCCATGGGATGCCGTCCTTCCCAAACTGAGCCTGTGGGGGCTGCCCACAGGCAGCAGCTCTTCAAGAATTGCTCCCACATGGCTCCGTACCACAGGGTCCATCCATCCCCCAGGAGCAAACTGCTCCAGCACGGGTCCACCATGGGTGGCAGCTTCTCCCAGTCCCATGTTCCTGCGTGGGCTCCTCTCCACGGGCTGCAGCTCCAGCCCGGGGCCTGCTCCTGCAGGGGCTCTCCATGTGCAAGTATGTAGCACACAGTGTTTTGAAACCCAGATAATATCTGGAAGAAACTCCATATTAATTAAAAGGGATATTTGTCTCTCTTTAAATCTTTTGATGCTCTACCAAGGATACAAATGATAATGGGATGGTGTCCTAAGAATTGCTGTACTTAGTACTGCTGATGCTACAGTAGCACAGGCAGTATTAAGATTGAGGGAAATATTTTGCTGTAGATTGTACTGCATTAATAAATGGAATGTTGAAGAAACAATATTATTTGTTCCTTTTTGGTTGTCTCCTTTTTGGTTGTCTCCTTTTCATGCTAAGCATTATGTTTCTAGATCCAACACTGATATCGTAAAAACCTCAAGTTTGTCTGTTGTGAAGGTTTTGCTGCCTTGTTGGTAGGATGTACTTGGTAAGGAAGTGAGTCACTTCCATATCAGGATTCTTAGCAGAAAGCTATTGTCCTCCAAGCATCCACAATGCATGGAATGAAAACTTACTCTTCCATTGAGAAATAAGGTTCTTTATTCAGATGCTCAAAGAATCTAGTTGCAATGTAGTTCTGTGAACTCTTCTTTCTGAGTGCATGACTTTTTAAAGCTTCATAATCACACTTAGTCATTTTATTGTTGTCTGTCTTCTTTGTTGCTTTTCTTCTGGGGCAGTGAACTTTGCATTCTTTCCTACACAATGGCTGTAAGAAAATTGCTCCCTTTCTTCCTCCTTACCTCTCACAGTACACCTCGGCTGTAGGTGCTGAGTGCATTTACCTGGAGATTCACTGAGGAGAGACAAAGCCTCTCAGACTGTTTCAGTACCTACCAAGAGTATCTCTTTGGACAGAAGAACCTGCCCTCCTGGCAATGTGCAGTTCAGATACGCCCTTCAGGCTGGTTTGTCTTTACTGCAGGTGTCTGACTTTCCAAATGCTGGATGCTGACTTTCCAAACTACCTCCATACTCCATACTGCAGTTTGGATTCTGTTTTGGAAACTATATAATCCAAATCTAAATATTGCAATAGTTTACCTGTGACTTGGATTTTCTCCTGTTAAAGAACAAAATGTTTCTGCAAATCATAGGGTCATGGAACTGCAGTGGTAAAGGTGATAAAACCTCTTTATAATAGAAAATATTAGACACGCAAAACATAGGGCCTGCTGACAGTCCCTTCTTTTTATTTTTTATAAATCAAACTTGCATACTTCGTTCCCGAACTAGTTTAAGCACGATACTTTTGTTGTGCTGCTGTACTTCAGAGAGAGCTTACAGAATGTTTTATAAGTTACAGAATGAAACTGGTGTGAATCATAAAAGAGTTGACCGCTCAGACGTGAATTTAAAGCCTTGCATTATCATTCTGGAAGAGTCTAGAAAATGTTGTCATCATTGTTCCACAAAAACTCAACAGTCAGCTTCTCAGAAGAACAATGACTAAAAATATCCAAGTGTTTCCTATGGAAACAGTGCAGAGTGACGTGGGTATCCCACCTTGTTTTAAAAGCCCTCTGTAGAATAAAATTCTACATATGTATATGGCATTTACAATTTTTCTATTACGAACAAGCAGAGCTCCACTCTGAAGTAGTCTCATTGGGCAACAGTGAACTGGAAATTATAGTTAGCTCTAATCCATTTCTAATAGCCTTGTGTTGGCCTCAAGGCATAATTGAAATTCTAATATATAAGGCTGTAGCAGCTGTTAAATTTGAATTTATGTATTAACTATTTGGAGGAATTAGTTAATTAACTTTAACATTGTTATAGTCTCTTTAACAGTGTTTCAAAATAACTGACTGTGATTAATAGACCATGATAAGAATTTTGATCAGATGTGATCTAATGTTTCTTGGTTTAAAAAGGAAGAATTTATTGTACATTAAAATTTTGTTTGAATTATTTAATTGTAGATTTCAATCTTGTCTGAAAATGCAATCTTCATCCATTCAGTGACATAAGAAGTTAGTTTACTCTACCCAAACATTTACAAGCCTTGCCTCCACTTCCCTTCTTTTTGCCATTATTTCTTTTAATTTCATGGGGTTTTAATGACTGATTGTTTTCAACAGTTTTTTAGAGTTTCAGTCAGCAATATTTCATTCTGGAATAAAAGCTAATGATCCATAAATTCTTAATGCCATATTTTTATAGCCAGTAAATTAGTCTTAAATGGGTTCAGTAAGTTCTGTGATGTATGTCATTAATTGTTAATGGTGTTTTAACTAGATAATTGTTGTAAAAGGTTGTTTATCATCACCACTGGTGGGTGACTGTTCCTTGCAATCTGTTCCGCCTGGTACTGCTGAACTTACACTGCCTACCATTGTATGCAGCAAAGAGATCAGGAGACTGTGAAGCATAGTTTAAATATTGAATTCAAACATGTCCAGTGGATAAAGAACCTACAGACCAATAGATTTAATAAGGTCAGATTACTTTTCATTTTTCAAACAGAAGCACATGTGTATCATATCATAGTCCTCTTTGCATATAGTACATAGAGTTGTAAATCAGTCCTGCCTAAGTAGTAAAAATATCTGAGCTTAGATCCAAGCCAATTCAGGCATTAAATTTCTTAAATGTTATGCTATCCCGTGACCTGAGCAGCAAGTGAAGCTTGGATAGTCATTAGTAGCTTCTCCTTAGGATAAAGAGGTAGTATTACCTTAATGACATGTAATAATTAGAGGAAAAGTTCATCAAATGCTAAGCAAGGTGAACACTTCAGTACACAAGAGTAAGTCAGTAAGAGTGACTTAATTTTATCTCCTATTTTGTCTTGAATCTTTAAGTAATATTGTGACTTTACAGGCTGTTTCTACCAAGTTAATTATCAAATAAATAGATGTCTTTGGTAAGGTCATATCTAACTACAAAGGATAGGAATACAAAGTCTTGTTTTACTATAGATAGGAGGCAACAGGCATCCAGATACAATGCTTTTGCTTGTGATTTCAAATTTCTTTCTGGGTTTCCCTCATTCCTATAAACATATCTGCTCTTTTGTCCTTGCTCTTGGGGTAGTATTGCTACATACATATTGTGCTCATGCTGCATGTCACAATATTTTTCCCATCTCACTGGCTGCTACACCTGCTTCATTATCCAGTTCCTTTCTTCCTCTTAACTCCCAGAAATATCTTTTCAGAGAAAAGCAAACTTTTCAGCAGTATTCCTTGCTCCTCCCCACATATCGAAGGCTACCCTCCATTCCCACGTTCCTCAACCTCACTTCAAGAACAAGAAGGCATAAGTCTGGGAGCAGAGTGATCAGAATCTCCTACCCTTATAACCTCAGGTGGTATCCATCCTGTTTTTCCTCTTGAAAAGACGTCTGTAACTTTTCTTTTGTCTGTAACTTTTCTTTCAAAATCAGAAGAAACACATTCTTTCTGTACAGTGCCAAAAGGAACCAAAGATGCAGTCATTGCCACTACAATGTGAGAAACAGCAGTGGTTAGAGAATACACACAAAAACATGCCAAGAGTCAATCTCTCTGAAGAATAATACACCATGCAATTACGCGTATCTCTAGAGTTAATGTAGGAGGTGGTAGAGAGTCTGTCTAGTTTTTCGCTTGAAGCAGATCCTTTGTAGAAAGAAAAAATAAAGATTCATTGAGATGGAGTGTGGGTGTGAACAACAAAATTTCCAGGAGGCAGAAGATCTGATTTCTACTCCCTGCTCATCTGTGTTTTTACAGATGGTATTATATTTTACCTACAACTAGCACTGGATAAGAGGAATCAACAGCACTTGGGACTTTGGGATTTAATCTACTCAAAAGCAGGTCTTACCCACTAGGTCTGAAAGCCATGCTCAGTTTCATTGCTTCAGCCAAGAAGGTCTTCCATGCAAAATCAGCCTCAACAAACTGGATGGAAGAGGATGGAAAGCAAAAGAGCCACACCTCACTGGGATGATGAGTGGGCCCCACAAGGGGAATTGGATTTCAAGCACTTCAGATAGAAGAGGGAACTGACTGATCTCCCATCTGTTTGAGGTCAAACCTTCAAACTATTCAGATGTATAAAAACTGAGAAGTACCACCTCCTTCTTTAGAGATTGTAATGTTTTATGTGGAGCCAATGTCAGCCCTGACATTGCCTGCCAGGCTATAATATCTTGTGCAGATGAGTAAAAAAATTCACTTGAAGACGCAAATAGGGCTTATGCATAAGTGAGGTGATAAACTTCTCACTTCTGCCCAAGCTGAAGCACTTTGGGTGCCCACAGCAACAGAACTGTGGGGGAACTTTAAAGTTAACTGAGAGGCTAGTGGATTTTTGATCTGTTGGATTATACTGAGGATCATAATTTTGAACATTAGATGTTAAATCTTAGATTCTATTCCTTAACCAGATCTACAGAAATATTTAGGCATCCATAACTTCTAAAATTTAAACGAAACTCCTAAAAGTCTTTGAAGATCTGAACCTAAATTCCAACAAGTTTATTTCTTCCAATAAGTTGTCTTCTGCTCATCTTCATATCACATTCCTCATCATCTTTAATGAACTGTGAAAGAAAACAAGAAACGATATGCTACCTGGGTAACAATCTGCAAGGCTCACTTGCCCTCATGCATGCAAATGTCAGTAGATCTACCTCTGCCACTGTTCAAGAGGATAAACAAAAAAAATTTGTACAGTGTTGACCTGCTCTTAATTCTATGAAATAAAACCAAACTTTTTCTTCAAGAAAGAAAAAATAAAATAAAAACTCTGAAACTCTCAGCCTGCAAAAGCATGTGAAGCTCCATTTCTTAGGACCTGAATCAGCAACAGTTTCATTTATCTTTATATTAAAAGCTATGACAGTGTCAGCTAATGTGTCCCTGTGTACAGGGAATGCAACTGTACATAAAAATCTCTTATCTGAGTTGAATTATGTAATTTTTAAAAGAAATTCAAGGGATCTTCAAATTCCTGAAATGAACTCATTACAGATAATTAAACTCTTTTGGGGTGAGAGCTCCTTTCAATATCTTGGGTGGTATTTGTAAAATCTGCTATTTCACTATGCATAAATCTCTAGAAATAAATCAGTCATTATTTCAACTCGAAACTCCAATTTATACGACTGCTTTTACTTTTCTCACATAGGGTTGCCATAATCCTCTAAATAATTATGTGTTCTGTTTACAATATTTTGAGCGATATCAACCCTATGTTACCAATTTCTTTATCTTTATTTCATTTATTTCAGTATCTTTATCAATTTCTTTAATGAAGATTAGATTAATTCTATTAGCATTTAAATGGTGTTTCCAATGTTCAGTCATAGTCCTGAAGACTATTTTCAAAAAGCCTAGGAGAATTGGTTATCCAAATACCAATAAATTTCAATGAAAATAGGTTACTTAACATAGGCCATTGGGGAATCTGAGCTTTAGTTATACCTACAGTTTAAGACCAGTTCTTGAAATATATTGTGCATAGCAGAGTACTTGCTCAGTGCTGAGTCTTGAATCATACAAAGCCTCATAACCTCATATAATATTATGTATAGGCTGAGGCTGATGATATGTTATATTAGCAAAAAGGCAATTGAACAGTATTTTGCCTTGTTAGTGCTGCTCCAGGGTCATAAAAACAGAGTTTTCCCTCAACACTGTCCACCTCATCCCTGTTGTCTTCTCTTTATTCCATTCCAAGCCTTCACATTGAGCCAGATATTTAGGATACTTAGGATCTGGTCAGTAGGATGGTTCACCTCTGTAAGGATTTGTCACTATGAAGATGTCTTGTTTGCACCCATTAACATTTTAAAACTGCCAGAAATGTCCTTACAGGGAAGGCTGTAATAAATTCAGTCCCCTGTAGAGCTGACAGAGACCTCATCATTAAAGGAGCCAGAGTTAGAGAACACACTAAATAAAATGCCACTCAGTTTAGCACACAGATGGCTGGGATAAATATCTGACAAGATGTTTCTGAGCCCTGTGATTCCATGATTTGTTGAGATGGACTGATTATCATGTCACAAATGTGAATTAATGCAAACTTCTTATAAATACTGACTTTAAACAATATTTGGCCTCACTGGCTATTGCTCCTTTTTCACAGGTGACTATTAACACTGCTCTTGACCTCCTCCGTTCCCCATGGAGAGTCTGCTCAGGAAGTCACTGATGTTTCCCCATGCTGAGAAGGAGGGAGGAAGTGCACTTTTCCTAAGCTCTGTTGGCAGGGAGGAGGAAAGAGAGACAAAGAGTCCACTGGGAGCATCAAAAATACCTAGAATGCTCCAGCTCCTTTTAATCACTGAATAAGAATGACCTAAAAATGACCCTAAAGATAATCTACTTCCAAAAAGGAAAATAAATAAGTGAGGAAAGCAGGGAGAAGGGAGGATTATGAAGACATCCCTTGGACAAACTCTGTCCCCCTACAAAGGCTGAAGGGCAGAGTTTGAAGATATGAGTAGCAATGGTAAAGGTGGCAGCTTTCCAATATCGATGTCATCAGTTTATCCGGAAAAGCTGACCTTTTGAAACTAGCACCGAATCTTTTCTTTTTCTATATGACAGCGTTTTGTCTTTTTGTGGAAACAGTTCCCTAATAGGCTTTCTCTTTGCCGTTTATTACACATTGAGTGCTAGGTTTGGTTTCTAATAGTTTCTTTTCATCTAGCTGCCTACTGCTGACTGTGGAAAGTGTAGGTTTGGCTCCACTGATGGCTCTCTGTAATGGCTGTGATTACACCCTCTGCATCTTCTTCACAGTGCCAGCCTTTCAATTGAACAGCACATTATGCCTGGATAAGACTCAAAGAGCAGCTTAATATCAGGGTTCTCTGGAGCTATAATAACTGGTTCAAGATCGAACAGATAAAACCACATCAATATTTCTGTATGGTCCATGAGGTAAAACACATCAATCCTGCATATGTCTTTCTGTGAGTTAAGGCTATATTTTATGATAGCTCGGGGTGAAGAGGGATGAAAATAAACTAGTGCCATCAGAACATCCAGAGAACAGCAAGCATAAAACAACCCGTTGCCTGCTGTATGTGTCAGGGGTGTAGTCCCTTCGTGTTACCTAACTGATCGCTTTGCAAGTCACCATTCTTAAACAAGTATCCTTTCACACATGAGAAAATGTGATTCTGCAAAATATTTCACACTAGCTTAACCCGTTGTTGTTTTTGTTTGTTTGTTTGTTTGTTTGTTTGTTCCAGGGAATCTACTGAAAGGCTGCTTTAAGTACAGGCAGAATAGTAACTCCACACAGGGAGACCAGGAACAGGCTAACATGAGAGACAAACTGCCTGTGAGTTTTAAAACAACATAAATTTACTATTCAGTTTTGTAACTCCAGAAAGTTAAGAAACCTGGTCCAAGCCAAATATATATATATAAGAAAATAAAATGGTAGTCTCTCATTTGCTGATGACTCTTCAGAGTTTACATTCTGATTATATTTTTTCTATAAAAAACAGAACTTAATTGAACCTATACTGAACTTCAGTTTTATTTTCTTTATTCATAATTGGGAAGCAGCTTTTAAAAATACTGATTTTTGCAAGGATTTTTCCTGAGTGAAGAAAGGATGATGTCTGAGCTGTTATTAATACATGTTTAAACCTTGTCTGAGCTCCAGCTGTAAAAATAAGCCACGAAACACACTTGCCCAAAACTTCAATTATGGCAATAGTGGTGCTTTTGTGAAAAGCTGAGACAACACTTGGTGCAATTTTCACGAAGTGATGGCCTGTGGGACCTTTTCATCACATCAGTCTTTTAGATAATATTGTCCACCGGACTGGCCTCATACAGGTTATGTCTTCATCAGAAAACAATGTGACTGAGCAGGAGCGGGTCTCTGCAGAGTAAAGCAATTGGTGTTGAGGACCTCGTGTTCTCACAGTGCACACTTGAGAGTTTTGTTTTTTTTTTTCACTTCAGACTGGCTCCCATCTACCTACTTGTGGCACTAGGTGCACATATGGAGCACTTCCAGTTTAGTTTCATCTGAAAGGAATCCAGTTTGTTTAATCTGAAACTGCTGCACTATGCAAAACAAAGTGCAAGTGGGAGCAACTGGAAGGTTCACTTCAGTAACACATTGCTGCTCTGAACTAAAATAAGAAGATAGATGCACCCTCAACATCTAAGAAGCTACTCTCTGAACAGCTTCAGGTTGTGAAAGTGCTAAAGAGGTCTGCAGGACACTGGACTTTATTAAATAGCCAAGTTCATAGGTTCATCAAAATAACTCTGTTCCTAGCCTACTGCTACAAAACAAATCATTGAAATTGTTTTTTGTTTTTTGTTTGTTTGTTTGTTTTGTTTTTTGTTTGTTTGTTTGTTTGTTTGTTGTGTTGTTTTGTTTTTGTTTTTTGTTTTGTTTTGTTTTGTTTTCAAAACGCAAAGCATAATTGAGGGAAAACAAGATGCCTGACATTTATTCAGCAAAGCTGCATGTGACCTTGTGTATTTTATGTAGGGAGAAGTTTCCACTTACCTCCAAAGAATAAATCTTCCCATTTCATTCCAAAGTTTAACTCCAGTTACATCTTTACAAGGGTAAACCATTACTGAAATAAATACTGATGTGTGAAACCACAGAGGGGCACTGTGATTGTTCAGCAGAGCCAATGTCATCCACTCTTTTTTCCACCTGCCACCAGCAAAGACCTGCAATCTGACAACAGCCTGAGAGAAATGCACAAGTTGTGCCCCTCTCAGGCTGCTCTGTTCTCTGAGCTTTGCTATCTCACCGAGTCTGACACTTAATGAAACTTTCATCAGACAGATCAAGAGTGACAGGCTCAAATTTCCAAGGATCCTTACAAGTCTCATGTGGGTTTTAAGCAGAACTGGCTTTGAGTTTTTCTTGTTGTTGTTGTTTATTTTTAAGGGACTGGTAACCTTGCTGAAGCTGAACCCTAAGATTTAGTGTGTCAGTGAAAGTGCTTCATGAAAAACACATTGGTGTTATGTGTCTAGTTCCCAGAACTCTTATGCCTCCCTTTGCGTCCACCATCAGCAATGCAATCATTCAAATAAGCTGAAATCAATCATGTAATGAGTCCCACCATATGATAGTTATCTTTGAGGGGAATGAATAAATCATTGTGCCTTTGACAAGGTATTTATGCCATAAATTGACCTAGGAAGTGGCACGGCAACACTTTGATAGTTATGGCTGTGATAGTGACAATTTAGGGATGAATGAATCTTCATACTTTGACCTGTTCAAATCCTGGCACCTGTTGAAACTAAAACTGTGCAGGGAAAAAAAAAAATCCTGCTGCTAATAGAGACACTGAAAAATAAACTGAGAACCGTCTGAGGAGAATGCAGGGGAGGCTTGATGCATAACCCCCCTGCCATGAGGAAACATACCTGGGAGCAACAGGAAACTGATAAGCTCCTTTCTCTTCAGTGACAGAGCAAAGCTTGCAGGTCTGAACTGAGAGCAATCACTGGTATTCACCTTTCAGCACTGAGCCACGCTCTGTAGCAAGGAGTGCTCTCAAACTGATCACATTCCTTCTTTGGGTGTTTCTTCATTTCTTGCTGTTATCTATCCATACCCAGCAGGTTTCTCATTTATAATTAATATTTTCATAAATAATGCAGTCAAAAAAAGAATAGATTTGTGGTAAGTGGCCAACTCTGTCCTTTCTGACCTATATCATCTAGGCTTTCCTTAAACCTGACTGTTATGACAGATAAGAAGCAAGGTTTATCTGCTCAGAATAAACTAAAATGGTACATGAAGTTAGCTCTCTATTGTTTAGGATTTGTGTGTAGTTGTTTGGTTTTGGTTTTGTTGTTGTTGTTGTTTGTTATGTTTTTTGTATCTACTACCTGCGAGCTTTGTGTCCTGAATGTTATGATATTGAAAACAACACATGTTGAGTGACGTCAGCCTATCAATCCCTAGTCTTACTGTAGTGATTTTTTCATGCTAAACCCATTATTTTTAAGAGTTCTCTATAGGTATGAATAAAACATTCTAACAGATGTTAGGGAGGTTGGAAACTATAGAAGACAGGATAAGTATTTTGGGGGAACAAGAGAGACAGTGGTTTTAAAAAGCTATTATTAGCAACTATACGTTTATATCCTAGCTAATATAGTATGTGCACGAAGTCTTATCTACTATACATATATAAATAAAAAGGCAAATATAAAGTGTATTAAAATTGTAGATAAATAAAACATAAAATACAATTAAATTGCTAAATATAACTAAATTACTACAAAAAAGTGTGTATGTGTATATATATATATATACACACACAATTCATATTCTTTTTCTGAATGTTTAGTGCCTCTCTGGAACCTCCTAACTAATTGCAATAATTAGGCTTGCAAATGTCTATACTCAGAACTCTAGATATAATTCACAGTAATAATGTGGCATAAGTTAATAGTGTTATTCACATTTTTCAAATGATAAAGCTGAGGCATAGGTTTAGATAATAAGACAAGGGCATCTATGTTTTAGCATTGGATTCAAAGATACTTTCAAATCATCAAATCCAATTCCTTGATCTCATATATGATTGTGTTGCAGATTTGATTTCATTAACTGGTCTGTTTCTATCTGGAAAGTGGTTGGGATTTTTTTTGCCCACACAGGTCCTTTGGAAGATTGTTCCCAAGCCCTACAGCTCTGACATTTGCATTTTCTAATTTCTAGTCTAAGTATATTCCTAGATAGTTTACAGCCTTTTATTCTTATGTCTATATTGTTCCTTAGTTAAATACTTTTCCTCTTCTCTTATTCCGTTATTCTCTGGATATATCTGTAGAGCATGGTAATTCCCTCTCTCAACCTTTGTTTTCCTTGGCTATACAATCACAGCATTTCATCTCCTCTTGCAAAACAGGCTGTCCTTTCCATTGACTACTGTACAAAAACTTCTCTGTAAACACTAAAACTTGAATCCACCTCATTTTAACATAGCTTCCTTATCATAGAAGCATCTTGTTCAACAGCATTTAAATTTCCATCTCCACTGGAAACACAAGCCTAACAAATAGAATAATCACAGAATCACAGAATCACAGAATTTCTAGGTTGGAAGAGACCTCAAGATCACCTAGTCCAACCTCTGACCTAACGCTAGCAGTCCCCACTAAACCATATCCCTAAGCTCTACATCTAAACGTCTTTTGAAGACTTCCAGGGATGGTGACTCCACCACTTCCCTGGGCAGCCTGTTCCAATGTCTAACAACCCTTTTGGTAAAGAAGTTCTTCCTAACATCTAACCTAAAACTCCCCCGGCTCAACTTAAGCCCATTCCCCCTCGTCCTGTCACCAGGCACGTGGGAGAACAGACCAACCCCCACCTCGCTACAGCCTCCCTTGAGGTACCTACAGAGAGCGATAAGGTCGCCCCTGAGCCTCCTCTTCTCCAGGCTGTGATTCTGTGATTCTGTGATTCTGTGATTCTTTGATGTTTGCTTTTTCTCTGCTGCATCATAATAGGGATTTAGAATCCTTCAATGCTACCATCCCTTCTACATCCTCCCTTCTACCTAAGTGGTATTCCACCATTTCTCCTTCTAATAAGTCTGATTCCTTTCTATATTGTAAATTACTTCTAAATACTTATCATATGCATAGTCTTTCACTGTTCCAGCTCATCCCATTCCTAGGAATTAATCTGTTTTATCCTGGAAACTATTACATAAACTTCCTCCCTGTCATTGGCTCCACAGAGTTTTATGTCAATAAATACAAACAACTTGGTCCCACTTTTTGTGACTGTTCTTCAAATAGAATACTAAATAAGTGACTACTGGGGCTGTCTTGAGGAAATCTGCCCATGATTTCTCTTCAGCCTGATACTTCTGAGTAGGTTAAGGTCACCACATTTTCTTATATAGCTACACTTGTCAAAGAAATACATAGCGTTAGGCACTCTCTCTATCTAATTTTGGCTCCTTTTCCATTATCTTCAAGTCTTTCCTAAAAGTCTTTCTTGAAAGCCATACTGATAGTTCAAAATTCTCTTTGAAGGGTAGCCTGCTGGTCCTCTGTTGACCCATCCCTCATCCTCCAGTATAAGAGACTTTTCTTTCTCTGCCTCTCTCATCACTAGGACTGGGACTGTTACCTTAGGAGTGACAACACCAGAGTTCTCCTTTCTCCTTGATTTGATAGCAATGCCAGTGTCAGTTCAGTGTCTGTGTCTGCCTCCCAACCTATTATTTTTAATGTTCATTACCCTACCTAAGAAGCTAATGAATAAACACATAGAGAGGCACTATGGCTAATCTGCTTATAGTAGCATGTACCTTCAGTAGCATGACCTTTTTCCTGGTCAAACTGGATGCTCATCTTGTGTCCACAAATGAACTGGTGGGATCATTTCCATTCTTGGACTGAAGTGGCTTTCTAGATGAGTCTATTGTCTTTGTATCCCTTTGCAGATCTGTCAGACCTTGACAGGCACTATGAGCTTCTTATTTTGAAATACTGCTGGCTTCTGTCTAGCATATTTCATGATATCAGATAACATACTTTTAGGATGAGTACAGCCCTTCTTCAGGTTCTTAACCATTGTTTTTTAATGTCTATTCTCTCATCCAACTAAGCAAACTGTACCTAGGCATGTTAAGAGCTTGAAATGTGCTTAGGCTTCCCAAAGATCTGCAGAAAATCTAGAAGGACCATTCCTTTGACTTGCTACATTCTTTTTCATCCTTTCTTCTACATGTTTATCTCACTGACAAAATGGATTTCTCCCTCCACATGCCCTTCTCTCCCCCCCACCCCATGTCCACTCAGAGACGTAAAGAAGCTTGTTTAGTTTTCTGTGATGGAAACCCTTTTGGACATCACATCAACAGATACTTGCCTGATGGGTTTTACTCAGCTGGACAGCAGAGCTCCACCACAACTGCTCTCTCACTCCCCCTCCTCAAAGGGAAAAGGGGAGAAAATATGACGAAAAGGGCTCAAGGGTTGATATAAGGACAAGGGAGATCACTCAACAGTTATCATCATGGGCAAAACAGCATAGGGAGATCAGTAAAATTTATGGGATATCTATACCAGAGTAGAGCAGAGAGAAACTAAAAACACACTAAAAATACTTCCCACCATCCTCCCTCTTCTACCTCCAAGTGGCACAGGGGAATGGGGAATGGGGGCTGTGATCAGTCTATAGCGCTTTGTCTCCCCAACTCCTTCATGGTCACTCTCTGACCCTGCTCCATGTGGGGTCCCTCCCACGGGATGCCGTCCTTCCCAAACTGAGCCTGTGGGGGCTGCCCACAGGCAGCAGCTCTTCAAGAACTGCTCCCACATGGCTCCGTACCACAGGGTCCATCCATCCCCCAGGAGCAAACTGCTCCAGCACGGGTCCCCCATGGGTGGCAGCTTCCCCCAGACCCCTGCTCCTGCGTGGGCTCCTCTTCACAGGCTGCAGCTCCGGCCCGGGGTCTGCTCCTAAGGGGGCTCTCCATGGGCCGCAGCCTCCTCCAGGCCACATACACCTGCTCCACCGGGGGCTCCTCCACGGGCTGCAGCGTGGAGATCTGCTCCATGTGGGACACATGGGCTGCAGGGGGACAGCCTGCTCCACCAGGGACCTCTCCACAGGCCACAGGGGAACTGCTGCACTGGCTTTGGCGTCTGCAAGGCCATTGTTGCTCAGCAGTTGTTTTTTTCTTCCGTTTCTTAAATCTGCTCTCACAGAGGCGTGAACAATGTTGCTTATTGGCTTGGCTTTGGCTAGCAGTGGGTCACTTTAGGGCCAGCTGAAACTGGCCTTTATCAGACAGGGGGCAGCTTCTGGATTCTTCTCACACAGGCCATCCTGGTAGCCCCCCACTATGAAAGCCTTGCCATGTAAACCCAATACAACCACCTTCCTTTTAATGCTATGTCCCCTTATGCTTTGCATGGGCAATATCCATATACCAGTCAATCCCAGTCAAACATTAACAGTCAGTGGTATCTTTATATTCACTGGTTACCCTGCTAGTTTGGATATCCAGCACAGTCTAACTCAAGCACCTCCACTTACTCTAGCCTCTGTGCTGCTTCCTGTTTATCCAAACTGCCGGGAACACCAGCACAGGCCTTATTACATAACAGGCTTCACAAATACACTGTAGTAAAGATTCAAAATGAATAATGGAAGTTGAAAAGCCAGAACTTGTGTGACTTGCACTTCTCATTAATAATGGGAAGGCAGTGAGGGACAGCATGTTTACCACAGAGATAAAAAGTCTTCATCTGTAAGTCTGAAGGGAAGATACTTGCTAATGCTGTGTGTTCTGAAACTGCTGTGAATCTGCTTGGATTTTGACTTTGATTAGAGCCATTCTGATGGAGCCTTAACTTATGTTCTGTCTGCCCTGAACTCACCTAGACAGAACAAAGAAAAAGGAGATTTGTCCTGGTGGAGGATTCTCTTGTGCTGTAGGCAAGCTTAGCACCCACATTTTGGCTCTTTTGATTCTGACATAAAAAGAGATAATGAGGCAGCAATGAGAAGGATTTAAAGCTGTCCTTCTTGGTCAGATCATTTGCTTTCACAAAGAGAAGGTATCAAATGCTTGCAGGTCAGAATCCTATCAATTTATACCCAGGAGACTTCAGAAAACAATTAAGATTCAAGCCCTACAAACTCCAATCAGTCCTTTTCTAACTTCAGTTCTATGCTGGAGAGATTTCACTGAAATCAGGTGAATTGCATCAGTATTATGCTGCTTGAGTAACTCCATCACTTTAAACAGAATTACACTGGCATGAAAGTGGTGTAACGTGGGTGACATGAATCAGGCCTCATGTTTGCAGCGGCCTTGAATACACCAGTGTTGAGAGGACCTTTGGAGCAGGGCCCAAAGCACTCACAAAGGGAGCTCCTGCTGTTATTCCAACCCATAGGCAGCTCCCTGAACAAAGACCAATTATCTGAGATTTGTGTGAAGGGGGTAGGGAACATGCACCAATATTCATAAATTAGGCAAGCCTGGTGCGTACTAAAGTGTAGGGCCTTCGTTACAATTAAAGTCTGTCTTCATTCCTTCTGTGAATTCTTAATTTCCTTTCCTTGTGATATTTGTCAGTTTTCATCTGTATATTATGATGTACTTCACAGTTGTCATGAAATATCATTATTCCCCTTTTACAGACAGAGAAACCAAGACATAAAAAGTGAAATGTCTTACCCAAGAGAATAGCCCCAAGGTCACTTGCTACCTAAGGTAGAGCTTTGCCCACATGCTGCCTCCAATTAACAATTCTGCTCACTTCTTCAAGTGGTGTGTAATAAAAAGAATGGAGATTAGACTTTTTCAAAAGCTTTCTTGCACCACACCTTAAAAAAAAGGCGTTAAAAGAAAAAGAAAAAAAAGTAAATAGCCATATTTCCAGACCACCTAAGAATGCTTTAAATCTATAGGTTAGAATGTAAAGGATTCAGCCAGAAAATTATGAAAAATTTAAGACCATTTGTATGAAAAGGCCAATTAAAGAGGAAAAAAAACTTCAGAATGAATCTTTATAATGTCATTATATACAGTATAATAACAAGATCATTATAAGTTGTAAATATCATATCATTACCCATTGTAATTATCTGATTACATTCACTTACATTAATTTTGTAATTAGACGTAATTTCACACTTATCAAGTAAAATAATTTTTAACATGCATGGCAGTACAGCTCCATATTTCTGTGTGCCCCTGGCTTGATCCCTGACAACCTCTGATCAAGAGGTCCTGTCTCAGGACAGCAACAAGAACCAGAATCATCTAGGTTGGAAGAGACCTTCAAGATCACCTAGTCCAACCTCTGACCTAACACTAACCACTAAACTAGTCCTCCACTAAACCATATATCTAAGCACTACATCTAAACGTCTTTTAAAGACCTCCAGGGATGGTGGTGACTCAACCACTTCCCTGGGCAGCCCATTCCAATGCCTAACAGCCTTTTTAGTAAAGAAGTTTTTCTTAATATCCAACCTAAAACTCCCCTGGCACAACTTTAGCCCATTCCCCCTCATCCTGTCACCAGGCACGTGGGGGAACAGACCAACCCCCACCTTGCTACAGCCTCCTTTAAGGTACCTGTAGAGAGCAATAAGGTCGCCCCTGAGCCTCCTCTTCTCCAGGCTGAACAAGCCCAGCTCCCTCAGCTGCTCCTTGTATGACTTGTTCTCCAGACCCCTCACCAGCTTTGTCGCCCTTCTCTGGACTCTCTCGAGCACCTCGATGTTCTTCTTGTAGCAAGGGGCCCAAAACTGAACACAGTACTCAAGGTGCAGCCTCACCAGAGCCGAGTACAGGGGGACGATCACCTCCCTAGCCCTGTTGGCTACACTGCTTCTTATACAAGCCAGGATGCTGTTGGTCTTCTTGGCCACCTGAGCACACTGCTGGCTCATATTCAGCCGACTATCAACCAGTA
This sequence comes from Aythya fuligula, assembly GCF_009819795.1. Classification (NCBI taxonomy): domain Eukaryota; kingdom Metazoa; phylum Chordata; class Aves; order Anseriformes; family Anatidae; genus Aythya; species Aythya fuligula. Next base: position 146,540,454 of record NC_045559.1, read on the forward strand.
CTCCCAGATCCTTCTCTGCCTGGCAGCTTTCCAACCACTCATCTCCCAGACTGTAGCTCTGCTTGGGGTTGTTGTGCCCTAGGTGCAGGACCTGGCACTTGGCCTTGTTGCACCTCATACAGTTGGCCTCAGCCCATCGGTCCAGCCTATCTAGATCCTCCTACAGAGCCTTCCTACCCTCGAGCAGATCGACACACGCACCTAACTTGGTGTCATCTGCAAATTTACTGAGGGTGCACCCGATCCCCTCATCCAGATCATCGATAAGGATATTAAAGAGGACTGGCCCCAATACTGAACCCTGGGAGACACCGCTAGTGACCGGCCTCCAACTGGATTTGACTCCATTCACCACAACTCTTTGGGCCCGGCTATCCAGCCAGTTTTTAACCCAATGAAGTGTACACCAGTCTAAGCTGTGAGCAGCCAGTTTCTTGAGGAGAATGTTGTGGGGAATGGTGTCAAAGGCCTTACTGAAGTCAAGGTAGACCAAATCCACAGCCTTTCTACCTTTCTACCCAGCATGTCACTTTGTCATAGAAGGAGATCAGGTTCATCAAGCATGAGCTGCCTTTCATAAACCCATGCTGATGAGGCCTGATCATCTGGTTGCCCTGCAAGTGCTGCGTGATGACACTCAAGATAATCTGCTCCATGAGCTTCCCTGGCACTGAGGTCAAACTAATAGGCCTTTAGTTCTGTGGGTCTACCTTCCAGCCCTTCTTGTAGATGGGCGTCACGTTTGCTAGCTGCCAGTCGACTGGCACCTCCCCTGACAGCCAGGACTGTTGATAAATGATGGAAAGTGGCTTGGCCAGCTCCTCCGACAGTTCTCTCAGTACCTTCAGGTGGATCCCATCTGGCCCCATTGACTTGTGTACATCCAAGTGCTGTAGCAGGTTGCCAACCATTTCCTGGTGGATTATGAGGGCCACATTCTGCTCCCCATCCCCTTCCACCAGCTCAGGGTTCTGGGTATCCAGAGAACAACTGCTCTTGCCACTAAACACTGAGGCAAAGAAGGCATTAAGCACCTCAGCCTTTTCCTCATCTCTTGTAACTAAGTTTCCCCCTGCATCCAGTAAAGGATGGAGATTCTCCTTAGCCCTCCATTTTGTGTTGATATATTTATAAAAACATTTTTTGTTATCTTTAACAGAAGTTGCCAGTTTGAGCTCCAGATGAGCTTTGGCCTTTCTAATTTTGTCCCTGCACAGCCTCACAACATCCTTATAGTCCTCCCGAGTGGCCTGCCCTCTTTTCCAAAGATTATTTGGAAAATATTTATATCTTTTTTCTCTTAAGCTCAAGCCACAACTCTCTGTTCAGCCAAGCCGGTCTTCTTCTGCGCCAGTTCATCTTTGGGCACATGGGGACAGACCACTCCTGAGCCATTAAGATTTCCTTCTTGAAGAATGCCCAGCTTTCCTGGACTCCTCTGCCCTTCAGAACCACCTCCTAAGGGACTCTACCAACCAGTGTCCTGAACAGCTCAAAGTCAGCCCTACAGAAGTCCAAGACTGAGGTTTTACTGATCCCTCTCCTGACTTCACAAAGAATAGAAGTCACTCATGGTCACTCTGCCCAAGACAGCTCCCAACCACCACATCTCCCACCAGTCCTTCTCTGTGAACAGCAGGTCTAGCGGGGCACCACCCCTGGTAGGCTCACTAACCAGCTGCGTCAGGAAGCTATCTTCCACACTCTCCGGAAACCCCCTAGACTGCTTCCTCTGGGCTGTGTTGTGCTTCCAGGATATGTCTGGGAAGCTGAAGTCTCCCATGAGAACAAATGCTGATGATTTTGCAACTTCTGCCAGCTGCCTGTAGAATTCCTCATCTGTCCCCTCATCCTGGTTTGGCTGTCTATAACAGACCCCCAGGATGCTTGCCTTGTTGGCCTTCCCGCTGATCCTAACCCAAAGGGACTCAACCTTATCATTCCCAGCCTCAAGTTCCATGACAACAAAACACTCTGTGATATAGGGAGCCACACCACCACCCCTTCTATGCTGCCTGTCCCTTCTGTAGAGCCTATAGCCAGAATGTCTGTTTCCACATGAGAGGGGCATATATATATACATATACATATCGTTAGCTGGGAGGATGGGGGCCCTTAGAACGAACTCAAGGAAAGAAGAGGTAAAGGAACCTGAGAAGTAAGAGAAAAAAGATCAATTAAAGCACAGAACACAATTTAAAACAAGGCTAAGCTTACATTACATTTTCTAGGGAAAAAAATATATATTTATGAATATATTATTTAGAGAATTAAATAGTATGTTTAAAGGAATAGTGTTGACTTTCAGCTATAGTCCTACATTTCCTTGATTCTTTGTTTGTGTTGTTTTTTTTTTGACAAACTTTAGTAATTGTTTTTTGATTTTTCTGAAGGTACCCCATCGCTGTATCGAAAGCCCCACAGTCCAGGTAATGCCTATATAGACACAGTGATGCAGAGGTCAAGAACAGCTGTCTTGGGTGAGCCTAAGGGACCCTCAGGTCATGGACCCTGCTTCCAACAACAACTGTCTTCCCAAACCTCCTTTTCCCTTTTTAGTCAAGTCCTCCCTCTCAGAAGCCCACCAAGACACCAAGACCACCTCATAACTTCCTCCTGGGCCCAGCCAAGGTAGATTTCCAAGCCATCAGCTGGAGGAAGGCAGAGAGGGACAACACTGGAGACTGAGGGATCCATTTCTTTTCCAGTTTCCTACTGTGCCTCTGGGAAGGACAAGATCCACTGATACCTCAGTCCTGTCAACAGAACAGCGGGAGCTGACTGGGCACTCTACACCCTCTCTAGTTCCACAGTTGCACACTTTTGATCCTGTGATTTTCACCCCCCTTCGCTTTTCTCATCTGTTCTTCACATTGTTTTCTCCTTGTTTTCCTTTTCTTGTTGCCTTTTCTTCCAAAGGCCAGGAAAGACCTCAGGAAGAAACTCAGGGCCCATGCCCTCACACCTCTCAGAAATCTCAGGCTCGGGGATACCCTAAACCAGAAGAGTCATCCTCATATATAATTCCCCTTAACAAATTATTCTGTTGTGATCTTGAAGTCAAGGATCATTTGCATAACTGCAACATCTTCTGGCAGTGCATCCCTACTTTTTCACTGTTCTGCCTGAAAAGAAATTTCCTTCTTGCTTACTTTGAACCCATTCCATGACCTCCTAGTTGATTCCTTCTAGTTCTCATATAAAGAGAAATGGAGAATAATCATTTTCTATATGGCTTTTGTATTCCACTTAGGATCTATAAACGTCTTCAAACATCTCTTTCTCAAGCAAAAGAGCTCTTAGTGTATTTAACCTCTCCTTGTACAGAACCATGCTACTATCATCCTTGCCCACCTTCTCTCTCTCTTTCCTTGTCCTACAAGATCCTTTAGGAAAGCAGTTCTTCACTTCTCGTACATCTCAGTAAGGCAGTTCTGTCTCTTCATTTGGCTTCCCTATTCACTTCTCAGTCCTTCACCTCCTGAGATCTGCCTTTCAAGGAAAGGGCTGGAGTGCAAAGTCCTTACCTGGAGTATTGTGGGAGACAGCAATACAATTTGATCTCAGCCATGATGAGCAAGGCTGGTCAAATCTAAACAATTTGTTCTTTCACTGAGACTCTGATATCAGCATAGACCAGAGTTCCCCTCTCCCTCAGGAGTCTGAGGCAACCCAGACACTGTCTGACTTCTGCACACAGCAGGCTTCCCCCCTTTATCTGAGAAATTCAGGGAAACAGAGACTAAACACAGACACAGAACAAACCCTTCATTACAGTGAAATGATTTCTAAAATAAGCTTTGTAGGAAAAAATGTGACAAAATAATTTACTTTTGAAGCTAACACCTTGCAACAATATTAAAAATCTGAGCCCTTTGAAAATTTACTGTAAAATTCAAATAATAAATTCCCTTCCTTTAGAGAAACTTCTTTACAAAAGTGAGCCACATAGCAATTTGCCATGCGTTGTCTTTCAAAGGTAGAAGGCAAGGAGATTCAGGCTACCTACATGGAGGCCTGGAGTGAGCCTAAGATAGGGCCTGATCTTAATCATCACCCAAGGGCACCTTTCCCTCTACCTCTGTGCTTGTTTGTCACTCTCAGTGATTTTATAAGCGCTAGTTCTTCTTTGGCATAACTATCTTCAAATCTCACTCCAGATAAAGATGAGTGAACCTGTTGTAAATGATGTAGGTTGTCTCATTATATCACAGGAAATGAAATCTCTTTATAGCATTCCAGTCCAAAATAATTATGCTGACCTTTAAACTTACACATCTGAATTGTCTCACTGAAGTCAGTGACACAACAAAATGGCTAAAACAAAGCATACTCTTTAATGGCTTAGTAGTGCAAGTCTACAACAGGTATAGGCTGATGATATCAGCTAATGTGCCAATTTGGGAAAAAAATTGCCAACAGACTGGTCTAGGAGTCTTTTCATTCTTTTTCAAATAAAATTGAAATGCACTGATTGTTTACATGAATCATTTCCCTCTCCTTGCTTTGGATTACAATTTTTATTTTTTTTTCTCACCTCATATCTTCCTTGCTCTTGATGGCAAAACTAACATCAGAGCAGACAGAACTAGTCCAAGATTTCACTAAGTGATATTTCTGAAGCAGAGCAGGTGCAGATGAGGAAAAAGGATCAGCCAATTTTTAAGAAGTCAGATTGCATTGTGAAGCAAACAGAAGGCAAAGGACTGATTTCAAAGCACAAAATCAGGTCCTTTTATTTATGTAGAATGCACCAATTCACAGCATTTGAAATGGCTGGTTACAGAAATGTATACTTTTGATCGTAGTTTAATTTTCCTTGGGCTGCAATATCTAAATCAGGAGAGCTGTGAACATGGCATAGAGGTTGACTCATTTTAGAAGAGTCACCCAGAGACTTTCTTACATAGAAGATTTGGAAGATGCAGATTATATTATCCAGTGAGAAATTTTATCATGAACTTTATTTTTAGAACATAATCTCTACTTGTAAAAAATAATAATAATTAAAAAAAAAAAAAATACTATGCAATTATATCACAAGCATTTTTTTTTTACCTATCTTGCCCTGACTTGACTTCTTGTAAATTTAGTAAGGAAGACAGAAATGTAATATCAGTTCATCATGATTCTTTTGTAGTACCTTTCCTATGGGATATCTATATAAAATATATATATTTGTATAATCTCGCTAAAATTCAAATGTCAGTAACAGTGAAACATCAAACTTGTAGTTTCTCCAAGATCCTATAGTACAAGAGCTTTATAGAACTCTTATGTTTAAAGTATTGTATCTGTGAGATCACTCAAAGATGTAAAATTGTTTAAAATTTTCACATAGGTCCTCACTCTTCAGTTCTTATAAGGAAACATTAAATACCAATTTTTGAAGGATTTTGTTTGCTTGTTTGTTTGTTTGTTTGTTTTTGATAAAATTTACCTGCTTTTAAAAAGAGTGTCTAATTCTGCATTGCTTGCCACACTGCTATGGGTATAGAGAAATCCAGCTTAGCTGAGTATACATATGAGTGAATACATGGGGTAAATTTCTAGTTAACTTCTCAAGGAATAATTAGTCTCAGAAAACACAGTGATAAGTAGACATAGATAGCTGCATGTCCTAAAATGCTGCTGTAGATTGAGCAAGTTATAATTTTGTCCAAATAACTGGAAGATTCACTTCCACAAGTTAGATCAAATTAGAACTATAGCATAACAACTAGCAAGATCATGTCGTGATGTCAATGGCAGACCTACTGCTGTCTTCAGTGGAGTCAGGGTTTCACACAGGATTTCATAGCTTGTTTATTCTGATTATTGATTTTATTTTTTTTAAAGGAGATAATTAGACAAATTTCTAGTCTCTCTTTCCTGGTGCTAATTCCTCATGTTAAGACAATCATACTCCAAGATATGATTTCTGCTTACTAATTCTCACAGTTAAGATGGAGCTGCAGCTCATAACAGAGCCGCAAACAGCACCAGTCCGTCCTCCCTCTTTACACCAAACCCCACTTCTGGAATGATCTTGCACAAAATAAACTGGAACTATGCAATTAGTACAGCCTCCCATGTCCTTCAGGCAGGTCCTCACAGCCTTTCATCATCACTTCAACATCAGACAGAGGGGTCTTCTCAGACACTCCTACTTCAGTGTTCTCTCCTCTGCTGGCTCCACTGCCTTCATCTGTGCATCACTTCTGAAAAAACATTTCCCCTAGACAGGGGCATTTCTTCACCAAAACACCATGGAAGGTTTTTCCCACTCTTCTTGGAGATAAGCTAAAATAGTTACTGATGGCATTACTGTGAACCTTCTGCCAAGCATAGCAGCAAATTTATTGTCCAGCTCGTACTTAATATTGCAGTCATTCCCTCCTACACAAAATGGATGTAAAATGCTATCCCTAAGATAATGCTATAGAAGTTTGAGGAGCAGAGACAGTAAACTGTATTGTTGCAACCAATAATCACAGTGATAACAATTTCACTGTTCAGCAGACCACAGACAAGCATAAGCATTTAAAATCCAATCTTAGGACAATATATTGATGATAAAAGATCCAAATGTATTTTTCTGTTCATTCAGCGGGTGCTATCTTTGTTGAAATAGTTTGGAGGTTGTTTGTTTTGTTTTCCATTTTTCTTCTTTTCCTTTTGGTAAGCCAAGTAAGGCTCTTTTTTTGTTTTTCCCCGTCTCTATGAAGTGCTTCTCTCCACCACTTGGTAAGTCCTAAAGAGATTGGCAGACTTGACAATTTTGCTGCCAGTTTTTGTCTGCAGCTTCAAGCAAGGCTTCCTCTAATGTTCACTGTTCCAATCTCAAGATGAGCTTTTCAAGGATGAATAATGTGGGAGTTAGGCATGTTTCTACCTGTCAGTCCCATGAGCTTCTTGGCAGTCACAGTCCCTGGCAAGATCAAAGATTGTTGAATCCATGGGAAAACATACAAAAGACAACATTCAGCAAAGAATTCACTTTCTTAACTTCCAAAAAGAAGCTGGCAGAGAGCCTTCAGATTCAGGAAGCTGTTCCAATTTCTCATCTGAAGATTTAAATACTGGCAAGCTTAAAATAGATTAAATACAGTGTGCACATTCACATACACACTTACGTATGTTTTCACACAGAGGTATGAGAACACTTTTAACAAAAATGTTGCTTTTCATTTCATTCTGATATTTTCAGTAAGCTAGTTCAGGCATCAGATCCCTTTGACTATGTATCATTTCAGGAGTGGAAATCAAATTTTTGCCAAGGAGGGCCAGTATCCAGAATGGGAATCATGGGATCAAAGCCATATTGCTTCAGTCTTCACCAAGTGCAAGGATGTTCTCTCATGCAGACATAATATTTTCAGAGTTTCTCTTCTTTCCTGGTGGTTAAGAATTAGTCAAGAGCTGGACAGGAAAGAGTAGAAATTTCCTCATGGGGAGTTTTCCTCTGACAACCCACTTCTATTCCCACTGCAAGTTTCTAAATTGACTCAGCACCAACAGCTTCTGCAGTGCTATCCCATGCCTTCTTTCTGATACTAAGCAGCTTTATTGTAGTCTAACTCTCAGAGTCGTGAGATTATCTGAGAATCACATTTTATTGTATCAGAAGAAAGAAAAATAAGTAGAAATATAAGAAAGAAAAAGTAATATTTTAAAAGAACAATTTTGGCCTGGCAACACTACTTTCCTTCAGTTCTCCAGAGATCACAGCCTAATTTTGGTTGCAATAAATTTGGATCATCAGCACATTTTGGTAACCTTCTGTCACCAAGATACTGTCATAAGGTTGGCCATACTCGAAAGAGTATACCAGACTGTCTTACTGAAAGTAAAGTGAGATAAAGATGTACAGACATAGAAAATAGCTGTTCTGTTCCCAGTAGGATCACCTTATAATTTTCCCCCATTTTTTAAGATGTCTGATGTAGAAAACAGGCAAACTGGAGGGAGGGGAAGAAATAAAAAAGCACTCTATGCAGAATATTTTTCTGTCACAATAAACAGTAAAATGTTATTTTTTCTTTTGTATTTCAATCCTTCCAAATGATTTTGATCATTAAAAAAATATTTAAAATGAGTATCTTATACTAAAACTCACAGTAGCTGAAAATATTCTAACAGATATGTATTTATTTTTCTGTTTAAAAATGAATAATATTGGCATTTTCTTTCTCAATAGTGCAGTCTTTTTCATATTTTAGAGACATGTCAACAAGCAGAAGCTGTACTTAAACATTTTAGTACTCAGAACAATGCCATAACTAGTGCTAGATATATTTGTCACTACTCTAAAAAATTCGTGTGTATACAGAGTTCACAAACATACCTGGCAGTACTTCCTATGTGCTACTCTAATGACACATAATACACTTTTTAGTGTAAAAAAGGTAAATACACTTCAGCTTGAAGTAAATTGTTAAGTTGATTACTGTCCTTTCCTCCCTGCTCTGTTCTTTCCTATTTCTGTTTTTAAGGAAAATATACAACCCTTTACATTTTCCGTCTTTACCATGGGGACAAAGTCAAAGTGAGAGCCAAAACAAAAGCAACTAGCTTTGCAGAAGAAAGGAAAAAGTTAACAGTGGGACCTTCAAATGGAAATGAAGAACTGCAAGTTTTTACATAATGCCCATTTCACTTGAGAGGATCTCCTGAGGTCTGGCTTCCATTGTAAACACCAGGGACTGCCTAAATACCATGTTGGTAGATGTTGTTTGAAAACTACAGCTTCATGGGCAGATATGTCTTTCTGTCTGCTATACTAGCTTCTTGGCCCCATTGAAAGGTGCACATGTAAGAATTATATAGCAGATATGACTCCATATTATGATTTACAGCTAACCTCTTTACAGTACCTTGCTAGCATAAAATACTAGCATGAAAATGAAATTTCCAAAAAAGAAAACTGAAGATAATTTTACTCTGCAAATGGCTTGCAGATACCACAGGTAACTGAGAATGTATTAAAGGAGGAAAGGATCTGGATTTGTCCACGGAAGGAGGTAATTCTGTTATGAATTAAAGGAGGAGCTGACCTAACTTTGTCAAATGAGAGTTCAGTGATGGTTCCTAGGTACAAAGCAGTCAGCTATCTAACCAGAAATTACAAAGCCATCCTAAAGATTGTGTTGGCGATGATAACCTGGAAAGAATCACCAGGAAAAAAATAATGGAGAAGAGCTGCAGATAGGATGGGTAATGACAGCAACATAAGCTCTCAGCATGACTGAAGCCACCCAATGCTGGTTTTGGAAAAGTAAGTAGGAGTAAATAAAGCACACAGTTACTGAAGTTGGCACTGGTTTGCCTCCCTTGGAGTGTTGTGCCCAATTCTATTTCTCCCAGATCAAGGAGGGGTTCCCAGAGGAAACACAAGAACCACTCAAAAGGTGAAAAACTTTAGGTTTTCACACAAAAGCTGATACTCCCCATCCAAAGGGGTCTTGGGTTTGCCTTCCAGAACAAGGTGCAGTTCCTACTAACTCCAACAGGAGCAGTGGCTCTGCTCAAGCACTTTGTGTCCTTCAGAATTGTCCTTCAGAAGTCTATATCACCTAGGGAAAAAAATTAAAAATAATAATAATAATAAAAAAAATGCATGAAACTTGTGGTTAGCAGTATCAGTTAGTGAGAGAGAAAAATAAGCCACATTTCTTCTTATCCTCACTATCCCCATTTTTATAGATAACAGCACAACTGGAGGATTCAGGTGGGACCTGCTGGACAGGGCCAGGTGATACAGATTCCAACGCAAACAAAGTTTGGCAGAAATAGGATTACTCAGTGAAAGTGAGAAAGGAGTTGATTTTGCAGACTTTGTGTGTGTGAGAGAGAGGAAGATGACTTACTTGTGTGGCCAGGGTATGTGTGTGTGCACATGAGAGAGAGAGTGAGCTTTGTGGCTGTGTGGGGCGAGGCGGCAGTAGGAGGGGTTGGATGGAGTACGACAGCGCTCGCTGTAGTCTCTTGGCTGGTTGCCAGCAGTACAGAAGTTGAGAAATCATTTGTCATGAGGATAAAAGCCAAATACATTGCTCTGGGTGAGATGTAACCTGACAAACAGTCTCCTGTGACTGACACATTTGAACTACTAATACACTCTATATAAATGCTTTTTTTCTGACAGCTAGCAGTCTTTTCTTTTTTTTTTTCTTTTTTTTTTTTTTCTTTTTTTTTTTTTATTATTTTTTATGCTTGTTCATGCTTAGCTTTCTGCCTTCCTAGCTATCAGATGCCTTGGTTAGGAGTGCTGGGCAGGAGGATGGTTCTCTGCAATACTGGTTCCATGCCATGACTTTAGGAGAAAACAAATTATAATAGAGTGAGAATTAAAAATAAATAAATAAAAATTAAATTAAAAAAAAAAAATTACCTTGCTCTCTTCTCTCTCTCTCTCCTTCCCCTCTCTCTCGCTGTCTGTCTCTCTCCTCTCTCTTCCAAAATGCCATACAGTCAGCTGGCCAGCAGGAACTTCATTTGTAACTGTCAATTTAACAGTTCATTTATTTCACTGAAGCAGTGAGACACAACAGGGGTGTGGTAACCATGAGATAATCACACCTCTGGGGTCTTAGGAGGCAAGGAGAAACAGCCAATTCTCTCTAATCCCACAGGGGTGTGATTAGTGCTCCTGATAGCTACAGCCAAGGAGGTTATGAGATAAATTGTGCATTTCATGTTCTAGAAAAAGAATTAAATTAAAGTTAAATGTTTAACCAGCCTCATTCGAGTTCTGTAATTCATCTTAATTATAGATATGTATGATAATGAATACTGATCCATATATATTTGTCTACTTTAAAATGTTTGACAGACAATTGGACAAACATTTGGATTTAGAATTTTACTACAAATAGCAGGTATAGCACAGAGCTGCTTCTCTGTCTACAAGCCTTATAGGCAGGGATCCATCATCGTGCTATTCAAGAGCTCCTCTGGGCATGCAACCCTTACATATCTATTCAAATGCACTGGATCCCGGTAGCAAAGAGACTGACTTTTTCCAAGCTGTTGTGGGTAACTCTGCTAATCTGTTTCATTAAAGGCTTATGTAATATCTGTCTGGTATGAAAAGTCTGTTCATCTTTTATATGAAGCTTTCATTAGAAAATTTGTAATAGGTATTTGGCAGGCAAACAACTGTATCACAGAGAATAGAAATTACAGAATTAATGATCTCATACATTAGGTCATATTGCTCGTATCCCTCCCATAGTGTTGGTCACTGTAGTGTACTTTGTCCTGTAGAGCTTTAAAAGATTCACTGAAGAGCACTGATTTATTTTTAAAGTGAAATATTTTTAAAGAACAATTTTTATTATTCTGATTATTCTGAAGACTAGACCAATATTTTTGCATCATTGGCACTGGGATGTGAGAGAGCTCATGGCAATGTTGTGTCAATTGTTCCTCTTCTTGTGTCTTTCTTCTTCTTCTGAAGTTCTGACTGACATAACGGTGTAACCTTTAAGATCCTCTTATCTACCTTTATTGGTAGGTAGGACCTTGGGAAGTCTGAGGATGCTGTACAGGCATGTGTACCAGTATCAGCCATGGTACAGGTGTCATGATGTATTCAGAGGGCAAGGGCAGTCTATTTGGATTGACAAAGGGGACTGGAAAGTAAGTCTAGAAAGACCAAAATGTATCTGTGGCTACTCAATGTACAAAATGATCACATTACATTCTTCTGCAATAAACCAAGCTTCCACTGTTGTGTGTCACTCAATTGGCTCATGATGGACCTGCTAGTCAAGTAGTTCGAAGTGCCTTATTGAGGAGCTGGGATGTGGAGGCATGCAGCAGGCAGTTTTACTAGAGTGCAAATTCTGGAGGGGCGTTTTAGAGGTTTGCTCTCTCTTGAACGGCACAGGTGCCTCCAGTTAGTCTGTGTTACTGACTTCTCAAGCTGTGGTGCTGTGAGCATCCTCAGGATAGAATATAGATATTAAAATTCCCTCAGCTGTCGTGACAATTTCAGTTGTCAAAGTCTGATCTGACACCCCTCAAGTCTTTTTAGTTAGTGCACTTGAACACTGCTCATCCTCCTTGGGAAAGGGAAAGCGTGATCTGCATACTTAGTCTTTCTTCAACATTTTCACTATATTTTCCTGCTCTTCTATTTTTCTTAATAGCAATGGCTGCGTGAGAGACAAGAAGAATGGATAATGATTTATTCCACAGAGATTTCCTTTAACACATACAAAATGCCATGTGGCTTTTTCTCACTGGGTCGTACAGGTTTCACTGGTTTCACTCCTGTACTACAGATCCACATAAGGCAGCATAAAATCAGAGAGTTCTAGGTCAAAAGAAGGCTGCAGTTAGCTGAGGCACCTCCCTGTGAACTCTATTTTAGATGCAAGTGATCTGATATCTGATTTATCTGCTGGTGATAAAGGTATTATCCTTGCAGTCTCAAATAAGTAAATAAATAAAGTTTTCAGAATTTAGTTTAATGTCATTATTCACCAAATATGAAGTTATTTGCCACAACAATTATCCAAAATGGTGGTTGTTAGTTTAAGTGACTGTTCATGTTTGCTGCCATGCTAAAAACACCTGGAACATGTGGGTGCTTTCAATGGTCCCAGGGTGTGTTTCATGGCAGCAAACAGACGGGATCCACATACGATTATACCATCTCACTACTATTGCAATCCAGTCCTTGGCCTTATTCTCAAAGGGATGGTCAGTTTATGGGATGGAAGTTTTTAAACTTCACAGAGGGATTTTTTGCACACTCCTCATAGCTGCTCATCAGTGGACATCCTTGGACCAGTACCACCCAAGCGGGTAATGCCAGTACCCACGTCTGGTTTACTGTCCTCTTGGTTCAGGGGTAGTACTGCCTCATCAAGGAGCAGTGGTGCTGTTGAACTGTGAAATAAACACAAGCCTTTTTGAGTCACCTGAAATATTATAACAAAAAGGTATGCAAAATAGGTAGGTCCCCCTTTGAAAAATTTCTAGGTGATTTTTAGAGTTTGTCTTTTATAGTAGCACAGATCAGGCTGAGCCTGACTAGAAGAACATTCTGTAACAATGGTGCAAATCCCAGTAGTATTTCTGCAAGAGGTAATGCTTTGGAGCAATGCTGGCATATTTCTGTTACTAAGGCAAGCTTGGGAGAACCAACACTTAGATACCTGGGGCACACTGCAAAAATTAAAAGACTTCTTAAAAAATTATTCTTCTTTCAAAATGAAAGAGAATTATAACCCTTTTGTCCTAATGATAGGGAAAGGGTTTTAAATTCCTGAGTGTTCCCTCCCTCTAGCCCCAAAATTTTTGTAACTGTGGCACTGAATGCAGTCCCATTAATTTTAATGATATATCAGGACTGGGTAGAAGAATAGCATACCATATATCAAAAGCTACACACTTGGAAATCACATAGCTCTTCAAGAAGCCACCAACGGGTTAAACGGTGACCTGACCAATTTGCTATGGTTCATTTGGTCTATGCTAATTGTTTTAAATGCTCACTTTGTGGCATATTCTTTATTGTGCTGATGGGAAGCAAGGCATATTTCTTTAGAGCAGGGATTCAAGGATACATTTATATTGGAAAGTCTTTCTCAGAAAAGTACAGGCACACCTCAATAGTACTATGTAAATAGTAATTAAGCTTCATCTTTTATCCAGTGTAAGGAAATACATGAAACAAATACTTTTCAAAACCTTTTGCTTTGCTTGTGTGATTTTTCAGTGTCACGCTTTTTTTTCCTCTGTTCTTCCAAAATGCTTAAAGTCAAATTTTTTCTTTCCCATTACCAGGCTTTTGTATCTGCCTGTCTGGTGGGTGGCATTTTTTTTTTTCCTTTTGGACCTTGACCTGGCAGTGATTACTTTGTCTTTTATCTTCATCTTCTTTCCCCCTTTATTCTTTATTCTTCTTCTTTTTCTCTCTCTCTTTTTTTTTTTTTTTTTTTTATTAGACTAGTCAGCCTTGATATTAGTCTTCCGAAAGCTACTATCCATTACACTGTCAGCAAAGCAAGCTGCCTTACTGTAGGCCAAGTGTCAACAGAAGGTGAGGCAGAAAATCAGCCACAATCTAAAGCTAATTACCCTGCCTAGAAGTTAATTAAATACTTGTTAGGAGCAGCAGGGTAGATCCTAATTAAACTTGTCTAATAACAGTATGCTGACATACTCTGACACTGGGAATTCCTACAGGGTTTAAATAATTGTACAAAGGGCAATAATACCTGTCACATCATGGTGTGCAGGCAAACCCTGAAGATGCACATTTCTCGGTATTTTCTGTACTAATTTGCCACATATTGTGCACTTCACATGTGTTTAATTTACACAGGTTTTAATTTTGGTGTCCTGGATCTTTCTAAATGACTTTACTGTCGCTGATCTAAGTATAAACCACTGCAAAGGGAGATGGTCACTATCATTACTTTGTATGATTTAATACGCTAATCCTGATAAAACCCTGCTGATAGTGATACCCTCAGTGTCACTTAAGTGAAACTGTGGCCAGTAGGGATTGTCTCTGGATCCAGGAGGAAGGGAGACCTGGCATCCCCTTGCCAACCCTTCCCACATTCTCTAAGGGCCAAATCCTGCACTCAGCTGCAGACTGGGAATGTTATCCATGTTCACTCTTGTGAATTCACAAGAGTGCAGCTGACAGAGACTTTTACTGCCACTGTTAAGCATGTCTGAAATTTAACATCTTTTACAACTAGCTAGGTCTTCGTTTACATTTAAAACAAAAGGAAGAAGAAACCACTAATAGGTGTACTTGCCAGTTGAGTTGAAGAGGGGACAAGAGGGGAGGTGAAATGCAGGAGGAGGGGGAGACAACGGAGAATGATCTTTCTGTTCTGGTTATTTCCAGCCTTTTGATGGGAGGAAATATTTTTGTTTCCAGACAGGAAAACACAAATTGCCATCATTTAAAATAAATGAAGGTTCCCCACAAACCACAGCAGGGCTTTTGTCTAGTTGTTTTTAAGGGATTCCTCTATGCCAGCAGTTTTAATGCTGGTTAAAAAGCTGACATTTGACCAGGTTCTGTTTTTCAACTGATGAGTTGTCACACTGCCTTGCGTGAGGGTTAATCCCCCATTGTGTTGTCTATGCCACTGCAAAGAACGACGTCAATAACAAATATGCAATTGCTGATAAAGCTTGTCTCTTCTAGAAAACCCCTGAGAGGCTTTGTTGAATGTTGATGGTTGTTTACTGCAGCAAAGTGCTGAATGTCAATTTTATGAAAGTGGTGTTTTGAAACTTTTCCTTTCCTCCCAGTAAATCAGTTAGATTTCTCACTATTACTTTTCTGCCCTTGTTTCATTATCCTTTTTGATAAGGGGGTTGGGGCTTTTGGTGGTAAACAGTAGTGGATGCTCAAAAGTGAATTTGATGTTCCCATCATTAGACCATACTTGAAATGCCATGTCAGTGAAACTAACGAAATGGAGTGCCGTGACATGAGACTAATCAGACATGAGACAACTTTAGGGGGAGTGGGAATGAGAGACCTGTAAAGATTTAAGCCAATCGTAGTACTCTCGTTTTGCACCCTCTCCCTCAACAGCAAGGATTAATGGAAAGATGTAAGCGCTCTGATCTTTTCTGGCAAGACTGTTGTAGAAATAATCAATTAACCTTGGGAGATCAAATTGACAGAGCTTAAGTGTGAAGTTATTTAAAATGCCAGATTATCTAGGCAGATGAATACATTTGTTGCAATACTAAAAGGAAATGAAAGTATTTTTCCAAACTTCGTTTTTCTGAACCGATTTAACATTATTTCCCCAGGAGTCAACTCTGCCTTTTTCAGTGTGCACTTTAACACGTTAAAACAAAATGAGATTTGATGTACTCCATAAAGAGACTAGTGATTTTTCTATCTTCCTTCTTGGAGTGGGAGGGTTATTATAGAAAATAGCTTATAGTAACCTCATGCTTTTAGCTCTTTACTTTTGTTTATTTGACAATTTGATTATTTGGGTTTCTGTCTTCTATGGTGATTTCGGTTGGTTTCCATTCTGGCTAAATCATCTGCTCCATCATGTAAGGGGTAAGAGTTGCTGGATGCTCCTTTTGTCCTTAAAATACAAAGAATGTGAAATATTTTATAATATCAGCTATTTTTATCAAATACAAAAATCCAGTCAGATGCTCTTTAAACAATCAATTTAACTTCATTTTGCTTGAAGAGATGGGAATTTTATTTTTATTAAAATGCTTTAAACTGTGTTATTCAGACTAATAAACTACCTACTATTTTAATACACTGTAATAAGATGAGGACAACATAATGTTCTACTAGCACTAGGCTGTAATTCTAGGCCTGTTGCTGCAAGTTTTACCTGTATTCCAGCAAAATTTTTAACTATAAGCTTAACGTAACCACACAAGCAATGATATTATGTATATGCTTAGAGGTAAGCACATGCATACCGGCTTATATCTTTCCTTCAAAGAGAATTTGTGAACAATCTTATTGATAAAATTGATACCGATCTGTAGTTATGATAACCCAAATTTACTACATCAATTTTGTATCAATTGTTTGGTTAAAGTGGAAAACTTGTTGCACTTCATCCCCTCATTCATTCCTAATCTCATCCATTTAATCTCTTTGTTACTTTTTCTTTCTTCACTAATTTACAATGTTGCAGCAATTTATAACACAGAAATTTATTTTGCCAACATACTAGAGTTTAATCTGATTTTTATTAGCTAAATTTGTACATTTAAGTCCAAACTAAATAGAGAGTACAAATTCATTTAAGTCATTAAGGAAACATTTGCACACAAAGACACAGAGGATTAATTGCAAAAGTGTAATGTGTAAATGAGCTCAGATTGATGAAATTCATTCAGTTGCACTTTATTAGCAGCCACATCAGGTTCAGAAATCGCCATCCCCAACTGTTCCCCTACTAGCATTGGAGGTTACATAGCCCTAGTGGAATAAAGCAATACACAAGTGCACCTCAATCTCAGGCAGACTGAGACAGGCTGTTTCAGGAAGTGCCAGTTGTGAGCTAACTCAGTTGCTTTTGCCGGAACGAGGACAGGGAACATCCACAGACCTCTTCTCCAAAGTATCATTTCAGCTGATGGTGACAATCTGTTGGGCATGCTGACATGATCAGTTGTCTCCAGAAACAATATCTGTCCAAGTGCCCCTTCATCCATTCCCTGAATATTTACCCTCTCTTCACTGAGTCTTCTTCCAGACCATGAAGCTGTCAGACTAAGAGGGAAGCTAGGACAAGAAGCAGAGGAGACTTTTCTTGGGAATAGCACTCATGACAGGATTTAAAAATAAAAATAAATGAATAGGCAAAAACTAATATCAAAAACAATGTGTGAATAAGATGTTAGTTATGAAGCAGATGTTGGGAGAAATAAAACTTGGAAGAACTGAGAGGACAAGTCATTCATAAGTCTTGAGTTTTTACACATGGGCAGAAGTGCTAGGAACTGTCAGAAAATGGATAGCTTCTATTGAAAATGAACCCTGGAAAGGGAGGATTACATGTCACAGAAAACACAGATAAACTATTGGCCATTCCCTGATTAAAAATATTCAACTCTCAGTCAAATGTCTTCTTAATATGTTTGTCAGTAAACACATGTCCTTTCTCGAGATTAGGACAGTGCATCAAACATAGAATTTTTTAAAGCTTATTTTGTATCAGGAAACTGTTACAGCATAGTCTGGACAGGGAAATTCAAGGCAGCAGAAAATTACTATCTGTCTTAGAAACTGTAAGAAGTCTGCTTTGAAGGAGAAAATGGATCAGTAGTAAACGACATGTCTCCCAAAAAACAGACCTGAAAGATCATTCAAAGACCAAAATTTTCACGATGAGGTCTGTTTATAGTGTAGTCATAGAGGTACTCATCTTAATACTGCATTTCAAAAATGCTGAGAAAGAAAACAAAATATTTACTGATAGCAGATACTTTACTTTTGCAGATATCTCTGAGGACAGTGCAGTTACATGTAACGATGAAAACAGGTCAAAAACCCACTGACTTGGACTGCTGAACTAGGTGTAAGGAACAGTTACATCTTTAACTATTCTCCATTGTGAAATTAGTCTGGAAACAACAAATTCAGGTCCTACTACTACTTAAAAAAAAAAAAAATGCCCATATCCTTATGTTGGAAAAATGACCCTGGAAAGGACTTAAGGCTTATGATGAGTAACAAATTGAGCATGTACTCTCAGACTCTCAGTCTACTACCATGCTACTATGCTACTGTGGTAAAGTACTAATATAACTCTTCAGTTCATTAAGAAATGGGAGTAAAAAGTAGGACTGCTGGGAGTGCTTTCCAGATCCTCTGTCTGGCTGTCATGTCCTCAGTTCATGAACAAGGATAATAAATTAGAGGTAATTCAAAGAAGAATGACAAGAATGCTTAAAAAGTTGGAAACATGATTTATAGCAAGAGGAATTCAACTTGGTTAACTGAAAAAAGGTGTTTATAGGTGACTTGATGGCAGCCTGAAAATACTCACACAAAGAACAGAAGTATGCTAACATAGGACTCTTACGACTAGAATGTAAGCAAGTGAGAGAACTAGTGCAGAAAAATAAAAACTGATAAACATAGTCTAAGAATAGCATATTTGTCCTTAATAACATATTTGGCCCCTCAAACAAATTGTAGGTATAGCTGACTCTCCATCACTAGGAATTCTTACTTGAGACTTAATGTTTTACAAAACATCAAATAGCCTACAAAAAGCTACAAAGCCTACAAAGCTGTGTTCCACCCAAAGCCATAGCATCTGACTTTAACAGCTCCTTCTGGCTTTATGATGTATGAAAGTTCTAATCAGTAATAAATGAATTAAAGCAATTAAAAACTTTACAAAATTAATTCTAGAAGGAAAAAACAACTGTATAACTTGTTTTATAATCCTGGGTTGCCATCACTTCCCTTGTTTTTTAAAACCCACTTCTCTACAGACCACAGCTGCTGGTATACTGAAACATAATTCCATAGTAAATGGTGATAATGCTTGTTCTTCTCTTCTGTGTGCAGCTTCAGGATAGCACAAAACATTACTTGTTCCTCTCTTAGAAAACCTGCATTAAACAATCTCCAGCCATTGCAACATGGCTGCACAAAGGGAGAAAAGTGCAGCAAAGTTCATGGTGCATTAAAGGCACTAAGTCCCTGTCAATGTTCTGGGCAGTTTGTCCACCTGTTCTTGGACAGCAAAACCACTATTCTGTAGTCCACCTTTGCAAAAAACCTTGCCCCATATTGTTTTGGCAATTAACCACCAAAGGCAGCCGACAAAGTGCATGCCAGAATGCATAGCAATCACTCAGGGAACTTTGCTAATTTTAAAGGCAAGAATGTAATTTTCTACCACATGGCAAAGCCTTACACAGGGAATTCCAAGTAGCATAAGTTGCAGGGAGCTGTGTGAAACCGCACAGCTTGAAGGTATGGACTCTCCTCCATGCACATAAGGGTGGAAACAATTTATGTACTGAAGATGTATCCTTGCTTTGAAAGGGATTCTTGCTGCTTCCTTTCTTTTCCATGCAAAGATGAGACAAGAGAAAGACAAGTCAGATCACAATCAGAAAGCAAACTGTGTTTTCTCTACAACACTCCACTCTAAATGCATCACAGCAGACCTTCAACTGTACACAAAGTCCCAGGAATAATGGCTAGTGGCCTTGCTGAAACCATCAGCATTACATTGCTACTTCAATGTATACACTGATTAATTGCGGTCAAATCCTTAGGTGCATTAGGATCAGACTGGCTTCTGTATCAAGCAAGAATGCCTCTGTTGCCTTCCTTTCTTTACTATTACCATTTATTACGACTTTAGGGAACTACATCCTGCCAGCACATTTGTCCAGTCCAGGACTGATGGGTTTTGCTCTGGCAGATTCCCCTGGGATGACATTTAACAATTTAATAATTCTAAAGCTCCTAAGTGATTATTTTTCCCTAAGTAAACACAGTTTAGGAAAAATGGAGAATTATATGATCGGACTGCTTTTCCATGAATAATCTGCTAGCATTTTTCGCTACCAATTTTCTGCCATTGTAGCACTAGAGTAGAAGGTCTGTGAGAGATAAAAATCCTTATTCTAGGAAAGACACTAACAAAAATAGCAATGGAAAGTATGGAAAAATTAGCAATTGCATTCATAAAAATGAATGCTTCATTACAAGCTTCTTTGAAACATGTAGATGTAAATATGCTCCCCCAACACCCTAGGACTTTGAAGAGCAATCTTTATAGCAAGCCCAGTCAGCCTAACAGTCACTGCAAGTCCAAATATTAGGGATCTACTCCTGGAGACCTAGCTAGACCTGGTGACATCTCCCATAACACCAAATCTTCAATTAGCCTGTAGTTGCAAGTAAAGTCAAAAGAATGACACTGCAGTGCATCAGGCTATTACAAGCTTTTACTTGTGGCAGATTTTGCTTTTTAGAAGATCTGTGTGGGGTCAAACACAGTTACAGTAGGAATTCAGGAAAGAAAATACTACAGATTCCCTCCTGTCAGGCTCTCATAAAACCTAAGTTTTCATGTCAAGAAAAATAATATGCATAACACATTATTTTACCTATCTACATATAATACCTGGGTGACATGTACCTTGTAAGCAAAATGTTATCATCCTTAGTTCAATTCATTGTTGCTAATTTATTTTACTTGTAGGTTAGTAAGCAGTCAGCCTTCTTGTGAAAGAGAGAACTTTGAGAATGTGCTTATGTTAATTCAGCAGCTAGTAGCATTCTAACGTCTTGGAAAAATAATCTAATATTCTCTCAAGAAGGAATTTAACAAATAAAGTATATAAGGTAACAATAATATTTTACCTGTCAGACTTTCACTGAAGGAAATAGGGTTTCAGTGATGAGGAGAGAACACAGAAAACTAAAGGTTAAAAGAATGGAATAACAAATAGAGAAAAACAGAAGCAGGGTGAAAGAAGAAATGGTTAAGGGAGAAAAGTGTTTTATCAGGCTTCAAAATAAAAGTAAGGTAATAGCAAGTTAGTGAATAAAAGGGCAAGAATCCAAGTTCTGTAGTATAGAAGTGATGAACTGAGGCAGCAAGAGAAAGAATTAGAACAGAGAAGATTTAATAAAATGTAGTTGGGGGAAAAAAAAAAAAAAAAAAAAAAAAAAAAAAAGACTGTTAAAAACTGTAGTGCACAAAACAGCAGCAGAGAGAAGTGAATTAGAGGAGAGAGAAAAGAAGATAAAAACTGAAAATAAAAAATGGATAGCATTTGTCCATTTACAAAGCAGTCCACTGAAGGATGTAGAGCTAGACAATAAATAAATTACAGCTTGGCTTTCCTATAATTCTGTTTTACAAAATGACAAGAAAAGGCAAAAACAGACTTGAAATTAACTGAGAAACAAATGTATAGAAGTGGGTATGCTTAATAGCCTGAAAATGCTATGTATCCGTTAAGTGTATTTTAGCTTGGATTCCTAAAATGAGTAGCCCTATGCATTTTTGCTCTTTAACTAGCATTACAAAATTTTGCCAAGTCCAACCAAATTTGGCAGAGGAAGAGTGCCTCTGAGATATTCAGTGTTTACTTGTTTCAAGGAAGCAAGAAATCCAAATCAATCCCTACCCACCAATGACAGAAGATTGCAGTACACGCACAGATGTTCTCTTTTCTGCAACTAGTAAATAAACACCGCATGGTTAATAAGCACAGATGCAGCACAGCGTCACCCACAAGACAAGCTGCCTCTTGTTCAGCTGGTAGTTGGAGACTGAAGAGGAAACCAGGGGAGGCTCATTAAGGATCTTAACCTGGGAAGCTGTGGGGAATGCTGGAGGGAAGGCAAAATACAGTGAAAGTGAGTGAGTAGAGAACTACAGTGTGGGGACATGGGAAAGGAAACTCCCTGAGGACTTTTGGAGGAGTTAAGATTATTGTGGAGGGGAAGTCACAGGATACAGGGAGGAGAAGCAGAGCACTTGCAGCCCGGTGCTGTAGGAACGTGGAGTGCAAATTAACAGGAAACCAGTCCACTGCTCCTGAAAAAACTTGTTTCCTCCATGTTTCCAGAGCCCTGACTAGTATGTTGGTAAAAATTATATAGAATAAAATGCTGTTAGGCTATTTAATGCTTGCAAGCACTTAGAACAGTGTTTGAATGAATGTTTCACTAAGTATGGATTTGTAAATGAAAACTAGCAGAAGCTGTATCACCTTCAAGGTGAAAAGACAATTTTCTCATCTTAGTTACACTGGTATAAATCAGAAGTAACACCAGGTTGAACAGATGTGAGAAGTTTTATAATCTTTGGCAAAAGATAAAACATGCACATGCACATACTGTACAATGATTTCCACATTTTATTATTTTAGCTATGTCAGGAATTCTGAATATTCGCTTGTAAAGAATAGCTTCCACTTGCACTTAAAAAGAGAGAGAGAAAAAAAAAAAAAAAAAGAGAGAAGTAACCAGAAGGTCATCAACAAGGGAGCTAGAGAATAATATATCATGAATAATGTATTAAATTATTTCAGTCTTTATCTATTAATGAATTATCTTCAATCATCTTATAATTCTCTTGAACGTATTTGTAATTCAAAAGTACTCCCCATGTAATTTCTCCAAAAAATTATTTCTCTAAAATTTCCTTGGTCTTCTTGTAGATAGAAAGTAGCTGAAATTTGAGATTAATTAGTTTTTAATAGGACATACAGAGTAGGAGTTACTGTTTCTGTCCCTTCATAAACCCATTTCTAAGGATCATGTTGCCTATACAGCACTAAACTTTTAACCAGGAAATCTCTTCCTCTAATATTTTGTTTAAATGCTCCATTTCCACCAGTACCCTAATATGATGTGTAGTGTACTAGGAAAATCACCAAAATTTACCACATAAAGACTACTGCCTGCTCTTGGCACAATTTCTTCTTCCTAAGTGAATGCTCTCTGCTCTGAGTTTTCACTCACCTCTTGAAGAATTTAAGTGCTGAAGAGTCAGAAAGAGAAACTTGTCTTTAGGAACACATCAGATGGTAACAGTGTAGTCTCTTTTTTTTTTTTTTCCTGTATCGGGCTACAACTCCCAATGAACTTAAAGAGGAATTGTTGTATCTTTGGTTGTCCCCATATGTAAAAACAAAAACATACATTTTCATTCATACTAATACCTTGTACCTCAGTAACGTTTTTAGATATTGTAAGTTGTGAGTCGTCTTTATCTTTACTTATAATACTTGAAGTTATAACAATCTATTATAACAAATTATTTTGGAATCCTGCAGTCATAATATGAGTGACTGAAAAAAGACACAAAAAGATAAAAAAAACCCTGTCTATTCTGATGTCTGTAGGACAAATATAAACAGCCTGGTTTACTTAGCTCAAACAACTCCTCTCAGTGTGCAGAGATGTGCAGAGGTGCCTTCTATATGAAGATCCAGAAGCCTTTTCTGAAATGTCTAAGGATGTAGAAGTCTTAGTGATGTGGAAAATGTTAACATGAGTAGGCTCATTTTGAAACTCATTTTTTTGTTATTGGTTGCAGTAAATGTCTGATAAGCCTGTGTTACCTGTCCAAACTCCACAAAGCTACAGAGGCACACCTCTTGCTGTGTCTTCAGCAATAACTTCTTGGCCCCTTGGCAACCATCTGACATCTGCACATCTTTAATAATTTTTCAGGAATGAAAATATGTGTGCCTACCCGAGACAAACAGAAAAGAAATTCAAAAAATCATGAACTCCCACATTTGTGTCACAGTTGTGTTTTCTGAATGCTATTTAGACAACAAGTTTCAAATAGGTAAAATGCCTATTTGCATTTTGTCCATCTGCATCTCAAATTCCCCAGAAGAAAACAATGTGAAGTTTCTATCAAGTTGAATAGAGAAAAACAACTTCAGGCCTTCTGAATAGCAGTGAGTCAGTTCAAGTCTTCTTCCAAGTTCTGTGCTGTTTTCTGCTGATGGCTGGCCTGCTCAGTCTGTTAGCACAGGCTTTGTTTTTTCCTCCTCATTTACCCAGACGTGGTGACACTGGGTACACCACCTAGGGCTCTGCCTAGTGGCCAGTGATGTGCGAGAGTGTTCATGAAGTCCCTTGAGGGACTTTGAACCAGTCTCTGCAGCTGCAGATTCTTTTTTGAGTGCTCTTTTTGCTGACTTAATCCCAGTGAAGGAAAAGCCTAGTGGGAGGACACAAACATCTGTAATCAATGCTGACATCTAAGCACAGTCACTAAAATATTTTGGGTTTCTTGGCATCAGTTCTAGAAGGCAGCAGCTCACAGTGAAAACCCGGTGTGTTTTTTTTTTCCTGGAAACATCAAGCATAGTTTAATCCAAGTACTATTTTTCTGTGAATAGAATCAAAGAATTTAGAAAAGTACCCAGGGACACAGAGTTTCCAGATTTGATTTTAATTAAAGGCTATAAATACTCATAAAGAGAGGCAGGCACTCAGCGTTAGGGATCAAGCTGAGTAATCCTCATCCAGAGCTTTCTCGTATTCACATGATCATGTTAGATCTTGATAAGGCAGTGACTTATCTAAAGCAGAAACTCACAAAATCTCCATCATGTCAGAACAAAGCAAATTCTGCCAGTCCTTTTAATGCCAGAACAAGTCAGGCAGGCTCATCTCCAGGCAGCTCCGACATCAACTGGAAGCCACCCTCCTGGGCTCCCAGAGGACAGGATTCTCCAGTGACTTTGAGCAGCTGTGACATCCTGCCTGGCCCCCACCTGCAGGGAGCACACTGTCAGGCAAAACCAAACTCCCAGTTCCTAATCTGGCTGTTGGAGCTCAGTCGGTGATCACCCACACTGAGCAAGGAGCAGATGCAACAGGACCAGCAAAATAAATAAATAAATAAACAAACAAAACCAGAAAAGGCAGACCGGTCCCTTAGCACGACTTGCACAAATCCCTCCAAATGCGGCCGAGTGGTGTGATGTGCAGCAGATATGCTGTATCGCACAGACACAGGCATGCCTGCATGAATCGGAAAGACTGAATCCAGTGAGCAGAGCTTCAGCACGTGAGCCTTTATGTAAGAGCAGAGAATATAAAGGCAGGGAGAGGAGCTAGTGATCATAAAACTTCCTGCCTTCAGCTGACACAGCAAGGGCAGAAAGGACGTGTCTAATTTTAATCTGGCCTCCACGTGAATGTTTTTTCCTTCCCATCAAACACAGTGAAGAAGCTGTCTCTGACCACACAGTGCTCAGCAGGGACATCGCCTGACTTAGTCAAGGCAATTTATGCTCATTTGGCAAAGTTGCCAATCTCCATTTGCAGGCTCAGTCTGTGCTGGTGAACAATCGGGGGGCAGCAGTGGGAAAAGAGGGGGAGACTGCAGTCCATACAAAGACTGCCCCTTCCAACGGCACGGGGAGGGGAGGAGGCTTTCCTGAAAAGCCTTGCAAGAAGCATGGTCTTTGTCCAAGTAGGTCAGATCATGAGCACCTCAGCCTCTTTCCTGGCTTTCACAACTGCTCTTTTAGACCATTTGGGCTCTGTGCATCGAGCATCCGCCTGCACAGACACTGCGCAGACCTCTTTCAGCCAGTCTTCTCCAGAGACTCCTTATTCCCACTGGGAATGACCTCCAAAACACGTCAGCTTTCCCCTCTTGCAGATTGCTTTAAAGATCACTATTCCTCAGGAGTGTACAGAATCGCCACCAGATCTATGTGTTTTATATAGACATAAATTGTTAAGCTAACCCAAAATGTGTTTACTGGATTTGAAGTTAGAGAGGGAGAGAACTCCCGTTGCATTTTACCTTCACAATGGTGCTGGAACAGTTGAATAAAGTGTGGCCCCGCTGCCCATATGCCATTCAGCTTCTGTCTGTCTTTTTGTTTACACTGGGAATACAATAGGAACTATAGTCCTTCCAATGCATCATTTATAAGTGTATTCTACCTCTGAATGTACAGACAGAACTGGCTCTGTGAATGAGCTCTGTGAATATTGCCAAGACACTGTGCTTTGTTCAGCATTATTCTTCACAATAGATACCACACTTTGGAAGTAATTTTAAAAAGGGAATCAAAATAGTGGTACTTTTAGCCTTTGTTTCTTTTATACCACACTGCATTCTCTGTCTCTCACTCAGCTGCTTCTATTATACTGACAAATTAAATAAACCACTCCATTGCTAAAGAGGCTTGGGCGGGCTGGGCTTCGGTACACTGCCGCGCTAGGAAGTTGAAATAAACATTTATCCTGGTCTTATTCTTAACAAATTTAAGCTAACTTTAGTCAAGCATCTTTTTTCTTTTTTTCTTTTTTTCTTTTTTCTTTTTCTTTTTTTTTTTTAAGAATGAATGAATGAAAGAGGGAAATGGGAGGGGAGGGAAAAAAAAAGGAGTACTTCAAATTTTTGAGCCGATCTGCAACACCAAGGGATGTGGCGTCTGAAGCAAAGGAGTAATGAGAAGCCATGTGTCCAGGTAATGAGCCTGCTTTTTAGTGCTCCACTTCCTAGAAGCGCTGCAAGTTCGTCCCTGCTGCGGGGCCTCTGGGAGGGTGAATGGGTGAGTTACGGGCAGGACGAGGTGGTGCAGGCAGGGTGCATTGCAGCTGGCAAACTTCTGCTGCAAAGTTTCAGCTCCTTCTGGGAGAACGCTTCTCTTGCAGCAGCCATAGCAATGTTTCGCGAGGCGTCTTTTCCGCGTGCTCTTCAGTGTACAGAAATAAGGGCAGGTGGGGGACTGCTGAGCAAAGTGTGCTGGGTGGTGAGGGCAGGTCTGGCTGCTTACTGCTGTGTGTTTATGGAGAGGTAGGTAGCTGGATGGATGGCAGAAAAATATGTTGATCTGTATTTTGGTCACAGACTCTTGTATGCCCCTTGCATTTGTAGGAAAGAGAGGGATAAGAAACTGGAAAGAGCGACAGTGTGACCTTTACCTGTGTCAAAGTGCTTTCTGACTTTTGGCTCTTTTCCTGAGCAGGTAGCAAGCAGAGGGGAGAACTGAGGAGCAATTTCTGCTGCTCTGCTCATGCATAGATTAGATGTGCAAGGCCGTCCTCTGTGCTTGCAAACAGAGATGTTTGCTGTTTATAAGGGCTTGTCCGTGCAGTCCATCATTCTCGAAAATGCTGTCAATGAACGGTGTTATTTTCCCAAACAAACTCAGAGTAACAAGCACAACACTGCCCGGATTAGGTCCGAAAGCTCCTCCTGTACTCCTGGGCTAGCAGTGTGTGAATAATGCAGGATGAGTCTCATCACCCCACACTGCCTTTCCCTCCCTCTCCTAACAAAGCAGATGGACTACGGGCAGAAGCCAGAGCTTGGGAGGGAGGGGATTTTTTTTTTTTCAGTTCTGTGTTTGTTTTAGGGGATTTTAGGAGCCATCCGGTTCCTCCTGAAAAGGGCCCAGCCACCAAATGCCAGTGATGGATTTTGAAGACCAGAGCCCCTGAGAACATGGGCTCAGGCTGGTTGCTGTTGCAGGGTCTGAGGCGAGATGCAGAGATGCCCTGGGGCTGCAAGAATCCAGTGCCTGCAGGCTGAGCTAGAGCAGCTAGCAGGGAGCCATCGGGGCTCATCGGCTCATCTTTTATTACTAGAGGAAGAATTAAAAAAAAAAAAAATCAAGTGAAATTTTCTTCTATTGTCTAGCAAATTCCCTTTAATTTGTCCCAAGGGAAAGCCAGCCGCCTTGCGAAGCCTTTTTTTTTTTTTTTTTTTTTTTTTTTTTTTTTTTTGAGCTCGTCTCTGTCAACACAAATGCCTGGGGGGGCTCCCTGGAGGAGGGAGTGGAGAAGCCGAAGGTCAGGGTTACCCACTGTGGCATGACTTTTAAGCAAAAGGGGTTTTTATTTCTCTTGTTGCCATGTCAGGTTTAATTTGGGCAGCATTATTCTGAAAGGGTGGGCCTGCTCGTGACAGGAGGGGGTTAAATGGGATTACAAGCTTTAGAGGCTGTCAGCAGCCACTGCTGCCTGGGGATGTTAAATTGCGATTTAATGGTCAGCTTTATCTGTATAGTATCAGTGGAAATCTGCTGTTTTCAGCAACTTAATAGGCAGTGTGTATCCAGGAAGGGCTGTTTTTAGAGGGGGGTGCAGAGCGGACCCGTCGACACAGGGTCGCTCTGGCAGCTTCTTGGCCAGGCCACCCGGGGGCTCTGCCCATCTCATCCCAGCTTTCCAAAAACACTCGGGTGGCTCCATGCCTTGAGCAAGGGGAAGAGCAGGCAGCAAGCAGTGCCCCACGACCCCGCAATGGGGTGCCAGAGGGGCAGACAGCCTTGTCCCCTGAGGGGACAAGGGCGGGAAGGTGCAGAGGGGATACCTGCTGGGGAGAAGTGGCCCCGGAGGCCAACCACCAAACCAGCTCCCACCTGGGGAGTCTGTGGGTGTGTGTCTTGCATGTGTGGGTATGTGTATTGGGTGCTGCAAGGGGACAGAGGGGGGTAAAGCACGCTGAGGGCAGGCGGCTGACACCAGTATTGTCTGTTGGCGCGTTAGGGGTCAGCCCGGAAAGTTCAGGATTAGTAAATTTAATATCCTGTCAAAATTCTCATGATAATGAATCCTGGCCGGCCTGGCTGGCAGGGCTGGCACGGCAGCCTGGGCGCTGCAGCTCCTGAGATAGCGCTGCTAATTTATGGGCAGGAGATTGTGCTGTGCTGGCATGGGCCGAGGCGAGAGTGGCTCGGTGGTGGGGCCTTTTGGCTGCGTGCAGTGGCTGCTAAGCTGGGGAAAATACACAGATCTGGATCATTTAAGTGATTCTTATTCATTCCAAAATCCTCCTAACTCCCCCTGCAATAGCTTGGCTGAAGTGACGAGAGGTGGGCTGTGTTTGTTTTTTCCTCTCCCTCCGCTGTGCATACGGGAGTACCCCTGCACTCAGGGTTTTTGGCATTAAAAATGATCACAAAGAAGCAGAAAGAAGGTAGAGAGTCAAAACAAAGATTAGCCATGTATATATTGTGCTGTAGAGTAATTTTCTAGAAAGATTTCTTTACCTTACAGGGATGATAAGTTTAAAACAGCAGACAGAAGAGAAATGTGCGAAGACAAGAAACCACAGAGCAAACCAGGGTTGTAACAAATAGTAAACTGCAACCCCAACAAAGTCATTTTCCATCTGATGGATGATATTAAAATACAGTTCCTAACAAAAAAGATGGGGGGAGGAGGGCTGGAGAGAGGAAGAAAAAGAGGAGGGGGGAGAAAGTTCCTGTGCACTTTGTTCAAGGTTCTGCACCTCTCTAAGCAGCTGTCACATCCGTACATTATGGTACATTGAATCTGAATGAGGCTCTCCACATCAAAACCTTGCATCCATTATGATATCATCTCCTGCTCTAAGCTGTAATGCTTATTAATTCTGCACCCATACTCTCCAAGCTTCAGCAAATGTATTCCATCAGCCTAGCATTTAATTTAATTAGTACAGCTGGGCTCTCATTCTCCTTTCTGTGTCAGAGGTATTGTCAGCACGTTCTGCTATAACACAATTACTGATTGCTTTTAGATAGGCAGAAATATGATTAGGGTATTGGGTGACTGTATCATAAGCCTTATTAGATTCATTTGAAATCTGGAGATAAATAGGAAACTTTTATTTGCAGTGTAATGAGATTATGCTTATTAGGCCAAGGCCTCACAACCTTTTGCAAAGAACATAGTGTATCACTAGGATTATACTCTGGAACCACACTTTTTGCTCATAGCATCCAAGCAATTTCTCAGCAGCTTTAAGATTTAACTGTTGTAGCCCTGTACACATTTTAGAATTGTTTTCTGGCTCGGTGGCTTTCTCATATGATAGATGATGTGCACCTTCCACTGTGTTTTCTTCTGCTTAAAACAAGAAATTTTGGGGAAGATGTTTTGTTCAATGTGAAAGGTGTTTGGATGGACTGTAGCCATGTGTGAATGAATAAATGTGTTGATACATTGGACAGAAAAGTTTCTGCTAATACCAGTCTTTTTCTTCAAAATCTTTTTTTTTTTTTTTTTTCTTCAGCAGAAAACTGTAAAAATATTCAGAATCAGCAATTTTCAGAAGCTAAAAAATATTGGTGTAAAAAAAATACTTTTGAGGTTGGATCTTGAGGTAGAAATAATGAGTTAATTTTCTTATGTAAAAATTGCTGGAAAGGAAGCACATTTCATGTCACTTTCAGAGAGTGCATTTAAATCTTAATGTATACATCACAACCTTTCGTATTATACTATCCTGACAAAACATGCAGCCTAGTGTTTGAGAAGCAAGAGTTACGCTTTTAGAAGTTCGTGTATTACAGGGATTCAGAATTCTGATCTGGTAATTTGCCTGTAACAATCAAAGGTACAAACAACCTATCACTGACTTGACAGGTTATAGAAAGGAGTCCATCAATTTTAACATTGTTGTCAAATTTAGGTTTCATTCTGTTTCCACATAAGTTTTGCTACAAACTCCAGTGGGAGCAAGATTAGGCTCTTACTGGATCCTTATCCTTTGTGACTGGTATTACACTGCATGACAGCGTTTCATGACTAAGTGTGGCAAAACCCTGAACTTAGGTTTGTATTCTTCATTATATCACTTGCTCTGGAGTTAAGATAGGAAAATTTGGGTGTCAAAATCTCAAGCTAAGGATCAGACTCAGGGAGGAAAAAGCTCATCAGTTCTATCACGGCATTTTATTTTGCATTTGCCTGGCATGGCACGCATGTCTGCAAGGAGAGGCTTATCTCTGTCATAAGCAAGTTCTATGTTGCATAGCTGGTTTCAAACACTTGCAATATGAATATATTCCTGGAAGTCAACTTTCAAGAGGTCAGGTGAAAGATCTTAAAGGTGACATGCCTGCAATTCCTTTCTAAAGAAGCACTCCAGAGAGAAAGTGATACTATTGCACAGCCCAGTTGAGTTGTCTGACAAAATGGACTGAGCTGTGGGGTTCCCAGCCCAGTCTCAACTAGGATATCAGTAGTCTCATCTTTGTGCGTTTTTGCCTGGTTCCCCCTAACTGGGTAATCTAATATTTTATCTGGGTTGTTTACTTTCTGGGAGAGGAATACACATCAGTTTGCAATGACTGCTGACTTGCCTCATGACCCACTGTGTATGCCTAAGCAACAGAAGCAAAAAGTTACTATAAGATAATAGTTTTGTAATCAGGGTACTTCAGTGTTTTGGAAGAAGAGAGGGATCAATCTCTCCATTTTAGGTTCTGGCAAGCTTCAGCACAGCACAGGGAATCAGCTCGTTATACAGCTAGGAGCAGCAGCCCTGCTAAGGCTGAGTCTAGTAAAAAGTCAAACACTGAAAATTCAATGTTTGCATAATACATAAACTATTTTATTACTATGCAGCTTTATAAAGAGAGGTGCTACTTTACATAACAGGCGTGTTTTGGAAACATGGTTATTTCACAAATAGTTTTAAAGGACAGCACGTTTAGCTCCTTTCTTCTTACCAAAATATAAAAATAATAAGTAAAAATGAACAAAATCCCTGTCTTATACTGGCTCCAAAAGCAGCAGAGATAACAAATGCCACAATTTTCCAGTATGTTGCTTCATCAAGAAAATATTTTAAAATATGCTGTAATTGCTGTATGCGAGAATGATCTGGTGGCCCTGTTCATTTGTTCCCCGTCACCATCATCCTGATTTGCAGTGAGCAACAGGGTTATTCACATGCTTAGATTACACACATGCTTCGGTGCTCTGCTGGATCAAGGCCTAATTGACACCCTAATTGACAGGCTCAGTAGAGAGACTGAAGACTAAATTGGGCTTGGAAGCTGAAACGTGATGTATGTTTTTACCCTCAGAGGTGTTTTGTCCAGGCTGTGTTTGAGATGTGTTACCAAATAATGTGTTCCACCTTCTGCTGTAGCTTTTGTTGTATTTCTTTTGTGGCTAGATAGAGGACTTCAGTTGCTGGGGAAGAAAAAAAAAAAGCCAAACAAAAATAAATAAATAAATAAATATGCTATTCCAAACTAGTGACATGTTAAATGCTAAATTGAAATAAACAATTTTATTTTTGGCCTTTCTAAAAGAACAAGTTTGTTAAAAGAAATATTAACAGCCATTTATTCAAAAACCAGTTGATTAAATGAAAGTGTAACTAATTGTTAGATGTTTGTTTCATGTAGACTCAAAGGTAGAATCACAACAGAAGTAATTAGGGTAATTATTAAGGTCTGTATTTAATTCAAACCCTCAGAGAATATTGCATATTCATTCAAGTGAGCTATATTTCCTATTAAAAAGATAGCATTTTCTCAAAGCTTTCATTTACAGGTATGTTTCTGGTAGTGTCATTTTATATGGTATCATGTCATCTTGCTCTCTTTCTGCTGTCACAGTGTTTGTTATTCATAATGACGGCAATCAAAGGGGAAATGTTACTGGTAATTTGTGTGCACTTCTAACCCCCAAATATTTGTATCACTCATTTACCTAAGGTATTTGAGAATCTGAAGATAGGGACATTAGGATGAACTTGCCTTGATCTCTTTAAAGATTGTACACTGTACATTAAGATACTGAAGCTTGGCATCTTTATATACTCTTAAGGAAAATACAATGAGATTTATTATGTTTAGGATAATTGAAAAATAGAGGCAGTATTTGTGTCCTTTTACTGGCTATGAAGAAAAATCTAGCTCTGTTTCACATATGATCTTCTTTTAAAGACTAGCCTTTATAAAACCCAAAGAAAATCTTTGAAATAAATGTTTGTGGGAGCATTTACTATGGAAAGGTTCTCAAAGGGCTGTTTCAAACCATAGACTGAAGAATTTGCATTAGAAAATTTTAAGAAAAAAAAAAAAAAAAAAGGAAGTGTTATATGCCTTATGGACCCAATATTACAAGCATGCACAGGATAGAGTGCCAACGTTTGTTGCTGGCAGGTGATGCATACCATCTTTGCAGGGCACTTGGACTGGTGTGGTCTCCTCCTACATGGATTTAATGCTTGAATCTAAATCCAGATTCTTGGCTCGGTGAAGCCAGGTGTTTCTCTTGAATTCCTAAAATGCAAAACTGTGTTGATCAGACAGAAAAATGTTGCTTGTTAAATTAGTGAGCACCATTTTACCCCATGTTTTGATCCTGACATAACTCTCAGACAGTATGCACTAAGTATGTGTATTTGGTAGAAATGAATAGGACTAAAATTACCTCAGCCAGATTCCTTAGACCATACCAAACACATAATTAATAAGCTTCTGGGATATTTTTAGTGCCATTGTTTAAATAGATACATAACATACTGGAATTAAAAATAGCACTGACAACAAACTGGTATTGCCCTTTTCTATTACTGTAAAAGTGCAGTAGCAGTGTTAGTAATACCTAATTAACCTAATTTACTTGTACAACAGTAGAACGATAAGACCTTAGTATAGAACCAGCTATAATGGTCTGATGATGGTCTGTCTTTCTAAGGTACAAACAATTGGTGCACTGTGGAGCTGATCAAACAACTCAATGGAAACAAAACAACAAAAAAAAAAAGTTGATATAATCACAAAAAAGTGAACACGACTTATAGGTGGAAGCATTGCAATTAGGATAATTGCATCTCTGCAGTTAGAGTTGTTATCTGCATTTTCATTATAGTTCATGTTTTACCCTCTTGGACAGAAAATATTTCTTTTGGCACCAAATGTGATATCCCTTCTTGTTTGTGGACCATTTAAGTGCACATCATTAAATAAGAAGTAAGGTTATGGAGGCTCATTACTGAACCTGAATTACTGCTGAGATAGTGTTTATGTCCAGCAGACAGAAAACCAGGGGCTGCTCACTGATGAAACCTTTTGCCAACTGACTGCACAAGCACTGTGATCACATGTTAGGGCTCAGCATTTCATTGCTCGTCCACATTTCCAGAAGCATCACTAATTAGAGGAAAAAAAAAATAAAGTTTCCTTTCTTTTCGCCCCTCCAGTTGAGTTGGATAAACTTTGCTGTCTTTGCAGTACTCTCCCTCTTGGCAATGTCCTTTCTCTTTCAGTTTACAGGAGGGCCAGGTAGGACCAGCTCTGCTGACATCGATAAAAGCTCTGCATCTAGACCCTATTTCTTCCCATCCCCCTTCCAAAAACTTTTCCGCATTTAAAGTTACCAGTGGCTATATGGAAACATGCTGTGACAAGGAATACAATTGTGATGCTACAGACCTTAATCCCAACATCAGGAGTCAAGATCTTTTTCATACAGCTTCAGAACGTATTTCCTAACCCAGTAGTCTATCACTTTACAAATAGCCTCATGGAATTATATGGTACTGGTTTTAGGTGAAAGACCTTGTCTGCCTCATAAGAAATCAGCAGACATAGCCCTCTGTGCCATAGCATGGCACTGAATTGACACACTGCATCACACTGATTTTACGGAGTTATCTTTCAGCTCCCTTCCTAATGATAGAGTCAATTGGTCAGATCTGCAATATCAGATGCTGCCTGAAGGGCACTTTTGACATGCACACACTTCAGAGTGGTCTGACAAAGCATGAAAGCTTACTTTAAAAAGGTTTGAAATTTTGTAAAATTACTGAGAACATGGGTTTGGTTTCCCTTTTGCACCAGCTTATGCTCAAATTAACAAATGTGAAGACTTTCTTTTTTTTTTTTTTCTTTCAGAATCCTTGTCTGATTATTAGCTTCTCCATGGTGTTTTTGTCAGGACAGACTGTTCCATTTGTATTCCTGGAAACGCTCTGCAGGTTATCGCTTCGAATATTTCTACCCCTGCAGGAAGATTTGCTTCTGTCTTGCCCCCATACATGCCATGCAACAGTAACCTGAAAAACTTCTTGTTGTAGGCCCTCCATTGTGTTATCTTTGCATTTTCATTGCTCATCTCTCAACCTCAACATCTTTTTTTTTTCTTTTTTTTTTTCCTTTTTTTCCTGTCTGCCACAATTTTTTACACTTACAGGATAGTACACAGGGGTGACAAACTCTTCCTTTCCCTGCTGTTTTCCTGTTTGCTATAAGGAAAACAAACAGAGGGGTTAAGACCATGTTTCTCACTTTCCAGCAGCTGAGTCCTATATTGCTGAGACTGAATATAACATCAGTAACATGATACCTTGATTAAGAAATGCCACTGAAAGGCAGGGGGGTTAGATTATATTCCTATTTCCAACCTTCATTTTCCACTTAACCTGGATCAGAGCTCTTAAATGCGACCATTGGTTTGTTCAGAAATGTTACCAGCGCTTGAGTCGAGTTTGCTGGGAGAGGTGTTCTGGGGAGTGCTGCCACCAGGCTAGCTGAGAGTAGCTGCTGCTTGTGTTAGCCGTTGTTCATAAACCAGTTTTCTGTTAAATATGGAAGTCTTGAACAGAGCCAAAAGTACTGCTGTGTCTGTTGGCTGAAGGGTGAGGATAGAGGGTTTCTCCTATTTGCACAAAACAGCAGCAGCATGGAGATAGTGTTCCAGGTGAATGTAAGAGGCAAACTCCCAGTGTGAACACATAGCTTCACACTGAAAGCAGTCCTGAACTTATTTAGCATAGTAAGGACTCCTGCAACAAAATGTCAAATACTGGTAAATGAGAGTGAGCTCTTATTTCCCTTATAAAAGTAGGACTAAAATAATGAATAAGATGAATACGCTGGGGGAAAAAAAAAAAAAAACAAAAAACTTGGTATTGAATCAGTAACATGGCTTTCCAAATTTCAAGAACCTCTTTGATAGTGAACAAATAAAAAAAAGTATTCATTGGCATCTTATTCAGTAACAATGTTGGAGGCACTCTGCACTAATCAGATCTGTCCATAGCTTCCCTTTTAAAAAATTGCATACATTCACATTCTATTGGATATTGGATCAAAAAATGATTATGTGCAATTAACAATGAATAGAATGCCCACATAACAATTCTGTGCAGCTTTAAATTCTTAGCAGTATTTTCAAAGGTATGTAGGGACTGTGTACTGTGACCTTCTGAATAATAACGAACACAAAGCCTTGTTAGCAACTGCTGGTTTTGTTCTTATGACATATTGTTGAACCTGTTACATATATATACACCTTATGAAGTTACCCAGTCTTGAATTTCAAACCCCACACTTTCCTAAAGTGAGGTAGCATGTATGGCATGATTACTGGGTGATATAGTGAATCATTAATTCTAACTCAATTAGTGATGACAATAAAAATAATAAATATTATGGTTTATTAGGTGAGTAGGCCTAACAGAGGCAACAACACTTAGCCTCTACTCATATTTGCCCTTTTTGGTCCCCCAAAAGAGAAAACGTGAATTAAAACTCATAAGAAATGCATTCATTGGGGTAGGGCACACAGCTGCAATAGGGATAATTGCAAATTTAAGGCATAATCCTGCAAACACTTAAGCAGTGCTTAACATCAGTGTATGCAAGTTGACTCAAATGCAATTACTCATTTTTTTTTAAAGTGCACTTGCTGAAGTATATGATAGAGGGGAAAAAAAAAAAAAAAAAAAAAAAAAAAAAAAAAAAAGTAGCTTTATTTACCAATAAACTGCTGCAACTCTGCAAAATGGACCTGTGGAACTGCAATCGAGTCACACAGCATTTTGCATAGCACATGAGCTTGAGTATGCAGTAGTCAGTTCACTGATATTCTTCAAGGATGTTGAAATTTTTAATGGAGTAACATTTTTGTGGTCCAAAGAGAACATTTAAAGGAGAAAAGTAAAAAGCATGTAGCAAATAGCAGTATGTTTAAGCTAATCTCTATGTATGCACCTGTAGTATGTTGATTTGTCAGCAAAGAATGATTTGGTTGGATGTAGTTATCAGTGTTTGTGCCTGTCATGAACTCACTCACCCTCAGCAAGCTCTGAGTTTTTTAATGCTATGATATTATTTAATTTTATTCTTTTAATCTGAAAGAGCGGCCTGAGATCAGTAAGGGAATGGTTTTATCTTAATCATCACTCCTTTCTTCATAAACATGCAGATGTTCAGCCTTCTTGTAACTCCAGTGATGATTTTTTTGATGCATGAGGACAATGGGGTGAAGTAGTTTCACCTTAAACACTATTAAAACTGGTAGTCTGCTTATATTAATATCAGAAAGTCATAGTATTGCCTGTGCCTTTCTAGAAGTTGGGAAAGCATCACAGTGCAGCTTGAAGTGAGGTTGCTTTTTTCTCCTTTTACTCTCTAATGTCAGTTTAACATGGACAAGAATGTTGCTGTGCTTTCTTAGAATTTTTGGATATAATATATGTATTTGAATGTATTTTTTCTTAGCTCAGCTCTAATCAATAAAATTGGCACTTGCAGATATCATCAGCTACCCCACTGGGAAGCTCTTGACCAACATTATTATTTCCAGGAAGAAAACAATGGAGTTTTTAATTTTATATATAGATATAAATATATATATATTTATATCTACATAAATATATAGATATATAAAGTTTCTATGTTTTTGATATGTAAAACACATATATAGCTGATTTTTTTTTTCTAATTAAGTGATTTTTTTTTATTTTTTATTTTTTGACTACATGTGATAGAAAGCAGAAATGTCATGTCCTTTGGGAAGAAGGGGAATTATCTAGTTTTTGTTTTCTTTATTTCTATACCTGGAATGCTAGAAGAAATGGGTATATCAAGGTTAAGACTTTGATGCAGAGAAAGCTTGCTGACTGAGAAATCGATCAGCAGGAAAAGTGGTTTTGCCAAGCCAATACTTTGAGGTTTGGAAGTGTTTCTCCAGTTCTGCATCTGGATGCACATTCTGTCTGTATCCCTCTCCTTGTGCCAAGTGAGAAGGTGTTACTTTTGATGTGAGGCCACATATTTCTCCTGTTGATCTCAGATGGCAAAATGTAACATTGACATTAATGTTACTGTGATGTTGTTTTGTGATATTTTTTTTTGTGTGTGTTGGTTTGTTTTGTTTTTAACAAAGAGAGATTTTAGAGAGATTTGTCTTAGTTCAGTAGCTCTTCCCCACCACAT
Organism: Aythya fuligula; assembly: GCF_009819795.1. Lineage (NCBI taxonomy): Eukaryota > Metazoa > Chordata > Aves > Anseriformes > Anatidae > Aythya > Aythya fuligula. Next base: position 146,578,404 of record NC_045559.1, read on the forward strand.
CCCTGTTTTTCACTGGAAGGAAACACAGGCATGCAGCTCACTGGAAATCAATGCGTGGTCTGGCCAGGTCTGTGTCTGAATGACTGTATGGTGCAGTGTGGGACACATGTCCCACATGCTGTACAAAGCCTGTGAGTATCCAAGCAAGACACTGCACTTTTCTTGTGTGGAGTCTCCACACAGTTTCACATACCTTACACAGAAAATGCATACATCATGCTAGTAGGATATACTAAACAAAGGCATGTCATTCGTTACACGTCATTCGTTACATATACTGCCATCTACTTGGGATTCATTTACGCAAAACACAGAATCATTTTTTAGAGTTAAAAATGGGAAACTTGCTTTTTCTTTTTTGCTACCCCACTCTATACCATAGTAACTGGTGAATTATTTATGTCTGACTGCTGTCCCCTTTGAGGAAGACATTTTACGGGCAACAAAAATAAGTGTGTGTTGTGTGACATGCACACTGTAAGTCTGAGATCATGCATCTGATGATGCCGAACTGCACACAGCACAGCAATGGTTCAGCAGGGCTTCTTCCTAGATGATAGCTCTCAGTGGAATTGTCTTGACAGAAATGGGAAGGTCTCTAGAGGTAAGAGAAATGGTAGTATAGTATAGTATAGTATAGTATAGTATATATAGTATACTGTCCCCAGTATACTGTCCTCTACCACATGGAAAGGCTGGGTTTGTCCCCTTCTACAGCACAAAGAAAATAAAAGTTTTCATAGTAGAAGAGCTAAAAGGTATTTTTCTGTAATATATGGTGTGGGCCTGTCTTTTGCCAAGTTGGAATCACCAGGTTATTTTACCTCAGCTGTCTAATAGAAGTACTTGCATTAAAATGTTCTTCACAACGCAGGCATAAAAGAGGTAATGTGAAGTGCTATTATACCCTTATTACTATTTTACTATACTTACCCATCCTCATTAATATACATATAGTTATGACATAGGATTATGCATATGAGAAATTGCTTAGGCATTTAATGTAATAGCAAGACACAGTGAAAGACCCATAAATAATGAATGTTGTTAGTATACCTGGAAATCTGGTACAGAGTTCTCCATGACAGTATATATGCAGGTATTCTTTGCTCAGTTTATTCATCTAAGATTGACATCTTTGTAAACATTGCATAGAGTATTTTGAATTACTTGCTGTTTATGTTTGTTTCTGTTACATTACATGTCACTTCATGGTCTTTAAATGATCTTGGCATAGTTTAATATGACCTAAGATCTGCAAGATACTTAATAGTTTTGTCTTTTCTTTTCAGGGGCATAATTGTAGAATTTCTATCATGAGAATTCAGAAATTAAGTGAAATAGATTTGTATACAAATGGCTAGTGAAGATTTTCTGAAATCTTTTAGGTATGTTTAATCTATACTGACACATGTCACTATAATATATGCGTGTGCACCTGTACAAACATAGATACATATATATACACGTAAATGTATATGAATACATCTATGTAGATATATATGTAAATATAGATCTTTACATATGTAAAAACCTTCAAAATTACATGAAAGTAGTGATTTTTGAATCCTGGAATTACATCTCATAATGAACAGGAAGTGTGATCACCCCTAATGGGAATTCTTTCCTTGATGAGATCGTTCTTGTGTTTCAGGGATTATATCTAATCCTTTTCCAGGTTAAGGCAGTCAAGGGTAGTACTATTACAATTATTTTGTTTTGTTTTTACTAACAAGAGCCACAAAAGAAGCAAGACCACTTGCCAAACAAATATTGGAAACCTATGGAAATTAAATCTGATTCAACCATAAGTGTAATATATTTTTACACTTAGGAAAGGAAATTTTCACAGTTGTTGCTCATGTAGATACGTAAGTTTGAGATTTGTTTTCTTTCTTTTTTTTTTTTTCTTTTTTTTTTAAACCCAGATTTTAATTTAGATGAAGAGGAATGGGAGTGTCTTTGTGAGGTCTGTGCAGAGTATTGATTTCAATGTTGTACTTTAAAGGGCTAATTTACCATCTGTATCTTATCTATATGACTATGTCCTTCATGTCCAGTCTAATAAATGTTAAGTTCCTGATTTTTCTTAGTAATACTTCTTTTCTGCCTCACAAAGATGCCCTTTTACCTGTTTAGAGTAATTTAACCTGAGTCAGGAAATCAGTTTGTATCCATGTCTGAAAAACAAACAAATCTATGAAGTCAATGCTCCCACCCCCTTCCCTGTGGATTTAAGATTTTCTAGCACAGTCATATTATAGAGAGTAATAAAGTTCAAAAAAAGCAAAGTAAACAGAATCCATTCCCTAATCAGTCCTCTGGGACTGACTATGTATTTAAAACAAGTTTAGTGAATGTCCAATGAAGTTGCCTTTTTTTCTTTTTTTCAATCTTCTTGTGTTTGATAATACTCCAAGTCTTATTTTGCTCTCCAGTTACACAAATCTTGATTAATTTAGGTTATGTAAAACAGTACAGGAATTTCTGAGTTATTCGTTCTCTTGTGACCACACTCTTAAGTTTTGATGTGCAACATGACCAACATTCAGGTTGGTATCTCTGAATTTCTACTTTCAGCCAAATACAGAATGGGAACTTTTGACTCTTCATAATCTTCATAGAAGAATATTGTTGTTATTATATGCCAGAAGTCTTTAGGAAAAAAAAAAAGGGGGGGGGGGGGGGGGGGGGGGGGGGGGGGGGGAGGGAGGGGGAAAATACTAGCCTCATCTCTAGACAAAAATAGCTATGCATTCCAATTACATTTCTTTTGGCTTTAAACTAATTTTAATTACTCTTCTGGATTACGTATGTACAATGAAGGAACATCTAGGAAAATGTGTCATCTTAAACTTTGAAAATCTTAACCTTTGCTAATTTGTGGGGTTGGGAGTCGGAAGGGTTACCTATGGATTTCTTTGAATTTCGGTCAGGTGTGACACTCAAGTTTATGCTGTTATGTGTAGAAATAGCAACAATAGCAATTAGAGTTCAACAGATTTCATCCATAGGTGCCATATTTGCATTTCAAGAGCATTGCGTGGTGAATGCATTTTATATATAGTCATTCCTCAATGAAAACAGCAGTGGTGGTGGCAGCATTAAAGTGGTTAGTAAGGATGCCTCTGCCCAGGCCACCACATAGCAACGGCTATGTTTCTAAGGACAAATAGCTCTTGCCTGCCCTAAGCAACTGGATGAGAACATGAAAACATGCCTTGTGAGAGACCTCTAATACCCATTAGTGTTAGGAACTGTTACCTCAGTCACGAATGACACAGCCCTAATTATTAAGGTAATTAGAAGTTATAACACTGGCAATATTAAAGGGAGAACTTCTAAAGCCCATTAACAATGTTACTTTAAGTGATCTGGCTGTGAACTGTTCAAATCTCTAATTACATCATACGTCTGTCTTAAAGGGTGATGTAATTAAGTGATGGGAGAGGGAATGAATATATAGCGACTACTGTGCTATACTTTGTAAGTACTATTTTCACAGAAACCAGCCTCAGTAATGTCATTATGTCATTTAGGGGTGGAGTTTTTTGCTCAACTCTATACCACATGTAGCTAAAAAAATTCTTATCCTCAAAATATGTAAAAATGATAAATCATGGTATAATGGTATCATCAGAATTAGGTTTGATCACCTACATTATTTATTAATGGCAAAGCCATCAGTGACATATCCATGCCACCTCAGAAAGAACTACACTGTCATGCCACCCTTTAGCAATGGAAGCAGGTAAATACCAATATCCTGTATGTCTAACAAAGGGGGAAAGCTACTTTAAACATTTAAGTATTTTAAATTTCTTACTTAGACTATAACTTTTATTCTTTTCCATTGTTTCCCTAAGTACTGCTCTGCAGGGTTGAGGAAACAAGAGAAGGAAAAAGAAAATACATATAAAGCAGTACAAATTTATCTAGAGTTAACAAGAGTTATGCCTGAGCAAAATAAGATCACAGATTTTTATATTTTGACCTTCAGGTGCACACATCATTAATTTTTATTAGAAGGACTGGAGAAAAGAGGAAGCTTAGCACCAGCCTCTTTTCAGGTTGGAAAGAAAAACAGAAGAAATTGGGGATATAGTGTAAAGCAGAATTGGATGGATGGATGGATGGATGGATGGATGGATGGATGGATGGATGGATGGATGGATGACGTTCTATGATTCTCTAGTTTTCTTTAGTAAAATATCAAAATCGCTTTTCAAGAAGTACAACAAACAGCAGGGAACAGATTAGCACTTTTCCATATTCAATTTGATATTCATTATATCAGCAAAGAGGAACAAAATAAAGAAATTCCCTATATCCAGTTCTCTTTATGCAAAAACTGGCTACTTTTTGTAAGAGTAAAATCTACAGGTTCTAAAAGACAATGGGATTCAGGTGCTGCTGTTTGTTTTTGCAGTTCTTTTGCATCAGCCTTTGCCAAGAAAGACCTCATCATTTGTATGTATTTGTACTCACATTAGCAGCGTTTGTTCTCCAGTTAGGTAGTTACATATACAATATATTTCTTCTAGATCCAATGGAAATAGAAAAGGTATGCAACAAAGCAAATAAAAATCTAACTTCTGTTTGTTTGTTTGTTTTTGTTTGTTTTCTGCTCAGCTTTTCACACTCAATAAACCATCATGAGTTGAGCACTCTATTTTTCACATTTTTTGAGATGATTAGTGGATGAGCCTTATACCCTCCCTCCAAATTCTCTGGGATAGCTGAAGTGAGGAGAATTTATAGTGGTTATTCAAGTAAGCATCTCAAAGTCTCTCCCTTGCTATGATGTGTGGGAATGCTGACACATTCAGCCCTGTGTGAATGCTCTCTTGCTTGCAGAGACACAATTGATGCTATCACTTATTTCAGAGCTCCTGTGTGTGAAAAATGTTACCTGAGAAAAAGACATTTCCATTCCTACACTGACAGTTTTCAATGCAAGTCATGTTTGTTGATCACCACTCAGATTTATCTTTCTGTGCATACCATTGTGTACCCCAAGCCCTTAAATATATGAGAATATCTACAGACCTCTGTCAACAGCCATTGCATAGCACTGTGGAGGGGAAATGACAGCAGGGAACAAGGCTTGGGTGCATCCAAATATCCCTAAATATGAAATTGGATATTGTCAGAGTACATGGCCAGACCAAAAGCTTGGAATGACTCCTCAATGCATTATTAAATATATAATTTTGGTCTCTCACAGTCTGGATTTCCAACTGAGGATATGACTAATTTTTTTAGACACAGAACTGGAAAGGAATATATTGGAGATTACAGCTGAGCCAGGCCATTGTTGAGTCAGGGAGATTCCTTTATCACCTTTTGTGTTCAAATATACCCGCTCCAGTATCTTGTGTCTGACGATTGATCAGTTTGGGGTGAGCAGAAGTGATGGCAGGCTTATACTCTTTGTCCAATTTATATGCAATTTGGGAGATGTGTCAGGGATGTGCTAGCTGAGGAAGTTCTTCCCTGTGAATCCAGGTGCTGAAGTCAGCTGAAATTCTGGATAAAAAAGACCACTCGTTGTTTTGTTTTAGAATGATTTATATGGATGGAGTAAAAAGCTATTAACTCTTGCTGCTGAAAGGTAGGTCTCTTACTTCTGTCCAAATAATGTTGCTGGGTGCACATACTCCATCAATGAGAGCCACAGATTTTGAACATGAATACCTGGTGAAATAGAAAGAGTTAAAAAATCATTGATACTGAGACGGAAATGGGAGAAATGGAAAAGGAAAAGAGAACAGAGGACCAAGTTCAAAAGGTACAAAAAGGGTTAAACATGGATTAGCAATGGGATGATGAAGTCCAGAGATGAAGAGGAGAGAATAGTCAGCCTGCAGTCTTGTACGTCTGTGATACTTTTCATTATAGAAGCCCTTCCCCTGCTGTAAGGTTTATTTGATAATCAAGACAGGGAGTGTGTCAACAGAGATATGTTCTGAGAGGAGCAAGGCATCAGCAGGAACAGATCCTATGTTTCTGCAGGACAGTGAGCCTGCAGTGTCTGAGAAGTGTCTGTCAATCTGAAAAAAAAAAAAAAATAACACAAATTGTATATCTATGTGCACATGCATGTGATTGGAGGGTTCTTTTTTCTGGGTGCCACTAGTCACCAAGTTCACTTTGTAGCTAAACTTATAACTGAGGGAGCTGGACATGCCACTTCATATCCCATTTGCTTTGACATTCTACAAAACGAGACTTTAAAACCTTTTTAACAAAAGAAAGAAAAAGATATTTTTCCTCTTTGAAGCTGTTAAAAAAAGAGGACTGAGTTTTGCTGATTAAAACAAAAAGGTCACTGCTAAGCCATATCTGGAAAATGTGTAGTTTACTGGGGATTGGGTTCCTCAGATAACTCTGACAATGTGAAAATGAAGAATTAGAGTGAACTTTCAAGATAATCTTAGCTTTCACTCTTGCCCTAGCAAAAGAGATGATGTGCAGAGACCCTGGTTGGAAATTATCCGTTGTCAGGAAAGCACTCAAGCACTTGCTTAAATGTATTCCTGAATGGGAGTATAGACTATACACAAGGATAAACTGTACGTTCATAAATGGTATTTATAACATTTCTCTTGATTGCCACTTTATGAAATCACTGGTGTTGCTAGTGTGCAGAAAAGGGTAGAATATGATCCAGTGAGCCTGTTTCTTTTCATTGCCTCAAAGCAAAGAACATTTACTGTTGTGTTATATGGTAGATCCAGCTTCATATTCTAACAATTTTCTCAAAGCTTTGGAAAGAGCATTTGAAAACATATGATCAAAAATACAGTTCCACAATTTGGGAATACAGTTTAAGTCAGCTCTCTGCCAAGGTAAGATGTCCTTCACTTGAACTAATACATCTCTGTTATCAAGCTGTTTGATACTAAGCTCTGTTGGCAAGACAATTTTTGGCAGAAGCATGGGTCAAAGGTTAATGGCTGGGCAAATGTTCATCGTTCCAGATTTGAGAGCTGAATGTGAGACATACAACTTCATCCTGAAAAGAAAGAAACATCCTCCTCACAGAAACAAAGAGCAGATCATTCCATGTATCAAAAACAAATAAGGAAAGGATGAGGAATGTTATCTTCTTTGAGGATTTTAACAAGTAATCAATACCTCATTTGGGATCTACCTAGAATTCAGCCTAGAGCCCAATAAATAGGACGACCAAGGCAAGTCAAAGTCAAGCAGAAAAGTAAATTTACAAAAGGCAAGCATCTGGGCAAGAGCTGAGATCAGAAGCCAAGTCAAAGGACAGGAAACTGGATACAGTTGTACCAATCTGAAAGGCAAAACAAGAGGAAGGTGAAAGACAAGGGTCATAAGCCAGAGAATTACAGCATAAAGCAGAGCATGGGAAGGGGAGCAAGAAAAGCCCTAGCAAGACACAAGAAGAGCCAGAGGCTGAATAAGTAATTAGGGTGTGATTATTCCTTTGACACAGTGCAAAAGGCGAGTCAAGCTAAGCTGGTTGGGTTTATTTACCAGGTCTTCAGGAGGCAGCAAAGGCTGAAAAAGAGGGGTCTGGCAGGTCCCACTAGCTGTGGCTGGAGTTCAAAGGTCCTCTGACTTCCAGTACTAAAGAAACTGGTCCTCTGCTTTCTGGTAATAAGTCATTTGTAAGACTTAAAGCATTTTACCCTGCAAATCGAGAGACATTTTTAAACAACTGTTTTGAGACATACAAGAAAATGGCTGAAAAAAACAACCTGTGCATATGCGTCAGATTTTCTCAGCTGGACATTTTTCAGGAGATGTTGATGTTGACATAAACTGTGTCCTGACCTTGGTCCCCAGACTTCCCAGAGTATGGTGCTAAGACATTTGTGTGACTAGTAACTATCCCTAAATATTTCTATGGAAATACCTTCAGGAACTACAACAATAGGTATAAAATTTAAAAAAAAAAAAAAAATGAGTGAGATATCTTGATCTGGTTGACTTCAGGATTATGAAAGTAGTTTTTTGAGATTACAGGAAAGGAGATACCTCTGCAGATGGTATGATGATGCATAGGAAGGCATATACTGATTATATATATACTATATGTATATCTTAAAACTGTTCCATATTTTAGAATATTTTTTAAAAGAAAAGACATACCAAAAAGTTACATTACATCAATACTGTGATGATGCTTAAATTGTACATTCAGGAACTCAAAATTCTGGAAATGACATACGGTGGAATTTTCCCTCGCCAACCTGATGAGCTTCTATAATGAAATCACCAGCATGATGGATGATGGAGGAGCAATGGATATTGTCTTCCTGGCATTCAGTAAGTCCTTTGAGACTGTCTCCTGTCTTCATAGAGAAGCTGTTGAAGTACGGGATGAATGAACAGTGAGGTGGATCAAAAACTGGCTGAACAGATGGACCCAGAGGGTAGTGGCCAGTGGTGCAAAGTCTACTCAGAGACTAGTAATAAGCAGAGTACCCCAGGGGTCAATACTGGGTCCTGTCCTGTATAACATTTTCATTAAAAATCTAAAAAATGAGGTAAACTAAATTCATGGGTGACATGAAACTGGGAAGAGTGGCTGATTCACCAGAGGGACACGCAGCTATCCAAAGGGATCCCAACAGGTTGGAGAGGTGGGCTGACAAGAATCTCATGAAGTTAATAAAGAGAGGGGCATAGTCTTGCACCCAGGGAAGAACAGCCCCAGGTGTTGTTGGCCAGCTGGGCCACCCAGCTGGAAAGCAGCCCTGCAGGAAAGAAGCTAGGAATCCTGATGGACAAGGTATTGAACACGAGCCAACTATGTGCCCTTGCTGTTAAGAAGGCTAATGTATTAGGCAAAATGTCACCAGCAGGTCAAGAGAGGTGATCCTTCCCCTCCACTTAGCATTGGTGAGGCCACTTCTGGAGCACTGTGTCCAGTGCTGGCCCCCCTAGTACATGAACATACTGGAGAGAGTCCAAGGGAAGCCAACAAGATGACGGAGGTCCTGGAGCACCTGTCCTGAGAGGAGAAGCTGAGAGCTGGGACTGCTCAGCCTGGAGAAGAGGAAAATCAGGAAGATCACATCAATACCTATAAATACCTTCAGGGAGGGTACAAAGAAGATGGAGCCAGGTTCTTTTCAGCTGTGCTGAGTGGCAGGACAAGAGACAGTGGGCACCAACTGGCACACAGGAGGCTCCCTCTGAATAAAAGGCAGCACTTCTCTGCTGTGCAGGTGACAGAGCCCTGGCACAGGCTGCCCAGAGAGGCTGTGGGGTCTCCTCCTTGGATTTCTTTAAAAGCCGTCTGGAGATGGTCCTGGACAACCTGCTCCCTGCTTTAGTGGAGGGTGGGGTAGGGATGGACCAGATAACCTCCAGAGGGCCTTTCCAACTTCTACCATTCTATGATTCTAAAGTTCTGTTTTCTGGGGAAAGGGACAGATAGATTCTCAGCTCTCACTGAAAGTCAGAGGCAATCAGGCCTTTCATTCTCAGCTCTGTCTTAATCCCTATTGTTTTTCAGAAAATCTTAAAGACCTGCTTCTAAGAGGGTCTCCACATGTACCCAAAATTTCTGTTTTTCTCTACCTTCCATACCTAGTTCGACGGTGACTTATCTATTCTCAAATGCCACAACATAAATTATATGGTTTATATGAACAACTTTCATAATAGATTTATATACTTGAACAATATCTTCTCTATGCTTATGAGTAGAGAGAAATATGAACACTACAGCTGTTTTTTTCAATCGAGGCTTCTTGAAGCTGCTTAGAAAATTGTATTACAAGAGGTTCAAAATACTCTACTACAATAGAATATATGCAACACAGATGTGTTAATCTGTGTGACAAGTCAGAATTGTATAACAAACTGAAGTCATACCTCTCTTTCATTTGGAGAAGAGAGGGTTGAGGTGGTAGATGGGTGAACTTCCACCACAAAGGTGATAGGTAATGCAGAACTGTTGCTCACCATATCCCACAGTATGAGAAATAGAGGGCACTCAGTGAAAATAGTAGGAGTTTGGTTTAAAACAAAGAAGATGAGGTCCTTTTTACACACTTTATTGTGAATTTCACAAACTTGGTGTCACAGGAGCTTGTGGAGGCAGACGCTAAGAGGAGATTCAAAACGAGACAGAAAAAATCATGGACAGTAAGTTCATACAGAGGTATAAAAGGACTAGACAGGGAGCTGTCCTCTAACACCTCCAGTAGAACTATTTGTATGCTGGATGAGTACAAAAGAAATGGACTGCAGATAATAATGAGGCTCACACACTGTCCTTGAGTGACAAGTCTTTTTGCCATTGAGACAAAATACTGGTCTAGATGAACAACTGGTACAACCCAGTAGGTTCTTATGTTCTCATGAATTTCGTTTGGTTGTGTCCTGTGGGTGACCTCACAAACATGCTTCTTCTAACCCATTCCATTTGAAACAGCTTCAGCATCTCTCTTCCACCATAGACTAAATAAATTCTGTGATGACTGACAGATTATCTCTTCTTGGGAAACAATTGCTTGGGTATAGGTGATGAGGTGGGTGTTTAACTAAGGTAATCTGGAAAGGCAAAACGTGTATCAAGGCTGAATCCTACAGCATACAAATTAAGTGTCAACAGCTTGTCAGTGATATAAAGAGATGGAGAGAAAAGACCTTTGAGACTCAACTTTGGGATAGCTACATTAAATCTGGTATTTTTTTTCCTGTCACCATAGGTCTTTATTATCTTTTGTAACTGCATGGTCAGGTCTAGATTTTGCAAAAAAAGAATGTTTTATATGCTTCTACATGCTATTCTTGTCATAAGGATAATTCCAGACTATCTGGTACACAGCAATGCATAACATTCCTAGTGGTGAGGTGGTTGCTGAAGCTGAGACACTGGAGTGTTTCTGAAGTCCCCAGCAGTGGAGGACCATTTGGTTGCATGGGCTGGCTTAAATACTGATGCTGATGATGTCTGCATGGAAGATGTACCTTCCTGCAAACATGTTTACACAAATAAACTCCCTTAGTAATTGTAGGATAGAGGGATCACCATTCCTCTTAGTGACGTTTGGAACAGCAATGTACAAAATCAGCACTAAGATCAGTGTGAGTTCTTAATGCAATCTAGATGTTGTACTTGACTGCTTTGTTCAGGCCATTTTCTAACCCAGAATTCAAATTCCAATGGTCAGATATATGGTTCATGATCTACATGTCCGTCTCCTGATAGAATTCTTACTAAGTGAACATTCTGCTATATATATTTAAGCTGTCCTGTTTGATTAATACTCTTGCCAATTATCTTAATTATTTAAACATTTTTGTAAGAAAAAGAATAAAAACCTAAAAATATTTCTCATAATGAAACATGAATATTTGTGGACATAAAGTTCAGATATGGTTGTTGTTTTTTTTTATTGTCCCATTCTGGGCAAGCCTGCAAAGTGTAGGACTACAAACTTTGAAATGAGAAAAACTCTCTGTTAAATAAATAAGACTTGTGTGCCTTCCAGAAAGGTGTGCACTGACAAACCAGTCCACACAGTCTATTGTGGTCAGTTTCAATGGGTGAGACGGAATCTTTTATTTATGTGACTCTCATTCACATTTTTTGATTAAACATATCCAACATAATATAAACCGTTTCTTAGAGCCACAATAAAAGCAACTTGAACTACTTCATGTATATGTTGTCCTTGTATGCTTTATTTTATTAGAATTTTAGATAAGTTTAATATTAAACATTTATGAAAAGACTGTACAGTTTACATTAAAAGTGTATCCTCTTACTAAGACTTCAATTCACCTGAAGAGTTCTGATAACATGTATAAGCCACTCAAGTTCTGTATTTGTTTGGTTATTGCAATATCAGATCCTCAGTTGAACTTAACCTGCTTATGCATTATCCCATATGAAATTTTTAAGCTTCCAGCTTAATATTGTTCCTTCTTACTATTCATCAAGTAGAGAAGTGAAAAAATGTTCCTATTTTTGTTGTGGTTTATATGAACATTAAATACTTCTATCTGTTTTCTCTTAATGTTTCCTGAAATACTAAGTTGAAAGCAATTGAAATTCACTCCCTGAAGGCTCTGTGTTGGGCTGCCTCAGCTTTCTTTGTAAACCACGCGTTGCTTTTCTTTTAAAACACTGCACAAAACTTTGTAAGGACTCATCTGCAAGTGCTGCACACAAAAAAATGGCGAAGCACCGAAAAGTGGGGAAAGAAAATCTGGATCACTGTATGGAACACAGTAATTTCTCTCCTTGCTTAGGGATCACCTTACCATTCCCCTTGGTACTGTACATTACACGTGGTCATCTTGGCTCTGGACTTCTGTCACTCTTTTGCACACTCCCTTACCCTTTTGGCTTGTTTTTTTGTTGTTTTTTTTTTTTGTTTGTTTGTTTGTTTGGTTGGTTGGTTGGTTGGTTTGGTTTGGTTTGGTTTGGTTTGGTGGTGGGATTTTTGTGTGTTTTTTTGTGTGTGCGTGTGTTTTTTTGGCCTATAATTAGTAGTTACTGACATTTTCTGTAGTCATTGGTTGTGCTTTGAAAGTGTAATTTGGTGAAGGGGCATTTGCACAAAGGAGAAAATGGAAGGCTGATTTCAGTAGTAGGGGTAGGGGGCTGAATGATTATGAGGCGGAAAGAGTTTGTTAGTTCCAAAGCAATGTAAGGTCTACCGACAAAAAAAAAAAAAAAAAAAAAAAAAAAAAAAAAAATTTTATTCCAGAATAGTTTCTGTGCAGGAACACAGAGAGTTACACAGGCAGTAGCTGCTGCAGCATTATAATTATACTGCCATAGTTCTGCCAGTTAATTTCCTCACATGGACAAACCCTCAATTTTTTACTTGCAAGGTCTCATGAAGAATTCTTATACTGGATTACCTTCGCGAATCCTTGGCCTCTTTTAAAAAATATACTCCTATTTAAACTTTAATTGTTGGAAGAGCTGTGAAGTCTCTTCTGAACATCATGTCTTTGAAACACTGTGCAGATTTTAATGTCCTGAGAACCCTCTCCAGATTGCATTTGTCATTGAAACACTATGCAAACATTATAAACCCCTGAGATGTATGGATGGACCTAACAGCATTAATAATAGCAGCAAGTCCTCTTTGCACAAATTAATATGGCTGCTAATTGCACTTCAGAGTTTGGGACCAGTAAAGGGTAACAGGGTAAGGAGTGCAACAACAAAATGAAGGGCTAAGTTAGGAATGGAGGTCTGAAGGCAAAAATGCCTGGATAACTGGACAGGCAGTTCCCAGGAAAACACACAGACAAACAATCAAGCAAACAAAACCACAACAAAACAAACAAAAATGCCACAGCTTTCTGGCCTGTATAAAGAACAGGGAAGGAACAGGAGAACGCCACATTAACACACTTTTATTTACACAAAGACACACTGCTCTCCCAGGTGGGGCAGAGTGCTGTTTCCATGCAAAGCACTGGCAAATAAACCAGCAGTATTGATGTAGTTATCCAACACACAAAAAAGTTAGACTTAGGTGGTGGTAGGAATTATGGAAGAGGCCATCTTTACTAGGACCATATGCAAACTTCAAAAAAAATCTCTGCATTCATTTATGCTGTACAGCCAAGGCACCCTCATCTTCTAGTTAGCCTACAAGGTTGCTGCCAGACATTTTGTTTGCTTGAATATTTAAATAGTGCGTGTGTATGTGTGCTTTGTGCTATTAGTGTAAGAAAAGGCAGAACATGACCTTGCTAAAGCACACTAAATTTGAAACATATCATTAACTATGAAAGAAAATTGTTTAAAAAATCTGGCCTGAAATGGGAAGGGCAGGAAGTTCTGTAGTCAACATTCTAAATAAAGTAGAATAAATGCCCAGATAAGCCTGTCAATAAACTGTACAAAGTGCTTTCACACTATTCAATGGAGAATTCACAGACAACGAAGTACCTTCTTTTTTTTCTGCATTACTGGATTTCGTTATATTCAAGGGTCAAATGTATGCATTTTCTCCAAAGTAAAGCTCCAATAGGTTCTTGTGCTACATTAAGACCATTTGTTCAAAAGGAAACAGCCTTTAAGCTGAAAACAATCAGCCTGAAAACTTTCATGGATATTCACTGTCAGAAGGTGAGTTCTCAGCTTCTTTCAGATACCTCACTGACCAGCTACTAGCACCCGGTGTCACTGCAAATGCAAGCCATATCTGGTCTTTTCTATTTATTTTTTCAGAAATACCTAGCTTTATAAATGGACTTTCTCTGCTTCAACCAGCCCCCTTTGTAAATGAAGGCTCACTGCAGAGACTATGTACCCTATCTTGATCCAGTAGTTATTTCTGTGGACCTGGGCACAGAAAAAAAAAAAAAAAAAAAAAAAAAAAAAAAAAAGGCCGCTTTGAAATTTTGTCTCCATGTATTTATGAATTGGATGACATGCATGGAGTCAGCTACATGAAGTAATGAACATGGTAAACCAACAGGTTAATTCCAGTGCTGTACCAAAAGAATCAAAAGACGTACCTAGAATCACATTAACTTCTAACCAAGATCCCCAAAAGAGGGCTAAGGACATGCTGGTCTGTAAGAAAAATTATCTCTTTTAATAACGTTGCTTTTTTAAGGACTGAAATAAACTCTTTAAGATGCACTGACTTTGAAGTCCATTTTGTTTATCTTAATTGGAAGTTTTTCCACTATATCTCCTTTGTTGGGTGAGCAGAGAGTGCATCCCCACTTGTTTTGTCTGATTATTCAGGGTAAAATTAACAACAATTTAATTTTGTAATTAATGTAATTTTTCTGTTACATAGTAAAAGCTGGGCATTTGGTAGACAGAAATTAATTTTCCATTATAAATTTGAAGATTACTTTGTCGGGGTGACCACTGCAATTACACCTTTCAAAAAGCAGACCACTGAGTGTCCTGGAATTGTTCCTTGTTTGAGCAATGTCCAGTCAATTCAAAACTGCCAGTCATGGACAACCTGCCATAATCCCTTGGCAACAGGAACACCCTCATCTGCTTTACTTCATTAAAAGGAGGAGGAAAACATGACTTCATTTTTTGTTTTGTAGATCTACCAAAAATATTGTATTTTCCTATCTTTAACAGTAATGCTGGAAAGGAGGTTGATTTTCTTTATTATGTGTTTACTGGAGGGAGCGGAGACAAGGTTGCACAACTAGCACAAACAAGGGAACTACCCATTTTTTCAGTTCTGCTTTCAGGCCCCCAGTTCATGGATTCAGCGAGAATACTGGTGCCAGAGCAAAACTTGAGTATGACAGTTTGCATTTATTTTACTTGCAGTCAGTGCTCCAGAAAAAGATTTCTGAGAAGACAAAAAGATCCCACAGCGTTGTGCAAAGCTGACAAAACAAGAGAAAATGACAAGAGAATAACATCAGAGCTCATAGGCCTACACTTCTAATAGCTCGGCTTCTGCATTTTCTTCCTTCAGTTAAGCTCCCAGTAAGGTCTCCCTGTGTTTACCTCTAATTTAGGAAACTGTCCCTTAATCCCATCCCTTCCTATTCGCTGTCATCCTCTTGTTACTTCCTTCCTCTTATCTTTTAAAAGCTTGCTCACCCGCTCTCCACCCCCACCCTGGCTTATTCCTTCCATATTAATAATAATCTTAGTACTGAGCACTTATATCGCTCTCTACATGTTCAAAGTGCTGTACAAACCTTAGCTAATTAATCCTCACAACACACTCCCCTCCCTCTGTAAGATAGGTAAGTATTATTATCTCAGTTTTACAGATGGGGAAATTGTCGTAATGAGTCAGTGGCGGAGACACAAGCACAGTAACCTTGTTCTTGCAACCTCTATTTTGAAAATACCTTCTCCAACCCTGCTTGCCTCTATAAATACTTTCCCATCTCCTTTGTCTCCTGAATCGTCAAGACAAATCCACTGCCTACTCCTGCTGCCACAGCTCCCTTCATTGTTACCATCTCTTTCCTTCCCTCAGACACCTCCTGCAGGAGCTTTGCCAAGACATTGCTCTTCTGGCTCTTTGAATAACTCAGTCCCTTACTCTCACATCTGCAGTTTTCATTTCATTTCTACCAGGCAAGATGAAATTCTCCTGCTGAAGTAACCCCTTGCCAGCCTCACCTGTTCACGGCTTTTCTTTGTTCCTCCTTGCATAGGTTTCTGACGCTGGCTCACATCAAATTCAAGGCTTCATTGTTTGACACAAGGCTGCAGATTAGGGATCTGGCTTAAGATCTGGATTCCTTCTACAGCATTTCCTCATAGCTTGGCATTTCTGGAGGCATACTTTAACTGACAGGAAAACACCAGGCATAGGTTTGAAGGTAGAATTTATGCCTTCTCTACACATGCAGCTCTGAACTAGTGCTTCTGCTTAGGACCATGTTTTAGTTCAGGCACAATCCACTGCTTTGTGTTTTCTGTTGCTGAGATGCTACCTGTCCCATAGGCCAGGGAACTGCTTGATCTTATGAAGATACCTGCCTCACGCACCTGACAGCACTATGTACCCTGAATGACCATGCTAGGATCTGCAATTTGACACTTAAAAATAATGTTCTTACAGTAGGTCTCCCGAATGTGGCCCAGAGAACAAGAGAAACAACTGACAGAGGAAACGCTTGCATTTAGGAAAGAAATGTCCACAGTTATAAACAAGCTCATCCAAGATTTAATTGCCTCTGCAGTTCCCTGATTTGACACGTCCCTTTTTCTGTACATTGTAAATGAGTGATCCTTGCTGTCACATCTCTGTGATCACAGAACATGTGTGTCACTTGAAACACTGGATCAAACTCTTAATTACTCAGATGTTGTCCTTGTTTTTTTTTGTTTTTTTGTTTGTTTTTTTTTCTCTCCTGAGGGGTGCTGTTGGTCTTATTTGACCAATAAGTAATGATAGATTCCAATGGTGTGGGTAAGTGAGGACCTTGTTTAGCTGATAGTTTTGTCAGTCTCTTGTTTCAGGCCAAATAATTAGACATGATTACACAAACTTGCTCTTTAAAACACTCGGCCATAATGTCATGCCCTGTCAGAAGCAATCTGTTTAATGGATCAGTGCTTATTTTGTCATTTTCAGTTCCATGTCATATGATACGGTATCATATTTCTGCAGATGAGTTATGTCTGTGGTGCTGTACTGTGAACTTCTTTTAAGATGCCTAAAAAGACTTGTTATGATGAAGCTCTACAGCAAGCTTTTGCTCATGCTCATGCTAATGAGAACCTCACTGTGATGAACTGAACTCAAAAGCTGTCTCTTTTGATCTTGCATATGCATCAGAAGCCAGAGACTTGGACAAAGAAATTGCCCTCTTGCAGCTAAGTTTTGATGACCCATATTCACTTGTGTTGCTACCTTTTTCATTATTTTACTTCAGTCTGTATGTGCTCTGTCAGTCCAATGCTTTGCTGTGCATTGGGTGTCATCTACGCAAGGAAATGTTCCTACCACAGCACTTTTCTTCAGGAATCCTCTCTCAGTGTCAAACGTTGTTTATTCAATGTTTGGCTTGGTGCCCACAGAAGAGGTGATGGGACCGATGTGTACCTGAATAGCCTGTTTATGCAGTTGTTCATATTTAACAAGGTCTCTGTTATACTAGGTTTCTAGGGCACAAAAGCCTGGCATCACTGCATAATTCTACCTCGCTTTTCTCTAAACCACACAAAACTTCAGCTAGCCTCTTCCTACATTGCGCCCTCATTTTCTTCATGAAATGAACACTAGAGGGTGTCACCCACAAACCTGTTAGCCCTCCAGGGGCCATTCACCATGGTTAGGCTTGGCATCACTTTCAGAAGCATCTGGTCTTATCAGTTTAACATCTGCACACTTTTGCATGTACACACTGCTCTGCATTCTCCTCCTCAGCAGCACCCACTGCACAGAGGCCTGTGTGTCTCGCTGTACCTGCAGTGACCTTGAATACTTGCTCTCACTTCACCTCTCTTCCTCTTCTCCCACTCCTAACCTTTTCTTCTGACTCTAACTGTTCTCAATAAAAATGGAAACCAGCTACTTAGTCTAACAAACGACTGGGTTGTTTTCTCAAGGGGTGGTGTGGAGCTCTGTTTTTCTGACAGCCCAAGGCTATTCATTGGCCTTATAGTCTCTTAGACCTGCAGCTGGAAGCCTTTGCTTTATAATCTGGGAGCTGGGACTCATTTGTGGCTCTGGGAGGTTGTTCTGCCCATTGGCTGGCTGGTGCAGAGCTACTTAGTCTTTTCTAAGCCTGCTTCTGACCTCAGCATTCAATATATTCATTGTGTTCTCTGACTATTCTGTGGAAAAACTAAATATAAAAGGAGCGATTGGGAATCAAACAAGCTCAGCACAAGGCACAGGAAGAGGGAGTGCTACTAGCATTCGCACACCAGCCCTGACACCAGCCTCTGCACCTTCAGCCACTTGACTTTTTTCTGCCTTTCTTACCTACCAGGGAGCAATAAGCAGGGCTGTAGCATTACCCCATGTGTATGTTCTTACTCTTTATCTATTTACCAGGAGTATATTTTTGTCTGTCTGCTGGAGTGGGTCTAGGGCCTTCCAGCTGCTCGTTCAGCCAAGTGGCTATCAAAACCTGTTGGAAAACAATGACTCTGAAATCTGTTCATTCCTGGTTTTGTGTGTGTATGTGTTTTCGTTGTTGTTGGTTGATTGTTTTAATTATGTTTTCACAAGATTATTTTTTTTCTTCACTGAAAAGCTCTGTTCTCAAGTACAGTTTTGATGGGAAATTCAGATTCTCTCTGAAATTTTCCCTTTTTTTTTTCATTCCCAATGGGTGTTTTTCCATTTTGAATTTCCTCTTTTATTTCCATCTTCTCAATTACTAGCTACAACTTCACAGGACTGTGTTTTTTGCTTGGATTATCTTTGATGCACTGAAAACCCTGTTACTAGATTTTCATTGCTCTCAGGGCCAGTTTGCTGTGCTTACATGTGTTGCAGCCCTACTTCTGTCTTTCCGTAATGATACTCTCAGCACCTAACTGTCCCACTTCAGCAGCTGAGCTTCTGGGCCAGCCCAGCTTCAAGCCACCCAGTGCAGCAGTACTGACACCACTGGTACCCACACTGATCTTCCTTGGCATTGTCTCCTCATGCAGTGTGGCCACAGCCATGCCAGTCCATCTGATTTTTTTAGGCAATGTTTATCATTAAGTACTATGCTGTATTTAATAAAAACCAATATGAGATAACAGGGAGAACCACATGCTTTAAAGACAAATGAGAGAAGCTACATCCATTCCATTCCCTCAGGATGCCTAATTGTGCAGTAATCTGCATTACTAGTGTTTATACTGATTTCACATCCACAGTACTTACCCCTCAAAGTACTGAATGTTTCGTTCAAAAAAAAATCTGCGTTGGCAAAGGATTTTGGTCTTTTTCTTGTATTACAGAAATAATTTCTTATGTAACTTGCTACCAAAAGGGGACGTCTCTACCATTTTTTAAAGAATAGAATTTTTCTAAAAAATTATCAGATATGACCAAAACATCAATGTTTCATTCAGAGAATTTGTTAGCCTGAGTAAGCTGCCTTTCAGACTACAAGCTCATGTTTAAATAGCAAACAAAGGAAATAACAGTCCAGAGAGGTCAGTGCTTTGTGTCTAATATGCTTCTGTAGTTTACTTTTGTTTTGCTAAGCAGATGCTTTGAAAACTGTTCAGCTGCAGTTCTGACAAAGGTCAATATCAGGCCAGTCTGTATATCATACAGAGTTCAAAATCAATATCCTCTGAAAGGAGGCTCAGCACCTTCTGCCTAAAAAAAGAGTGTCTAAAATAGTTGTCTGACTCCAGCTGTCCTGTGGGATTTCCTTCCTCATGTTTCTGCTGGAGGAGCCCATCATGATATTGCAGTAATTGGTAATTTTTTAACCACCTATCCATATACAGAATTTGTGGATTTAAGTAAGCATATTGATAACCAGCCTTTGATTTTTTTTTGAACGTAAATGTTAGGGTGCAAGGCTTATATTTTCCACATAAAAGATCAGCAACTTCATTACCCGCAAAAGGTGGTTATTAAGGTTTAAGACTAGAATTCATCATAGTAAGTATGGTTATTTACTTTATACATTTATGCAGTATATCAGCCACAGCTTTGACAGTGCTCTGCAATTTTTTTTTCACACGAAGGCATTCAAATCCAAGAAATATATTCATACCTGCTGTCAACAAGTGCAACTCCCTTGGAAAGCTCTGAGCCAATTTCAGCAGTGATGTGAACAGCAGCATAAATTTTAGGTCTAAATTGGTCAGAAAATACGTGAAAGTGGGCATAATTTGCATGCTGAGGACTGGAAGAGGAAAAGTAGCTAGCAAAAAAAAGAGTGCAATTAAGTGGGGGGGGGATAGAGGATCTACTGGCATGAGTGTAGTGCATCGAATTTTGTTCTGAATTCAGACAACTACAAGCAAATGTAAATGTTATACTTAATGCAACTAGCTATTTATAGCAGAGTGAACACACTTTTTCTGCCTGTTATGCTCATTACTATGCCAAAGGATGGACTAGAGTATGTCAAGCGTAGGATGGCAAACTTTCAGTACATAACTGCATGTATGTTCCCAGTCCTCCAGTGCACTCTATAGTATGATCACAAACAACTACACCAACTCTTCACGGAAGGGAAATCTTGAAAGATGAAAAAAATGCTCTTGATCACCTTGAGTATGTTTCAGGTGTCTTTCACTGAAAGCACTCTTTCCTCTATTCTAGACTGCTGTGATTAATGGATGATGGTAGGTGAAGAATATTTTTGTCACAGAAATGCCATTTCTTCAGTACATGCCAAAGAGAAATGGCCAAGAACTGTGTAATGAAATAAAGGCAGTGTTCAGACTGTTAACAGGAACTGCTCAGCTTTGGTGCTGCCATGTTTCCAGGCAGCCCCTGGCCCAGCAGGATGATTCAGTGTACCTGAGGTAGGCATCTCAATTCCAAACAGTTGGTGAGGAAAGGTAGTCACCTCTGAAATCATTCTAAGCAGCAGAGACCCTATCTCTCTCCACTGCCTGAGCAGGTCACTGAAACTCCCACCTACCAGTCACCTGGGAAACCTCTCAGTTTAGATCTGAACAAGTGTTGAACCTCGGTCACCTCCATCCACTTGAAATCCAGAGCACTGAGTCCTCTCTTGAGAGCAAGCAGCTAATGATGGAGGAGGAAGAGGCAGCAGCCACTTCAGAATAACTTCATTGTTTGAACACTCTTACAAGAAGTGGGAAACATGGATTTTAAGCCTTTCTCAGACTGAAGGAGTTTGAACCGCAATTCCCTTTTCCTCAGAGCTTAGCCTACCCATCAAGCTAGAGAAGTTCTTCTTTCTGCTCACTATGAGAGGCCACAGAGCAGAGAGAGAATAGGTAAGAGGGAACTTGATTTTGCAGCCCATTGGTGAGGGCAGGCATGAGAGAGTCCTGAGGCTCGGTCCCAGCTGTCACTGCTATTTAAGTATTCCTTACTGTTAATTTTTAATACAGACATTTGGTCAAGCGGCCATGGTTGACAGACTGTATAGGTTGTAGTGTTTAAATTCTGCCTGAATTTGTATTAAGCACCAAAACCATGTGAGTCAGATTCTGACCTAAGCCCTGAACTTATCACACCCGATGCTAAGCATCTAACTGAGACTGTAGAAGCATAGTTGCCTAATTAGGAGCAGAGTTGTTCAAGGACTTCTGCAAAGGTAATTGAGAGAGAAAGGAAACCTCCAGAGAAAAAGTGAGTCCATTCTTCATCTGAATCACATTATGGAAGTGCCTGTTTTTCTCTGTTGATTTCAAAGAGAGCCTAGGATGACAATGTTCCACGAATAAGCCTCAGTTGAATTTAATGCACCCAAACCATAGGAATGTCATTTCTTTCTCCAGTTGTTTTGTAGTTTATTGCTGTTATTTTCCTCTGTGTCCAGCTGACAGTGGTGTGCACCTCTGGAGAAGGATACGGTAGAATTTTCTATACATCACCTAACTGCAAGGACTGCAACTGAGCACCAACCTTTCGGGGTGAAGTGTGGTTTTTAACCTTCTCTTGCCCCAGAGAACTTGTGCACAGTCAAGCACTCACTCTTCCATGAAGCCAGCACACCAAGAACAGATCCCATCAGAAAGATACAATGCATAGGCAGACCTGAAATGCAATGCCAGTATGCTCATCTACCTGTTTTTTATTTCATTAAATGCATCTCCTCAGCTAGACAACTGTGCAATTTCGAAGTGTAAAATGCATTCATCATGCCTTTTTTTTTTCTTTTCACCTGAGAACATTTTCATTATTCCGAACAGTGGCTCTCTTTAAAGCAAGAACTTGTAGAAAGGTATGTAGTACTGCTGGATTTCCTGTGTAGCTTGTGGGGTGGTATGTAATAGAGAACCGCAGAGATGCCTCTTGAGGGATACCCTCTTGAGGGATACCCTCAAGTACAGGTATTTCAAAGGGATATGTGTATTGCAGACTGGGCCCTATGGATAATTCTGGGATCATAAGGTCTTTCTGTGGCAGAGACTATATCTTCCTCTATGCTTCCAAAAGCCCTTATTTCTGTCTGGGGATAATGCCATTATTGTAAATGTAGTGACAGCAAAACCAAAATTAGGCTACTACAGATTCTTTTCAGTTTTTCTGAGATGTGCCATTTTTGAGTGGAAGAAGAGCACCTTGCAGCTGCAATTCAGAATATACACAGCTAGACACTATCCCAAACTAAAGACTTTTTGAAATCTTACACTTGTCTTCAGTCCTCACCATTGGTGTGAATGGTTGGTCCTTCCAGTTAACCTGTTAGTGCAAACTGAGTGAAGGTCATATAACTTGAGTTCTCTGCTGGTCCTCACATGTTAATCACCATCTTTCAAGACAATAATGCTCTTATCACTCAGAGTAAAGTAACTGTGTAAGACGAGTTAACAACGGCCCAGGGAAACTTCTGGAGGAGCTGGATATGACAAAGCTACAATCTCCTTTCAGGTCATTTGCTATGTACAGTAACAGTTACTACAGTGTGAACACAAAATTTGAGGCCTTTATCTTCTCCAGAACCTTTGGAATTTATAATTTGTGCTTTTAGGTTTTTTTCCTAAAGTTGTGCTTTTAAGTTTTCCTAGAATAGTATATACTTTTGTAATATTCAGATGAGATGAATGGGTCTCATCTGCTTGGTCTTCTTCTTCAGGCTGCCTGTAGCAGAACCCCACTATAACGTCCCCTTTCCTGCCCTCCCTTTAATCCTAACCCATAAGCCCTTATTCAGCTCCCTATCCATCCCCAGGCAGAGCTCCATTCACTCCAGATGCTCACTGACATAGTGGATGACACCCCCTCCTCACCACCTCTGCCTGTACTTCCTAATTTGCCATTTGCCGAGGCGATCGGCTCCGGGGCAGACGCGTTCTGCAGCGGAGCGGGGGATCGGGCCAGGCAGGGCTAATTTTTCCGGCATCGAGCCTACTTGAGGGAGCCGCCGGGACCCGGCAGCCCTCGTGAGGGAGGCTGACGAGGCGAAGGCGGAGCCAGCAGCGCCCCCTCCCCAGGCGTTCAAAAGCTGCCCCTAGGGAGCGCGAGCGACCAGGAGTGCGGCGAACGGAATGGGCAAACAGGGCGTGGCGCAGCAGTTAGCGCGGGCAGGGCGAGCAGGAAGGGCAGGGCGCTCCCCCTGCCCTTACGAACACCTCCTTAACAACAGCTGTTAGCTAGGCGATAATGGTCTCCACCAGGCATGGTGCACTCTCCAGGAAGTCGGTACACACGCAGACCGACTACCCGTTAAAAAATGCCGCAGTTCAGGTCACCGGATGCAAGGAGTGTCTGAGCCTGTTGCTGCCATCGGCGGGAGGCAGAGAAACTGCGTGTGTGAGGTGCGAGCAGGTGGATGACCTGGTCCGCATGGTGGCGGAGCTCAAGGAGGAGGTGGAGAGGTTGAGGGCCATCAGGGAGTGTGAGCGAGAGATAGACTTCTGGAGTAACTCCCTGCAGGGCCTCAAGGGGAGGTACCGAGGTGAGACTCCTCAAATGGGGGTGGACCCCCTGCCCTGTAGCCGTCGGGCAGAGGGAGGGGATCTGGGAGCTGAGGAGGAATGGAAACAGGTCCCTGCTCGACATCGCAGGCGACGCCCTCCTCTTCTGGCCCCGCATTCCCAGGTGCCCTTACACAACAGGTTTGAGGCCCTGGAGCTCGACAGACCAGTAGCTGAGGAAGAGGTAGCAAGTGTTCCCAGGAGGATGCCTAGGAGGTCGACTCCACGCCTCAGGACTGACTCCACCAGGAAAGACAGGAGGGTTATTGTTGTTGGAGACTCGATTCTTAGGGGAACAGAGGGCCCTATTTGTCGGCCTGACCCTACCCGTAGGGAAGTCTGCTGTCTCCCTGGGACCAGGGTCAGGGACGTTGCCAGGAAGCTTCCCAACCTGGTACGCCCCTCTGACTATTACCCTCTTTTGATAGTCCGGGCGGGCAGTGACAACATCGAAGAGAGAAGCCTGAAGGCTATCAAAAGAGACTTTAGGGGACTGGGTTGGTTAGTGGATGGAGCGGGAGTGCAGGTGGTGTTTTCGTCCATCCCTATGGTGGCAGGGAGGGGTTCAGAGAGGACACGGAAAGCCCACCTGTTAAACACGTGGCTCCGGGGCTGGTGCCAACGCAGAAATCTTGGGTTTTTTGATCATGGGGCACTTTACTCAGCACCTGGCCTGATGGCCGCAGACGGGTCCCTATCTTTTAGGGGAAAAAGGATCCTGGGCCAGGAGCTGGCAGGGCTCATTGAGAGGGCTTTAAACTAGGTAGGAAGGGGGATGGGGCTGAAGCTAGGATTATTGGGGCTGTGCCAGGGGGAACAATGGCAAGGCTGGAGGATAAGGCAATGGCCCAGCTGAAGTGTATCTACACCAATGCACGCAACATGGGTAACAAACAGGAGGAGCTGGAAGCCATCGTGCGGCAGGCAGGCTACGACTTGGTTGCCATCACAGAGACGTGGTGGGACCAGTCTCATGACTGGAGTGCTGCAATTCCTGGCTATAAGCTCTATAGAAGGGACAGGCAGCACAGAAGGGGTGGTGGTGTGGCTCTCTATATTAGAGAGTCTTTCGAGGTTATAGAACTTGAGGTTGGGAATGACAAGGTCGAGTCCCTTTGGGTTAGGATCGGCAGGGACAACAAGGCTAGTGTCCTGGTTGGGGTCTGCTATAGACCGCCGAACCAGGATGAGGTGACGGATGAGGAATTCTACAGGCAGCTGACAGAAGCTGCAAAATCTTCAGTGCTTGTATTCGTGGGGGACTTCAACTTCCCTGACATATCCTGGAAGCACAACACAGCCCTGAGAAAGCAGTCTAGGAGGTTTCTGGAGAGCGTGGAAGATAGCTTCCTGATGCAGCTGGTTAGTGAACCTACCAGGGGTGGTGCCCCGCTAGACCTTCTCTTCACAAACAGAGAAGGACTGGTGGAGGATGTGATTGTCGGGAGCTGTCTTGGGCAAAGTGACCACGAAATGGTGGAGTTCACTATTCTTGGCGAGGCCAGGAAGGGGACCAGTAAAACCGCTGTATTGGACTTTCGGAGGGCTGACTTTGAGCTGCTCAGGACACTGGTTGGTGGAGTCCCTTGGGAGGCGGTTCTGAAGGGCAGAGGAGTCCAGGAAGGCTGGGTGCTCTTCAAGAGGGAAATCTTAATGGCGCAGGAACGGTTTGTCCCCACGTGCCCAAAGACAAGCTGGCGGGGAAGAAGACCAGCCTGGCTCAACAGAGAATTGTGGCTTGATCTTAGGAGAAAAAAGAGGGTTTATAATCTTTGGAAAAGTGGGCAGGCCACTAGGGAGGACTTTAAGGATGTAGCAAGGCTGTGCAGGGACAAAATTAGGAAGGCCAAAGCTCATCTGGAGCTCAATCTGGCTACTGCTGTTAAAGATAACAAAAAACGTTTCTATAAATACATCAACACAAAAAGGAGGACTAAGGAGAATCTCCATCCTTTACTGGATGCGGGGGGAAACTTAGTTACAAGAGATGAGGAAAAGGCTGAGGTGCTCAATGCCTTCTTTGCCTCAGTCTTTAGCGGCAATACCGGATGTTCTCTGGATACCCAGTACCCTGAGCTGGTGGAAGGGGATGGGGAGCAGGATGTGGCCCTCACTATCCATGAAGAACTGTTTGGTGACCTGGTACGGCACTTGGATGTGCACAAG
This sequence comes from Aythya fuligula, assembly GCF_009819795.1. Taxonomy (NCBI): domain Eukaryota; kingdom Metazoa; phylum Chordata; class Aves; order Anseriformes; family Anatidae; genus Aythya; species Aythya fuligula. Next base: position 146,604,571 of record NC_045559.1, read on the forward strand.
TCGATGGGGCCGGATAGGATCCACCCAAGGGTACTGAGAGAACTGGTGGAGGAGCTGGCCAAGCCACTGTCCATCATTTATCAGCAGTCCTGACTATCGGGGGAGGTCCCAGTTGACTGGCGGCTAGCAAATGTGACGCCCGTCTACAAGAAGGGCCGGAGGGCAGACCCGGGAAATTACAGGCCTGTCAGTTTGACCTCAGTGCCAGGGAAGCTCATGGAGCAGATCCTCTTGAGAGTCATCACACAGCACTTGCAGGGCAAGCAGGCGATCAGGCCCAGTCAGCATGGGTTTATGAAAGGCAGATCCTGCTTGACGAACCTGATCTCCTTCTATGACAAAGTGACGCACTGGGTGGATGAGGGAAAGGCTGTGGATGTGGTCTACCTTGACTTCAGCAAGGCTTTTGACACCGTCTCCCACAGCATTCTCCTCAAGAAACTGGCTGCTCTTGACTTGGACTGGCGCACGCTTCGTTGGGTTAGAAACTGGCTGGATAGCCGGGCCCAAAGAGTCGTGGTGAATGGAGCCAAGTCCAGTTGGAGGCCAGTCACTAGTGACATCCCCCAGGGCTCGGTGCTGGGGCCGGTCCTCTTTAATATCTTCATCGATGATCTGGACGAGGGCATCAAGTGCACCCTCAGTAAGTTCGCAGATGACACCAAGTTAGGTGCGTGTGTCGATCTGCTCGAGGGTAGGAAAGCTCTGCAGGAGGATCTGGATAGGCTGCACCGATGGGCTGAGGTCAACTGCATGAAGTTCAACAAGGCCAAGTGCCGGGTCCTGCACCTGGGGTGCAATAACCCCAAGCAGAGCTACAGGCTGGGAGAGGAATGGTTGGAGAGCTGCCAGGCAGAGAAGGACCTGGGAGTGATGGTGGATAGTCGGCTGAATATGAGCCAGCAGTGTGCTCAGGTGGCCAAGAAGGCCAACGGCATCCTGGCTTGTATCAGGAACAGTGTGACCAGCAGGGCTAGGGAGGTGATCGTCCCCCTGTACTCAGCTCTGGTGAGGCCGCACCTCGAGTACTGTGTTCAGTTTTGGGCCCCTCACTACAAGAAGGACATGGAGGTGCTTGAGCGGGTGCAGAGAAGGGCAACGAAGCTGGTGAGGGGCCTGGAGAACAAGTCCTACGAGGAGCGGCTGAGGGAGCTGGGCTTGTTCAGCCTGGAGAAGAGGAGGCTCAGGGGCGACCTTATCGCTCTCTATGGGTACCTCAAGGGAGGCTGTAGCGAGGTGGGGGTTGGCCTGTTCTCCCATGTGCCTGGTGACAGGACGAGGGGGAATGGGCTTAAGTTGAGCCAGGGGAGTTTTAGGTTAGATGTTAGGAAGAACTTCTTCACTGAAAGAGTTGTGAGGCATTGGAACAGGCTGCCCAGGGAAGTGGTGGAGTCACCATCCCTGGAAGTCTTTAAAAGACGTTTAGATGTAGAGCTTAGGGATATGGTTTAGTGGGGACTGTTAGCGTTAGGTCAGAGGTTGGACTCGATGATGTTGAGGTCTCTTCCAACCTAGAAATTCTGTGATTCTGTGTGATTCTAAACAGCCATCCCACCACATCTTCATGATCCCACTGAGATTGTACTCCTGCAACCATACACTCACCTGTGCCTTGTCTTGCTTATTCCCTATACTACGTATGTTAGTGTGCAGGCATTTAAAAGGGGCACCCCAGCAAGTTGTGTTCCTAGAAAGTGTATGTATGGGGGGGAAGGGGGGGGGCGGGAGGGGAAGGGGATTTTTCCATAACAGCACCTTGTAAACATTTCCTTGCTAACCTGCAACTGCTAGAGTAACTGCTGGTTACTCCCTCCCTTCTCTTCCTAGTTAAAAGTCCTCCTTATGAGGTTAGCTATCTTGTCAGCAAAAATGTCTTTGCCCATTTAGTGACATGCATCCTGATTCTTCCAAGCAGACACTGATCCTCAAACACAGTCCCATGTTTGTAGAACCCAAAACCCTTTTGACGACGTCAGTTCTGTAGCACTGACCTGTACTATCAGAGTCCTTCTTTTTACATCCTTTGACCTCACTGGCAGGACTGAGGAGAACACCACCTGGTATAGAGAACACCACTCTACCTAGCATTGGCAAGAACACACCTGGAGCACTGTGGCCAGTTCTGGGCTCCCCAGTACAGGAGAGACCTGGACATACTGTAAAGAGTCCAACAGAGGGCTACCAAGTGGTCAAGGGACAGGAGCAACTCTCCTGTGAGCTGAGAGAGTTGAGACGGCTCAGCCTGGAGAAGAGGAAGCTCAGGAAGATCTCATTCATGTCTGTAAATACCCGAGGCAAGACTGCAGAGAGGATGGAGCCAGGCTCTTTTCAGAGGTGCCCAGTGCCAGGACCAGAGGCCCTGGGCACAAACTGGCACCCAGGAGGCTCCCTCTGAACCCCAGGAGCACTTCTGTGCTGTGCGGGTGAGGAGCCCCGGCACAGGCTGCCCAGAGAGGCTGTGGGGTCTCCTCCTTGGAGGCCTTCCAAAGCCACCTGGGGATGGGCCTGGGCAGCCTGCGCTGGGTGGCCCTGCTGGGGCAGGGCTGGGGCCTGGTGGCCTCCAGAGGGCCCTTTCCACCTGAACCAGTCCATGGTTTTGTGATTCCGTGATTGACTGTGTATCTTCCCCAAAACCAATAACAGGTCTGAGGGTGAACAATGTTTTATGCTGATCAGTTCAAGAGCCATGGCAACAGTGTTTGCCTGTTCAGTTCACTGTAACAGTTGATTTCACTATAAAAATAAGTATTACTGATTGGAGAGGAAGTATAAGGCAAGAAGCCAGGATGTACTTACTTAACTGTAACCCAGATATGTCTTGTTATGAATAAGGAAAACAGTCTCTTTAATTTTCCTTAAGCCTCCCTCTTCTATGTTAATTTCGAACCCCTTCATAATAAGGACTGTGAAAAACAGGGCCCGTGTGTTCCCTTCTGCCCTAACTTAAATGTGAGTTCGAATGATTATTCACATGAATAACTTCAGGTTAAATCTACCAGCCTTACCAGAAAGTTCAGGCACAGAAGCAGCAAAGAACCAGCAGAACACTATTCTAAATGGAAATTTCCCCCCAGGGCACGGTTTTCTCCTCAGTTGATATCTCTTCCATCCTGGTAAAGGTGATTTCACCTTTGGCTTCTGGCAGCTTCCCTTTCCATTGTTTTATCTCCTGGTGTCAGTAAATACTTAGAACTGACAGCATTCTTATTTGATTGATTTATAATATAGCTTTACAATTTTACTTTCAAAATACAATGGCTTAAATGATGCCACCTGTGATGGGTAGCTTGCAGCTGAACTTCTGGAAGGCCCCTGGGAGTGCTTGAGGTAAGGTCTGCACCCTATCCCATGGGACAGGCTCAGAGGAGGGGAGGGGAGGAAGCCAAATGCCTCTGACACAGGGATTTTCCTCCACAGAAGCTTCCATGGGCCATTCAGACCCGCTGGCTAGGCTGCTTGGTTGTCTTTACAGTGGTGATGAGCCACTGTGTTATGGACATGTTTAATTTCTTCTAGCAATGCTTGTTTCCTGTTACAAATTCTCAGATTATTTCACCAGCATTATGTAGTAATTAAAACATCATCTTCTGTAAGGAGAGCTGAAAAGATTACATTTTAACTGATAAGATCATTTCAGAAATAGGCTCTTTTATTTTTCTGTCTAGAATTAGCTATTAAAAAAAAAAGTATACTGAGTTATCAATAATTTAATAATCTATGTACATATTCAGTCTGTGGTTTCATCTTTAATGTTATGGATAATGTTGCCATTGTTACTATTCACTACAGTGACTTTCTTCTTCTTTCTTTAAGGCACTGAGGTTCAATTACCTCTTGCATCCCTGGGAATAATGTTTGCTCTCCCAATCCCATAAAACTACACAGCTCTGAGCTGTCCTGGGACAGCTGTAAGCATGTGGTGCTCGACCTCCTGCCAGCTCTCCATCCATATGGCTGCTCCACTCACAGCTGGTGGATGGATGCCTGGTGGTGTGCCAGCCAGACGGGAGTGCTCAGGGAGGAGGATGCTGCACAGACCTAGAGTGGGTAGGGCTGTGCCAGCAGCTTCAGGACCCCTGTAAAGGCAATAAAATCCTAAACTCACTGATGCCAATAGCAAAACTCCTAATGTGCCTGTTAGTGGAAGGATTTAACCCAAAGCCTCTCTCCTGATGTAAACACAGGGGTATCTCCAATACAGGAGTTTTGAGGGCTTCTGTATTATAGGTCTGTGCTATATCATGCTATAGGTCTGTGCTATATCATGTGACCTACACTATTCAGAAATTATTAGTCTGTGGATTTTACTTTTTTTCAGGTGCGAGGTCACTCCCACACCTCCTTTTTCACCATCTGTTCTCTCTGTATGGTTATATGCACGACAAACCATGTCCCATTGTTTTGTGACTACACCTTACTTCATAATGAAGATTATAGGTTCTTCTCCAATGCCTGGCAACCTGGTTTTTGTTTTTAAGCCTCCTGTAATGGTGCATAGACATTTACATTAATTTTATCTTTTTTTTTTTTTTTTTTTTTTTCTATGTGCCAGAGTTTATTTAGCTCCTTTATTATTTTTAAACAGCCTTCCTCCTGTGATCTTATCTGTGTCTCCATTTTACATGTTGTATGATCTTTAGAGAGTTACTTTTGTATTCTGCAATCTATCTGTAACTGCTATAGTCTTTTTTTCCTTGGGTATTACCCAAGGATTAAAAAAATGCAGCTACCTTTGGATCTCTAAGAGATGCCCTAATAGGACCTCAGCACTCCTCAGTACCTCTTTCCTCCCACAACTGGTTTATACACATAAAAATTAGTTTTCCAAACCTATAATCTCATTTCATTTTGGTTAAGTGAAAATCTACCCTTGCTGTACAGGTATTCTCTTTTAAACAGCAACCCAAATAGCTTATGGTTATATTTGTGTTCACTGACTACCACTTTCCTTGCTAACATGGGGATCTTAATATTTCCTGTCTTTGCCATTTATATTGTCCTATGCAAAAAAAAAAAAAAAAAAAAAAAAAAAAAAAAGAGAGAGAGAGACAGAAAAAACTACCTGGAGGTCTGAAACAACTGTGTTTGGTAATATCAACATAACTTTTTGATTTCTGCCTTTCTTTCTGCCATTGGTATCAAATATATTGCAAGAGCACAAACATCTGCTCTATCTACATATGGAGACATTAAATGAGATACATGACTGCATAGCATAGAAATCACAGAAATACTAATCTATGTCTTTCTCACATTGCAGGCCCCAGAGTTATCAGGATGATCATGATACACACATTTTACCACTTGACATATATTAAAAATCATTAAATAAGAGACAAAACTACTCTGATGGATCTTTCAACATATAGAAAAGTTAATTTTCCACTGTGCATTCACTGACAACACGTGGAAAAGAAGAACATTTTCAGTAAACTCAAGGTTACCTTAGTTCTACAAACATGTTTATGTGTTTAACTGTAAAAAGAACCATGCCCAAAACCTGCATGTGTACCTGCAGATTAGGTTGTTGGGTACCCTGGCATTTTTTAGTGTACAAATGATTTTTTGTATAAAAGAGATGGAGACCCACCTGTTGTTACTAGTGAATTCACTTAGGCCCTTAATCTGAGACTGGCTCTGAGCACTATGCCATCATATATTTCCTTCCTGCTGTATTCATGTGTCCATTAAATGGGCATGGAGGGAAAAAATAAAAATAAAAATAGATAAAGGAATAATTAGCACATTATATAACTATAATGTGGAGAAGAAAAAATCTTAAAATCAAAGTTCCCACTGACTCCAGCAAAGCCAAGATTTCAACTCTGTTCAGGTTTGATTCTGGTCATTAATGATATGTCTTATGGCTGCCCCTCCACCTGTTTTCTAGATGTTTGGCACTGGTTTTTCCTACTAAAATAAGTGATGGTTACAAATGAACAGTAAATAACTTTCTGTGATCTAGGCCATTAGAACAGAACAAGAATTTGGGATCAGCAAGAATGTAAACAGCCATCAAGACTGTCAGACCACGTAGGAATAAATACCAAAAGTGTGAAGATTCGATAGATTAAGTGATATGTTTGACAACAAAGGAAGTGATACCAAATAGTCATACAGATGATTTTTTTTAAGTTTCTTTGGCCCAAACATGAGTGTCTAATTGACTCAAATGTCTTAGACTTGGTTGAAAATACTCAATGCCTATATCAAGAGCTCAGTACTTTCCCACTCTGGTTAATTTGCAATAATATCATAACCATCGTGTGTCATTAGATGATGCAATAGTATTAGTTTATAATAAAGGTAACAAATTAACTGAGACAGTAAATGAGCAGGACAAAAAGTGTTTCAAGAGCAGGACTTCAGGCTTTCTGAAAGTCTCCTACATCGTCTACGATGACACCATAATATAGATAAGACGTATCCCAAAACTGAATCTATTCCATGTACTTAAGTAAAACCAGACAAGGCAAAACTTCACATAAATAAACTGACATGACTGTCAGCATATGAAAGCATGAGACTTATAAGCACTTGTTCACTAAAGAAAATAAAGAATAAGAAATACTCATATCCAAGGATAGCTCTGGAGAATAATTTGGTAGAAAAAAAGGCCAGTGCTGTGTTTTGCTTCATGCGGGAGATCAAAGCCTCGTGAATGCTGGCGGTTTGATGGGGTGCTTTCTGTAATTGGTATGCCATTACTGAATGTTAGAGATATTTACATTAACTATAAGTATGTAGAAGAGAAACAGGTACTGAAAGGAGGAGGATGAGATAGGTTGTTCTACTGAAGAAAGGCCTAACCTCCTATTTTGTACTCATGAAAGAGCTCTTACAAATTTACGATCACAGAGTAAATGTATGAATATATATCTGAACACATTCAACTGCCTGTTTACAGATGGCCATAACCCAGGCAAACAGGCTGTTGTCCAGAATTAAATTGAAATTGCAAAACATGAATTTTTGCAACTGTACAAATAGCTGAAAATCACAGTGGGAAAAACATATTTGTAATAAAGCAAATTGCAGCATTGCAGTGCATTCCCCAAATCAGAAGTACATAATAGCAGTAGGACATGTACGCTTTTAGAGAAACATCTCCAAAATCTAATCTACAAACAGCTGATAGGTTCCAGAGTCTGTGAAGTGGGTTTCTCTTCAAGAAAACTTAACACCAGCTCTAGTAATAGACAAGAGCTTCATGTCAGTGTATATTTTTGAGTCAACAACAAAATAAAATCTAAGGCTTTATAGGACTAAAGATCTGTATTTCACCTCTGGTTTCTTCATGCATCACTAACCATTATAAGAGATTATGGCTCCCTGAGAATTTCTCCTTTCAGAACTACTCTGACATATACAGACAACTTAGTAGTGCAAGCAGCAGGTTTGATCTAGGTGCAAATCATGTAACTTTAGCCTTCTTAAGCATGTAATCCTGGTTAGGCACTTTCTGTAGTCAGTGGGGAGAGCCAACAACCTCCAAACTGTGGTTTATCCCACCTGGTATGAATGAATGACTCTAGTCTCACTGTTTGGAGAAGACTATCTCATACTGTCAATTACAGAGATTCTCTGGATTACATATTTAGATTAGAGATTACATTGATAGTTGTCCATGCATGAGTGCTACCTAAGGTGCAAGATGTGAGTGAGGTGTTTCTGAGGATCTACCGTTCTCAGCAGATGATTCAGAACAATCTCTTAGGATAAAGGGACATCAAGCTACAGTCTACCTCCGACTTTACAGGCGACTCTCAGGCTGTTTTGGCTTTGGCAGAAAAGATGGGCCCAAAGAAGGAAAGGGACTTAGTTTTCTTGGGTATTGTATTGAAGCTTTGATTTCTGTTTCTCCTCTGAACAAAGTCAAGAGATAGAATACATTTTCCAAAGAGTTATTCAATACACTAATAGCAGCAGCAAGCACTCCTGCAATTTAAAAAGGACGGGGGATCTTGAACAATTTGCATTTAGAAATTTAATTAATCAAAGTGCTGCAGGGAAAGAGTGTATTCTAATGGTGTGTTTGAAGTTTTGGCATTAGCCACAGGAAGTTGACTTTAGCCCTAAGAACCGAATAATATTGCAGCATACACAGAGCTGTTAGTTTTGATTTGTAATCACAATTGATAACTGAAATAAAGCATTAAAAAAAAAAAAAAAAAAAAAAAACACGGGGGATGGGGGAATCTAATTTTTAATTATATAATTTTAATTGTATAATTGCAATAAAAAAAGAAAAACACCAACCCTACTTGTATACCAATAGCTTTTCCCACCTGACCTCAGACATCCCTTACACTCTCCAGAATACTTTGTAAGCATCCCCCACAATGGGGAGGGACATTGCACATCATTTGGAGAAAAAAATCAGTTGCCAGATTAATTTATTTTTAAGGACACATGAGGAAATCAGTTATTCTTCAATGTCCTTGTTAAGAGCAAACTGAGTAGGAGAAAGATGCCATGTAGTTTTACTCAGTTGGACAGGTGAGCTCCACCTCAACCACTCTCTCACTCCCCCTCCTCAAAGGGAAAGAGGGAGAAAATATGACAAAAATGGTTCAAGGGTTGAGATACAGACAGGAAGATCACTAAACAATTATCATCATGGGCAAAGCAGACTCAGAATAGGGATATTAATATAATTTATTGCCTATCACTAGCAGACTAGAGCAGTGAGAAACTCAAAAGAAACTAAAAACACCTTTCCCCCCATCCTCCCTCTTCTACTTCCTACCTCCCAGCAGCACAGGGAAATGGGGAATAGGGGCTGCTGTCAGTCCATGACGCTTTGTCCCCACCGTTCCTTCATGGTCCTTCTCTGTCCCTGCTCCACATGGGGTCCCTCCCACGGGATGCCGTCCTTCCCAAACTGAGCCTGTGGGGGCTGCCCATAGGCAGCAGCTCTTCAAGCACTGCTCCCACACGGCTCCATACCACAGGGTCCATCCATCCCCCAGGAGCAAACTGCTCCAGCACGGGTCCCCCACGGGCAGCAGCTCCCCCCAGACCCCCTGCTCCTGCGTGAGCTCCTCTCCACGGGCTGCAGCTCTGGCCCAGGGCCTGCTCCTGCGGGGGCTCTCCATGGGCCACAGCCTCCTCCAGGCCACATCCACCTGCTCCACCCATGGGGGGCTGCAGCGTGGAGATCTGCTCCATGTGGGACCCATGGGCTGCAGGGAGACAGCCTGCTCCACCAGGGGCCTCTCCACAGGTCACAGAGGAACTGCTGCTTCGTGCCTGGAGCACCTCCTGCTGCACTGAGCAGGGGGTCTGCAGGGCTGGTTCTCTCACATTTTCTCAACCCTCTTGCCCAGCTGCTGTTGCACAGCAGTTTTGTTTTCCCCCTTTCTCAAATCTTCTCTCCCAGAGGCTCAAACAACATTGCTCACTGGCTCAGATAAGGCTAGTGGCGAGTCTCTTTGTAGCTGGCTGAAACTGGCCCTTACCTAACATGGGGCTGCTGCTGGATTCTTCCCACAGAGGCCTCCCCTGCATCCACCCACTACCAAAACCTTGCCACATAAACCCAATACAGATGCAGATCATGAGACAAGAGTCCTCTTTCCAAGTTTCAGACCACAGAATACACCCTGTATATAACCCAAGGGCTGGCAGAGTTGCCGTGTTTATGTAGTGTCACTGCACAGTAGTAGTGTTCCCTGCTAAAGACCTGGTGTGGCAGCAGCTGGCAGGTGTTGAAGGATGTTATTCCCAGATCCTAGCTATGCAGCTGCTGGTGTTCCAGCATCAGAGAGACCTTTGATGGGACTTACCTCATCCAATTTTAGATATCTGTACATAAACTTGTTACCTCCACGTCTCTTCATATCCAATGTAGAAAATTAGGTGTAGTTCTAGAGAACAACATTTTACACATGTACTTTAGGAAAAAGTCAGTTGTGCCCTTGGAAAAAAAAATAAATAAAAATAAAATCTTTCTTTCTGTTGACTTTCATATGGACTTTTTCACAAGGTTAATGCCACTCACTTTTTCTGTATGTATTATCAATCACAGAAGCATCTGCAACTTGATTCTGATTATCTGAAAATCATAAAATGACGTTATTTTTCAGGTTCTTCAATGCAGATCATCCAAATGGCCATTCTTTGGTAACTATTTCACTTCACAGCGCTGCTAATAGTGCTATTGCTAAACTAAGGCCAGCTGTTTCCTTTTTTTCTTCACTGACCTTCTGGCAATTACCTTTTTCTCTTTATTACACCTCGTTTTAATGTCAACGGCTTTATGCCAGGGCTCAATCATTTGGATGTTAGAATGACTTCACAGCAGAATAAGAAAGAGGAAAATGTCTCTTTAATATATTTAGATGGAAATTTTAGTAGATAATTAACTTCAAAACACAATTATATAAGTGAGATTTACTGAGTCCATACACCAAACCAAACACAATTAAAATTATTCCATTCATTACTTGGACTATGTTTTTATTTTCTGTGTCCTCTTGAATTTGCCATTGATTCTCATGAGAGAATGTTTCGACTTTTATTTCCAAGCCAGGCCGACAGAGAAAAAGCATTCAATGTGAGGGACACTTGAGTTCCTAAGGACTCTCCACGTACACCCATGTCTGTAGGAAATACTTTGCTTCGCTTGGTGATGCAGAGCTTAACACATAAACTGTCTTTGGGAGTGGAGTAATGGAGGAAGTAGAAATGGAGGTTAAGAATGGCCTGATTTCAAATAAGATTTCTTTCTCTGTGCTGGATATCAAGCATCCCAGATTAGCCACTTATGGTTGCTTGGAGGAATCAAAAACTTTTTACTTTCATAAGGACTTCATAAAAGTATAAAGAAAAGAACTTTATCATTTATTTTCATGCCTTTATTCTAAATGAACATTAAAAAAAAAAAATCACTAGCAAGCACAGAATACCCCATAATGAATCTAACTTCCTTGAACACTTTTTTTTTTTCTTATAGTTGTTGGACAAGGATGGAATAACGGGGCTTTTTATACATTTCTACATGGAGTTTGCCTGAAATAAAACATACAAACAGAACTGCATAAAGACATTAAATATATATATATATATATAAAACCTTTCCCCATGGTAATAGGATATTACATTGTCTGTAGCACTGCTTCTTCACCTACTTTTCATTGGAGTATTAAATTAATTCTAGATGTATTCTAATATACACCCTGACAATAACATGTACAGATGTTTTCTGTCATTGAAGTTTCTTTAATATCAAGCAGGAGGTCTGTGGTAGGAAGGACTGGTGAATACTGACCATGAAATCTGCTTTAGGATTTGAGAGATATCTTTTTTATGACACATCTATCTCAAGTCCTGTCCATAAACATTTGCTTGGGCTTGAGTTGTGTTGCTTTCTGCCTCCTGAGTGAAAGCCAGACTTAGTGAAGCTTGCAGTAGCAACATTTTACAGGTAAAGACAAAGGCATTGCAGAGAAAATGTCTTGAGAACATGAAGAAGGCCTCTTGGACTTGCTAAAAGTTCTGTTCTATTTATCATTTATACAACAGTTACTGTTGCTGAACTGCAGAAAGAAATAGGCTGTCCTTAATTTACAATGCAATGACAAAAAAACTTTGGTGAATTTTTTTGTGGTCTTGGTTCAGTAAATGATGCCAGTGCTGACACAGAACCATATTGATGTTTTCTCTTTTTACTAAACTTTAATAATTATATTCATGAAAATTACTTCTTTATATAAAACCAAATATGAGATTATATATCTGTTCTTCCACAATGTGCTTCCACCGAGGCCTCATGTATAAGACTATTATTTCATCTGAAAATAAGACAGAATCATACAAATAAGAAGGATGAGTCGCAGTGTCAATATGCGGAGTTTTTATACAGTAAATTCCAGGTGGAGAGATGATGCCAAAAATTCCTTGCAAAAATGAATTGGTATTTATCACTATGAAATCAGGACTTGCAGATTGCAGTAGGGAAAGACATTAAACAAGTTCCTTATAAATTTGCCAGTCATAGAAGGAACTCCTTTGACTTTCAGGAAAACCTGCCATTTCACACCAGCTATACACTACCATTTCCTTATAAAAATATATGTACACACCTCACTGAGATACATACATTCTGTCATCCAATACAATACCACAACAAATAGAGATATGTATCCTATCTTTAAAATTTTTTAAATTTTATTAAAATGCACAGAAAGATACACAATAGATGTTCAAGACTCGTGTAACAAAATATATTGCCACAGAGATAACATATATCATAACTAGGGTGTGGGATTTTTTTCTGTTTTGTTGTTCATTTGTTTATTTTTTAAGTGAGAGCAATTGAGTTGGGATAGTAAAACTTAAAATCTTGTGTAACCACTTAGAATTGCTTTTTACCATAGCACATGTTAATTTCTACTGTAAGTTTTCAAATATATATATACATATGTATTGATAGTCAACTTTTAGTTTGTCCAAGTGTACAGAAGTTTTCTATCACAAACTACTCATACCCTTGCTGTGCAACTAGCAATTTTATTTTCTCATATGAAGAAACAGTCAAGCATCTTAAAATATACATCCTCAGGTGGTAAAGCACACACTTATAGCACCACATTTTACATGAACATAGGACAAAGTAGTCCCTGAACATTAAGACTCAAATAAAGAAGCAGGAGTTGCCAACTATATAACTTCTATCTTATAACCTCAATGAAATAAGCAGAAGGAAAAGGGAAAGAAAAAAAAGGTACCACTAGGTATGCAGGGTAGAACTTTGCTGTCTGTGATACCAGAAATCTTAAATGATGAGAGTTTACTTTTTTTCATGTTGCATACACATGTGAGTGTAGCTTGTTATCAATGATAATTAATAGAACTTATTTGTGGTAAATAAGTTCTTGTGGTAAATAGCAGTCAAATGCAGCAGCAGCAATGACGAGGAGGAGGAGAGATACTCACAGCCTTGCTGTGCCTCAGGACCCTGTGTGACAGACAGGTGGGCTGCAGAGCCCAGCATCTTCCCTACCCTCCCTCCTTTGCCCCTGTACAATGCCACCTCTGGTAGCTGCCAGGCCCGCACAGCCCATTGCACAGCAAGGGTTAGCTGCACAGAGCTGTCCAGAGAATTCCCAAACTCTAAATGAGTGATCAATTGCATGATTAGGCTGTATGTGTTGAGAGTGGTGATTATATAATGGGGGCACTCTGATCTCAGTTACCAAAGAAACTCTGCTGGGGAGTTAAAACTCGCATGGACATCAATATGCATTTATACAAAATACCTCTGGGCATCTTCACAACCAACAGACTATGAGTTAATAGAGGCTTTTCTCTCAGGTTAGTGGAAGGAAACACGTTTGCATTATGCCCATGTCAGAAAGTGAATCTTAGTGGTTTGCTTTCAGCTAATGCATTTAGCCACACTAAGGTATGAACTTAATCACTGAGCTATTTGGGAGATACCAAGCACAGACATTAAATAGGATTATGCAACAGCCATCTGTTCTTGCTAATTAAAATGTGGAAAACAGCCAGTATCAAATTATTTTGTTTGGACAATTCATGTCTGTCTTAAGTAGTTCAGCATGTACTGCAGTGGTTTCACTGTTTAGTAAGACTTTTAAGATTTCACAATGACCTGTGTCATTCTTCTATACAGATCTTAAGTACAGCCAATGTTATTTTGCTAATGCACAAAATAAACTTAAAACTTTTATTACTATTATTATTGAATTAGTATTTTTAATAAACAATTGGCATTTTGTTTATTCATTTTGGAAAATATATTCTTAAGCCTGCGCTCCATAAATGATGTTTACCAGTAGCTTTAGCTACCAATTTCATCTATATTTTCACTAAATTGTGGAAGATCAGTGTTTTTATAAAACTCTTCTTTAGTTAATCAAATATATATATTTGAAATATATATATAATTTTTTTATTCATGTAAGCCCTACAGGTTTTGCATTCTGCCAGTCATTTATTCTAATAAAATGCTTTTGTGAGACTGATTAGTAGAAACAAGTAGTACCTATGTAAAACTTAACATGTGCAGCAGGCAAGATCCAGTCCAGAAAAGTATTGATTCAAACCTGGAGCCTCTTTCTTGTGTCCTGCTCCCCCATCTTGCCCCTGGGAGGGAGCTATTGTCTGAATGAATCTCTCAGGCAGTTTGTGTCCTGCAGCCTTCCTTCCCAAGGGCTCCAGCATGCACCCACACCCCAACAGAATGGCCAAAAGTGGATGAAAAAAATGCATCCTTTGCATGCATGCACTGCACACAGCCCCTGCCAAATGCAAAGCATAAGTAAGAATGCTTGTGCAATATGCTTATATACAACATGGTGCTGGGTACACCTTCTTTTATATTTTTTTGCTGAACATCCCCCCCCCCCCCAATATGCATTCTCATAAGGTGCACATGCTCAACAGTACACCCAGCAGCAATAAGTCTGGATGGTTTGAATCAGGAGACCCATTGGCACATGTGCCACAATTATTTTCTGGTGCATCTGTTGAAAAGTTGAGTGTGGTGACAGGATGGGGTGCACCTTGGTCTCATGGACTTAAGGCATGTCTGGGTTGTTGCCCCAGAACAAAGGGCTGGGAAAGCACACTCATGTCCCACAATGTGGTCCACTCTAGCCAAAAAGTTGAGCACTGTTTTAGTACTGCTTGAAAGCTGAGTATGTTACACCTCTCTAAGCCCTGTCAGGTAAATGAAACCCCAAAAGAAACCACATATGACCACAGGTAGGAGTAAGAGGACTATTGGAGTGACCTCAGTGGACAGTGCAGGAGATCTGGCAGATCTTTCTTATCACAGTCGTTTTTTTGGGCCCTGACTTCCTTGTTCCTCTGAAAAAAACATCCTCTGAAATTAGTTTTCTCAGGCATTCGAACCTGTGTCCACCTCAGCATTCAACCAAGATAAATTCATTAAACACATCATTAAAATGATCAGCAGAAGCACAGGTTAAAAAAAAAAAAAATGATAATTATATTGACACCATTATGATTTAGAGTCAACATCTCCTACAAATGAAGAGAACAACTCCTGTCCCTGCTGGACTAGTATCTGCCCTGCCATCCACAGGTAGTTTTGCATTCTCTCTGTTTGGAGCCCAAGTATTAAAAACATTTTAAAATGAAATAAAATTAAATCCCATATTTCACTGCCACAGTTTTGTGGCAGAGTCAATTAGTGACAAAACTGCAGCTTCTGCAAAGGAGTTGAAGGAAGCTGGAGTTCTTCAAACTTAGGATTTAGAAGAAAAGATGGTTTTCAACCCTTCTAACAAAACAAGCTGTTTTTTAAGCAACATAGTTTCAGCAGAGAGTCTTAAAATCAATGAGCAGAAAGCTTTAATAACTTCCCCAACCACTGTTTTCCTCCTTGCATGAAAATGACTCATTAAAAGGACACATCAAATTGCTCTCCATGTCTGTGAAAGCGAGCACGAACACAATTGGAGAATTTGCTAAACTGTTACGTTGAATGTGATAAGTAACAAGAGGGCTAGGAAGCTGCTGCATTAACATGTGGGAGATGTTAAGAGAAAAACACAAATGTCGATGTAAGAATGGGTAGGAAATTTGAATTTACAATTATGCTCTAGATTTTTTTAAACAAATGTTACAGTTTGTAAAACAGAAAGAAGCCTAGTTTGGTAGTTCGTGCTCCCAATTTTCAATATAATTTTAATGTAAGCGTAAGGAATGTCTGGTTTCATGCTTTATGTTTGTTTAAGTTTCTTTGGAGTACTTTTCCCCTCCATCCTACAGAGACTACTCACAATGCACTCATCTATCTCAGCTGTTGTGGGAAACATAACTACATTTTAGGCCCATGCGTAGATACAAATGAGAATTTATATTCATTGATTATAGACTTTTAAATATAGAAAGTTCATAACAAACAAGTCTATGTTAAAAAGAATGTCATATTAATAATATTAATCACAGAAGAGAACTTCTACACAATTTTTCTGCAGGCATACCCCAAAAATGAGAAAAATGAACAGTGAAAAGAAAAAAAAAGAAATTCTTCTCTCTAAAAATAAAAATTGTCTTATTTATTTATTTGTTTGTTTGTTTTGGATGGAACAAACATGTCCTGGAATGCCATTATTTGACATCCTAATTATATCAAAAAATGCATATAAAACTGCATTCAAGTGCTTCTTCATCCTTCTAAATATATATATATGTATATATACTGCCATCTAAATCATCTAAATGAGGCTGAGGTTTTATTTTCTCAAGCCCAAAATATGCTTCCACTCCAAGCATGTAGAACTGATATAAAATACAACATCACTTCTTTCAAAAGCTTCAAAATGTTCATGTTGCTCCTCAAACTGAAAGGATAAG
This sequence comes from Aythya fuligula, assembly GCF_009819795.1. Taxonomy (NCBI): domain Eukaryota; kingdom Metazoa; phylum Chordata; class Aves; order Anseriformes; family Anatidae; genus Aythya; species Aythya fuligula. The sequence continues at coordinate 146,620,924 of NC_045559.1, forward strand.
CATTTCTTGGATTCTTCCCCACAGACTTCAGAAGGAGACTTTCTGGAGTCCTCCTTGCCACTTACCCTCCTGGGGACCTTTGGTTCAGACTTTTGATCATGGAAATGTGGACAAGGTCCCAAGGACATGAAGAAAACTAGAATAAATATAAGGTCACACAAGGGTCTGTCTTCTTGAGAGCACTGAGATAGTGTATTTATGGACATTATTTGACCTCCATTAGAAGGATGTAAACCTTGTGAAAATCACTGCAGCTATTCCTTATTAATATGCCTACCTGAAAATTCCATTTAAATCAATGTTTTAACAGAAAAGGTTATTCTGATAATTAAGGAGAGTTGAACAGTTAGCGTATCATCTCATTTTATCTATAAGGAATCCAGGTGCAAGGGTTTGCATGATATTCTGTTTCAGAAAGAAATCTAGCAATGCTGTGATTTAAAATATATATGTATATATATAGTTATATATAGTGTATATATATAGTATATATATATACTATATATACATATACTGTAGTATATGCATATATACGATATATATAGTATATAAATATATATAGTATATATATATATAGTATGTATATATATATAGTTAGAAGCAAATATTTCATTAATTTGACATATCAGTGATAGAATTTCTCATGACTCAGAGGGAGACATGCAGAGTGCATGTCAGAACGCGTCCTGAATGTGTTCAGCTAGTTCAGCTCAAAAGAAACAATGGAGCTTATAGACATGGTAGGCTACCATTCAAATTGGCAAGGTTCCCATTGCAAATACTCCTTCCTTTGAATATCTCTTGCCATCCAAGTCCTAGATGATGCATATAATTTAACCATTCTCATTAATGAATTACAAATGAAGAGCAATGCCTTCAAAGTAATTTCAGGGGAAATATGGGTCATATCCCATGTTATACTAAGCAAGTGTCCCCTGAGAAGGCAGTGAGAGAAGAGGCCCCAATCCAGAGTCTGTTGATGGAAATATGACCTGACCACAGAAAGCTTTGGATCTAACCCAAAGGGTGCACAGTGCTTCTCCAGGGGTGTTCAGCTACTAACAGGATAAAGCCTTGGCTGAGTGTATATGAAACTAGTGGCCTTCATGTGGTTTTCAACATTTAAGGGTACTCCGGAAGAGCTTGACAAGTCAAGCTTTGTCTGATTAAAGAGTATGGGATGGGACCCTAATTTACTGAAAATAAAATGTGTATTGTTATATATTGCTACTATATGTTTTCTACAGTTTGTATATAAGAAAGTATGATTAAAAGTCGATGAGAGACTGTTTATAAATTTTGATTGCTTCATAATTTTAACTCTGAGCAACATTTTTATCATAATTATAGGCTTTCTTAAAGCATTTATGCAGATTGTTTTATTCAAAAGGGGTTTATTCCATATAAACTCCACTCTTTTATCTCTCCATAAAATCAGAGTGTGAATTCCCAGCAACCACAACTCCACAAGACAGTCATCACATTACTAGCAGAGATGTTTTCAAGCTAGGCAACATTCCTCAGATATTCTGATCATTATTTCCCACTTTCACAGTTAGTGTAGTGGTGGTAAATAGAAACCTTAACACGTTTGTTGCCTCTCTACTTCTCGTTAAAAGTATTGGAGCATTTATACTTGTAATTCCTCTGTGATGCTCCTGGGTGTTCTTGGAACAACCCAGAATAGCCAAGGTTCAGTGAAGGTTCAAGATTAAGTCAGATATCTCAAGTCTTCATCTCAAGGGAGATTAAATACATAAATATATTTAAATACACTACACAGCTTCCATTAACTTCAGTGAAAATTTTGTTTCTAAATATCCTGAATCCCTGCAAGTATTGGAGTCTAAAGGACTTACCCAAGGACCTCAGGCTGTTTCTTAGCCATTGGTGACACGCAGTTGCCTCCACTATTTCTATGCACGTGTACTGCTTTTGTGAGCTGCAGCAGGGAATGAGTCCCTGGATCGCAGTTCAGATTGTCTCATGTCTGGGTTGACTACAAGGAGAGGGATCAGGAACAAACTGTCCTCTGTCCTTCTTCCAGGCTTCCTCACAAGGGAAATGAAATGTCCATCTCGGTAAAAGGACCAGAATTTCTGCAGTGGGAACAATCAGGGTATCAGGACACTTGGGTAAAGTTTGAGGCAAAAAATTGACAACACAGCTGGACCTAATGTAACAGGCAATTTCACCCACTGGTTGAATCAGTGGCAGTCCTGATGTGGATCAGTTGAGGTGGCCAGAGTTAATCATCTTCACTGGAGGAGGAACTGAAAGGTTCAAATGGCTTCACAGCAGTTGCTGTCTTAGCAAGACCTCATTATGGCCTTCTCATCTTGATGACCCAAGAAATCACTTCTTCAGCACTGAAACATTAGTTGCATTAGAAACTAACAGAAAAGTTAATAGAAAAAAACACATAAGCTCTATTTTCATTTATAGCCAGGGCATCAAGTGGACAATATGCTATCACTTCCCCTGAGTGATAACACAAATAATGTTAAATGATGAACACAAATAAGTAATATTAAACATATAAAAGATGGGTAAACATTTTTGCCATCACAGTAAAAAGCAAACCTTTTGTTACATGTGCTTGAATGCCCAGAAAGAAACTGACTTCTTAAAGCTGTAAAATGTTCTAGTAGTCTCGTAGGTGACAGTGATGACAAAGCATCCAAACGCTTCATTCCTCAACAAGGAGTGATAGTTTTTCCTCTCTGATAAGACACAAAGCCTGATGTTAGACTAAGCTCCATTTTACAGCAATAGCTTCAAATTTAATGATTTCCTCAAAGGACTGGATCACATTGCAGTGGCATGCCTTATCCCCGCCCCGTATTTTCTACTCACAAGCCACTTGAAAAATTGATCTGCACCTTGGTCATGCAAGGTATATTTTGCACCTGAGCAGTGTGGTTCAGACTTGAGAATGTATTCAAAGCAGGGGCAAATCTGAGATGCAAGGAAAAAAACAAACCACTAAGAAAACAATTCAGTGGCTATCGACTGCTCTAAAATGAATTACGATGAGAAAATCAACACAAATGGTGAATACTGAGCTCTGCAAAGCAATATAATTAGATTTCACCTGTTGATTTTTACAAGCTGTGGCCTTCGTATTACAGATCTCATGCCTTCACTCTGATTTCACTCCAGTGAAGACACAATTTTAACCATCTTTGTATTTCAATTCAACAGCACAAGCCCAATTTAATCTTTAAATGGTAAAATCGTACTCATCTTTATTTCCATTTCCTATGTTATTTTAGAGTCATTTTCCCGATCTATCATTTGAATTTGTGCCATAGTGTTTCCCCCCTGAAGAAATACTAATGTTAGTGTTCAAAGCACGGAAATAAATACAAGTTGAGTGCCTGGATTTCTGATGACACTGCAGTTAGAAACGGCGCAGATCCACATCTCAGAGCAATTTTAGGATGGCCAGGTAGTCACCGGACTTAATTTCAAGACTTAATAAAACCGGTGCTGTTGAGAAAATCTATTTATCTAAGGTCAATTGTATTTTGACTTCTGAGTTTCAGAACTGTGTCGCGGCAGCTGTGTCTGTGTTGGAAAGCAATGAAGGGCTCGCTCGTACAAGCATACTGGTAAAAAAGCAGTAACAGTAGAGCTAACGGAATGCCCATTTTTAGGTGCCAATGGAAGTTTTTCATTATCTATCAAGAAGCAGCTTCGGTAAATATTTTGTTCCAGATTTGTCGGCCGGTTTGTTGCTCGAAAATCAGGGTCGCGGTTTTACCAGAGCCTTTCTTTTCGGGCAGATGGGCTGGATAATAGCTGCGGGCATTTTCCTGCAGGAGGGAATTGAATAAAGGACCGTCCCCGGCTGCACCCCGGACCCGGGGAAGAGCCTCAGAGCCACTCAGTGCGCTTTCGCAAGCTGCTCGGCAGAGTTGCGGCTGCAACCGACTTCTAAAAATTCGGAGGCGGCTGTGCCAAGAGAAAACAAGCCTTGCCCTGTCACGATTTCGCCCGGTGCCAGGCACGCAGCTGCGGTGGCATGGGAGCCGGCGTGACCCGAGCATCCCCCACTACCTTCTCCCCGCAGCCTGATTTCGTAGCCGGCGGGGAAAAAGAAAAAAACGGGGCTTACTGCCCCGGCTGGGGGCGGCCCCGAGCCCCCTTCCACAGCCGGCCGGGGATCGTGGGCATCCCCTCTCCCCCTGCCCTTGGGGGGCTGAACCAGCGGCCCGGGCACATCCACGATGGTGGGGTCCGAAGGGGCTTTGCAGAGCTGCAAAAAGGGGAACGCTGCAATCAGACAGAGGAGCCTGAGGGATTTATTCCTGTCATTATTATTTTGGAGGGTGGGGGGAAGAATTCGGGGCAAATGGGACTCAAAGACGGCGGACAGCTGTAACTGTGCGATCAATAGTCGCCCCGTGTGCATTCCTCCACTCGTTTAGCATCAGCGAGGACCGTGCAGATCTTGCAACTGAGTGCTCGGCAAGGAAATCAGCTGAGCGCGTCTAAACTACGGTTAATTAATAATAGGAGCAATTCTAAATACGCTTGTTTCATTTAATCCCCTCATGTCGACTTGTTTAGAAAGCAACACGTTTAGCTTCCGAAACGATAATGTGGGTGCAGACTTATCCTGGGGAATTTGTTACCATCCATATGATACGAGTTGTGCGATGAATTACACTCTTTTCTGTTCTTGCTTCGTTCCAGCCATCTGAGGCAACGAAGAATTTTTGGTATAAATATTTATGACACTTTCAAATGTTCAAAGTACATTTGTCAGGGGCGTCCCTGGAAGCGCAGGGGAAAACCACATCTCGGCGAAGAGACAAATCTTGGAAACGTGAGCTCCTAAAAGAAAAGCGGCTGTCGAAGCGTGACTTCGGATGGGACTAACCGCGCTGAGCACTGTTTGTCCCGCTGCCGCTCCTAATGTCCCCTGCCACCCCCTGCACCGGCTCCGGCCACCTTCCCGCAGGGTGCCCCTCTCGCCCTAAAGGAGCAGGCTGGTGCCGCTGCCTCCTCGTTGTGTTCGTGGTCTTTCCCTTCCGTGCCGCCTTCTACCAAAGCAAGCCCCTCGAGTACTCTGTAGAAAAGTGGTCCCTCAGAACTTGGACCCTGCCAAGCCTTTCCTTCCTTCCTTCCTTCCTTCCTTCCTTCCTTCCTTCCTTCCTTCCTTCCTTCCTTCCTTCCTTCCTTCCTTCCTTCCTTCCTTCCTTCCTTCCTTCCTTCCTTCCTTCCTTCCTTCCTTCCTTCCTTCCTCCCTCCCTCCCTCCCTCCCTTCCTCCCTTCCTCCCTTCCTCCCTTCCTCCCTTCCTCCCTTCCTCCCTTCCTCCCTTCCTCCCTTTCTCTCTTCCTCCCTTCCTCTCTTCCTCCCTTCCTCCCTTCCTCTCTTCCTCCCTTCCTCCCTTCCTCCCTTCCTCCCTTCCTCCCTCCCTTCTCTCCCTTCGTGCCTCCTTCCTGCCTTTCTTCTTTCCTTTCTTTAAGCACTTCACGTTGGGAAGACCAACAGCGTGTGGAGGAAATGAGGAGCCCTGTTTTTTTTCAGTATATACGGCAATCAGCCCCTTTCAGTGAGCCATCATATCTGTCCTTAATTTCGACTTTCCCAAGCAGTGCTCTCATATTCCACTGTTTGAAATGAAGGAAAATTTAGCATAATTTGGAGGTCAGATTTCTAAATAAGCCTACTTTAAATAACAAGCCCACACGGGAGATTGTCAGCATCTCTATTTGGTATACAGTTTACACACTGGCACCGCTTTTTAAAACCCTATATGTGGGTTAAAACTCAATTTTACAACCCCCATTTATATGAGATGTAGGTTTGACATCTGTTTGCCAGAGTGTTTTGCACTTAGCCTAACACCCACTATTAAATGACAAAATTGTGGCAGGCTGTCAAAGCCAGCTGACTGACAGCTGCTCTACTTTACAAAAAAGCCCCATTCAAATATTTGCAGGGTTTGAAGCTTTCTGTAACGCCGTCGCCATTCTCCCCGTTATTTAGCATGTAAAATATAAGTCAAAGTTTTAAAGCTGCTTTCCAAAATGTTGCCATTTTTCCATATAAAAAGGGAGAGCGGTGGCTGCTGGCGGGGATCCAGCGCCGAACGCATTGGATGGGTATTGCGCTGGGTCCCCGCGTTCCTCCTATCTGCACAAACCCGATAAAACTGTCATTTAGCAGCGTTTCTTAATATTGCAGCTAATTAGTGCCGGCGTGTTATTGAAGTGAGAGCAAAAATCCACTTAAAAGAGGGGGGGGGAGGTGGTTTTAAAAAAAAAAGAAAAGGGCGGGGGGAGAAAATGTTTCCGCACACGCACACGGGCGCGCCCTGGCAGCGCAAGGGGCGAGCAGGGTGGGACACAGGGGTGCCCCTGCGCCCCCCCGGGGACCCATGGGGCTCTCGCCCCCTCCGGGACGGCCGAGGAGGGGCGGGCGAGCGCCGTGCCTTGGCCAAGGGGTGGCTTCGAGCCCCCCCGATGAGAGCGTGAGGCTCGATGCCAGGTCGCCAGCCCACGCTCGTCCGCTCCCCCCAGCTCCCCGTCAGCCTCCAGCCGAGGGTAGGGGTCTGCAAACGGCGGCGGCGGCTGAAATTCGAAAGAAAAGTACTTTTTATTGCGGGCTCCCTAATGGCTGGGTGCACCAGCCCTGAGCAAGGCAAAGCAGCCGGCGAGGCAACCTTTCCGCGCTCCAGTCTTTGCAGCAGGTGCTACGGTTTGTTTGAACCCGGGGGGGGCGGCTTTCTAGAGCCTTTGCGAGACAAGCAGGGCTCTAGCTGTCAAGCATACCGGAGGGCAGCGTCGGGTTTTATTATTAATATCAACATTTCTTATATGCTTTTTTTTTACGAGGACTAGCTCCAGCCCGCGATGAAAGGAGCTCCGGCGGCGGTAGGGCGACTGTCCCCAGCGGCTGCTCGGAGCTCTCTGGCCCCGGTGCTCCTGGTCCCCCTGCAGGGGGAAAGCAGCCACAGCCCTCCCGGCGGCCGCCCCGAGCCCCGGTAGGGTCAGGGCCATCCCCTGCGGGCCCCCGCCCCCCCGCCCGCCCCCTCCCCGGTTTCTCCGGCGCGCACATGCGAGCGCGCACCCTGACACGTCCAGCGCGGCAAAGAAAACGGGTTCCCCTGAGCTTTACCTGGAAATCTTTAGCTGATTTGTGTCCGTTTTAATAACCTCTATCGAGTGCCTTTCCTAGAGTGCTCGTCATGTTGACAGAAAGGGGGGGAGAGGAGGGGACTGGGAAAGAATAGGGGGGACGGGGCAGGGGGGGACCGGCGACGCACTGCAGGGACGCACTCCTTGGGAACCCCAAATTCGCCGGCGGAGGGAGGGGGAGGCTGTCAGGGCTTGGGGATGGCAGAGGGGGCGGGAGAGGGGTCCCGGGGCTGCCGGGGAGGGGATGAGCGAGGGGGGGGCGGCCGGAGGTGCCTGTGCCGCACAGGTGCGCGGAGCATCACCTGCGGCGCCCCCGGTCCTGCAGGAGGCAGCGAAGGGAGGGGACGGGGAGAGCGGCCCAGCGGGAGCGGGGAGGGAGAGAGAGAGGCAAGGTTAGAGGAGAAAGTGCGTGAGGGAGAGGGGGAAAAGGGAAGAGAAAGAGGAGGAAGGCGCCGGGCTCCACCTCCCCGCTCGGCGCGGCGCTCCAGCTGCTCGCAAAGCAACTGCTCAATTCTATTCACCGCCGCGGCGGAACAAAAAAGTGGCTATTTATTAGAATACTTGTTTGGTATTGTTCGGTGCCACACAAAAGACGTTTCATTATGTCGGGGTGGGGAGAAAAGCCCCTCTCTTTTTTTTTTTTTTCCCTTTTCTTTTTTTTTTTTTTTTCCTTTCTCTCCAGAGCGAAACAATAACCAGAAATTGTCTTTAAAGTCTTTTCTATCAATAATAAATTTCATTTTCTTCTCTCCCTCTCTCTCTCCCCCTCTCCCGTGCGGGGTGTGTGTGTGTGTGCGTGTGTGTGTGTGCGAGGGAGAGAGAGAGCGAGCGAGCGAGAGAGCGAGTGGTGAGTGTGCGTGTGTCGCCGGGCACTCGTGGCTCGGGCACAGCCGCCTGGGAGCCGCGGCTGGCCGAGGGGCGAGGAGGGCGGCAGGCGAAGGGGGCTCCGGCCCCAAAGCGCCCGGCTGGGTCGGAGGAAGGCGTGAGTTAGGCTGGAGAGGAGATTGGGGGGGGTGTAAATATATATATATATTAAAAAAAAAAAAAAAAAAGCTGCCCCCTTGAGCTGATATGTTGGGAGGAGGCTGGAGCTGGAAGAGCAACTGTAAGTGTGCCTCTAACTTTTGAGGGGGTCTTCACCCTGTCTGGGGAAGGGAGGAGGGGAAGCCGGCGAGGGGAGGGCTTCCCAGGCACTTTTCCTGCAAGGAGGGAAGAGCCGTTCGCAGTCACTGGGTTATCGGCTGTGACATGGATTGGGGAGGGGGGGGGGACAAAGTTTTGGGCTGCCCCCCTCCGCCTGCCTCGCTGGGGTGTGGGGTCGGGGTCGGGGCCGGGGGCTGCGGGCGGGCCGGGGAGGGGAGGGCGCCGGGGGCGGCTCGCTCCGGTGTGGCGTGAAGAAATGAACGTGTCGGTGCGCGGGGGGCACGTAGAGAGAGGTGTTTTGGGCAAAGGAT